>NC_087351.1:82927297-83230327 GCF_030014295.1 Loxodonta africana | reverse complement strand
CGCTTGAGACAATGTTGGCATCTCCTGCCTGGAGGGGAGATGCAAGGGTAGAGCGGCTTAGAAGCTAGCAAAATGGTCATGAAAAGAGAGAGCAGAAGGAGGGAGCAGGCTGTCTTGTGGTGGGGAAAGTAACTGGGAGTATGTAGCAAGTTGTGTACGGGTTTTTGTGTGAGAGACTGACTTGATTTGTAAACTTTCTCTTAAAGCACAATAAAAACTATTTAAAATAAAAAAAGGTAAAAAAAAAAATTCGTATACACCTTGTTACATACTCCTGGAAACCCTAGTGGCGTAGTGGTTAACAGCTATGGCTGCTAACCAAAAGGTAGGCAGTTTGAATCCTCCAGGTGCTCCTTGGAAACTCTATGGGGCAGTTTTACTCTGTCCGATGGGGTCGCTATGAGTCAGAACTGACTTGTTGGCAATGGGTTTATATATATAATCCTAGTTGCTCTCCCCTTAATGAGACAGCACGCTCCTTCTCTCCACCCCGTATTTCCGTGTCCATTCAGCCTGCTTCTATCCCCCTCTGCCTTCTCATCTCTGCGCCAAACAGGAGCTGCCCATGTAGTCTCATGTGTCTACTTGATCCAAGAAGCTCACTCCTCACGAGTATCATTTTCTATCTTATAGTCCAGTCCGATCCCTGTTTGAAGAGTTGGCTTTGGGAATGGTTCCTGTCTTGGGCTAACAGATGGTCTGGGGACCGTGACCTCCAGGGTCCTTCTAGTCTCAGTCAGACCATTAAGTCTGGCCTTTTTACAAGAATTTGAGGTCTGCATCCCACTGCTCTCCTGCTCCCTCAGGGGTTCTCTGCTGTGTTCCTGGTCAGGGCAGTCATGGGTTGTAGCTAGGCACCATCTAGCTCTTCTGGTCTCAAGCTGATGTAGTCTCTGATTTTTGTGGCCCTTTTTTTCTGTCTCTTGGGCTCATAATTACTTTGTGTCTTTCGTGTTTTTCATTCTCCTTTGCTCCAGGTGGGTTGAGACCAATTGATGCATCTTAGATGGCTGCTTGCCAGCATTTAAGACCCCAGACACCACTCTCCAAAGTGGGATGCAGAATGTTTCACAAAGCCTTTCTTGATCACTCCAGCACACATTAGTTTTTCTTAATACCTGTAATTTGTACATAACATAGTTCATGAACACACTGACATATTTCTTCTGTATCGTATGTGTTGACCTTTTCTTTCCAAATAGATTATAAAAACTCCTTGAAGACAGAAACCATGTCTTAAACTTCCTGAACAACAACAACAAAAACCCAAACCAATTGCTGTTCAGTCAATTCCGACTCATGGTAACTCCATGTGTTACAGAGTAGAACTGCTCCAAAGGGTTTTCTTGGCTGTAACCTTTACAGAAGCAGATTGCCAGGCCTTCCTTCCACAGCACTGCTTGGTGGGTTTGAACTACTAACCTTTAGGTTATAGTCAAGTACAAACCATTTTGCTCTACCCAGGGAAACTTCTTGAAATCCCTGCCTAATTCTATGAATTGGCAGTTAACCCAGCTGCGAGCCACTTAGGCTGCAGACTGTCTCTGTGGTCTGGGAGAACTTAAGGAACCCTAAGCCAGTTTCTCTAGAGAAAAACATCAAGTCAGCCTTGCTGTTTGGGCCTACACAAACCTTTTCCCTGATTTGTTCCTAGAGATGGAGTCACAGGCAGCCTGTATCTTGGTCCCTTTTCGGTGACCCTTGCTGGTATTCTATTTGTTCTGGACTAAGTGATGTGTGCTTGCTCCTGTCAATCCTCCTACGACTCATTTCTTGCCCCTGAACCTCACTCTCCAAGGCACAGTTCCTACTACCCACGACCGAGGCAGCTAATTTGGATTTCATGACAGCCCAGACCTTTCAACTGGGTGGGTTGGGCTCCGCCCACCTGTAGTTTATCACTAGCCCTCCCTGGCACTGATCTGTCAGCCTGCTTCTGGGTTGACTTTTTCTGCCAAGACCTTCTGGGGATGTCTGCCTTGCTCCAGGGTTTCTGGCTAGTGTCTGGGTTCTTTCCCATTCTGCCATCAGCTAAGACCTAATTCTGAAGTTAAAAAAAAAAAATTCCCTTCAATGTTGGGGACACAGCAGACAACACGCACACGCACACACATCCACACAACCCTACTCACGAATTCATTTATCAGTTGAGAAGATTTCTACTATCTTCCTAAAGCTGTACTCTGCCGTTTCAGGCATTTATCATCATTTCTCTGTCTTCTATGTCAAGCTTGGAATTTTTTTTAAATCAAAGGAACCCTTAGAGATCATTTACTCCAACCCTCTTATTTTATTCTTAGTCTCTACTTTACTACCCTACGTTTATGCTTCTATTTAGAAGACAGTGGCATAGGATTTTTGCTAATGATGCCTTTAGCAGGGAATTCTCTTTGTCAGTAAATTGCCATGGCGCTAGAAGATTTTATAGAAAGTCTCAATTTAGTAATCAGGCACCATCAAGAGGCATTTATCCCTTGCTCCAATGAGACAATTTTCTTCTCAGAAATGAGACAAATAAATACGAGCACACACATACAGACACACACATTCACTCACACTCCCAATGTGATCAGCCAGCTTTCTGTTTGGAACAATCAAAATACCTCCCAGCTCGAATGACGGCATAATTTTATTGACGCTGAAATAGAAGGGTGATAAAGCAAGTCCCAGCAGGCACAGCAGATATGCACTGCTTTTATGATTCATATTTCAAAAATGATGCCATGAGACCAGAAATACAAAGCAGAGCTTGCTATGTGTTGGCAAAAATACATAGTTAAGGACAGCCACTTCAACTGAGACTTTTAAGCTCTGGAGGAAGAAACACTACCACCGATTTTCCCCTCTCTGCCTGAGGTTGCAATGGAAACTTGGACTTTCCTACAACCATTACCTCACTGTGCTCCATGCTGGGAGGGTGCTGAGAAAATTGTAGTATTTTCTATGTGGTGATGTTGCTCCAGATTCAGCGATATAAGGAGAATTGCAGTGGGAACAGAATCACCATGGTTATGTCCTGCCTTGGGCTATCTTTGGCCACATCCTCCTATCCCAGAATCCACAGGGGTGTGTGTGTGTGTGTGTGTGTGTGTGTGTGTGTGTGTGTGTGTGTGAACTTCTATCTCTGCTTTGCTTGGGGGCAGAACAGCGGTTCCCCAGGACAGAAAGTCCGTGGGAATTCCTTCCTTCTTCAGATTTTCAACAGCTTGTTTCCCACTTCTTTATTTGATCCCTCTTCTAGCAGACCCAAATAACAAAAACAATACTGGGTTAACATTCTATGAGCCATGAGGAGGAAAATAGACTAGAAATCAGAAAATGATTCTTGTGACCTCAAGCAGATCTTTAAGTTCAGGGTATGACAAACCCTCCATCTTCAAAATGTAGACACTCATGTTTGTGAGCTCACATCATCGTGGAGCACTTAGAGTTCCTTGAGCGGAAAGTACTGCCTTCACATAAACATTACCACATCAGGAGACTTGTTCCTGGACATTGGTTATGAGTCAGTGAAAAACCCCCAAAGGATCTAGGTATCAGTTGCTATCCTTTTGCTATTTCACTTCTAGTTTATGTAACAAACAAGAAAGAGGGCTTAGCTTGAGCTGCTGAAACTTCTCCCAAGAAGGTTCCCTTTTATTTTGAAACGAAAAAACAAATCCCTTGCCATTGAGTCAATTCCGACTCATAGTGATCCTATCGTTGGTAAATTTTAATAGTAGAGAAGTTTTCATGTAATGGGTAGAAATGAAAGCAGAAGTGAGGCAGTTTATATATAGTCATAATTTATATGACTCTAAAAACACTGATCTATTGACAATGCAACTCATCCAGGAAGACCAAAACACTGAGAATTGTAAGATGGGCCTCAAGATTCCTGGCTCCTGTTATTCACAAAAGAGTCCCTGGGTGGTGCAAATACTTTAGCACTTGACTGCTCACCAAAAGGTTGGTGGTTCTAAACCCATCCAGAGGCACCTCAGAAGAAAGACCTGGCAACCTGCTTCTGAAAGGTCACAGACTTGAAAACCCATGGAGCACAGTTCTCCTCTACAGCACATGGGGTTGCCATGAGTCAGAATTGACTCAACTGGTCTGCTTATGTGCAAACCTTCTAGTTAGTCAATCAAATATTAATATGCTCTTTCTATGAAGGGATTTTACAGATGTAATTAATGTCCCAAATCAGTTGACCTTAACCCTTTCATGACCCAATTATTTTGTTCTTCTAATTTTTTGTTAATACTATGTGTTTTCAGTAACGGTGGGCATGCTGAATCGTTGAGTGTGTCTGTATTTTTGGTATGTAATATAGTTTTTGTTTTATGTCTCATTCTACAAATCGTACCCTCAGAGTCCAGAGGTACATGTACTAAATAAAAAGCTTCAAAATTTATGTTTTTCCTACCAAAAATTCAATGATTTAACACTACCTCATATAAAACCAAAAAACCCAAACCCAGTGCCGTCAAGTCGATTCTGACTCATAGCAACCCTATAGGACCGAGTAGAACTGCCCCATAGAGTTTCCAAGGAGCGCCTGGCGGATTTGAACTGCCGACCCTTTGGTTAGGAGCTGTAGCGCTCAACCACTACACCACCAGGGTTTCCACCTCATATAATACCCTGTAAAAACAGTCATTTGTGGCACAGACCTGTTTTTTCCATTTCCCAATGTCATACAGGGCACTGCCTGCTGGTAGCACGTGCCATCAGTGGGACAGCAGCTTCCCAATGAATCCCAGAGGTACAAAGAATAAGTGGTAGTTTGTATAGACCACCAGTCCTGAAAATGTTACAATAGGGAGATTATTTGGGTGGGCCTGACCTAATTACGTGAGTCCTTTAAATGTGGGCCTAGAGGTCAGAGACAGAAAAAGTCAGAGAATGGATGTGTGAGATGGATTCCACAAAAGGGAGATTCTTCTGTTCTGGCTCTGAAGGTGGAAGGCCCACGCGGCACAAACTGTGGCAGTCTCTAGGAATTGAGAATGACCTCCCAGTTGACAGCCAGGAAGGAAGCAGAGCCTTAGTCCTCTAGTGGCAAGAAGCTGAATGAACTTGGGTAGGTGCCCTGTGCTACAACTGAGAACCAGCCCTACTGACACCTTGATTTTCAGCTTTGTGAGACACAGAATGCCTGACCCACAAAAACTGTGAGATAATAAAGGACAGGCGGGGTGTGTGTGTGTGTGTGTGTGGTTTTGTTTGTTATTTTTAACATTTTTTAAATTGCAGTAAATATAAATATAACAAAGTATTTGACATTTCAACAGTCTTCACATGTACAGTTTGGTGACATTAATTATGTTCATCACGTTGTCCAACCAACACAACGGGTGTCGTTTTAAGTTGCTAAATATGTAGTTTTTTGTCACTCAACATATAGAAAACTAATACACACTTCACAAATGGTTTAAAAGGCTTTTATCTAAGACCAAAATACAACTTCCTCTAGAAAGAAAATAAACAATCACTGGGAACCAAAACTTTCAGGTAAGCCCCTTGCTGCTGCAAGTATGTTCCATGGACTAATAGCGTGCCATCTCCTGGGAATTTTGTTAGAAGTGCAGAATCTTAGGCCCCATCTACTGACCAAAACATGCGTTAAACAAATTCCCAAGTGATTTGTATTCACATTAAAGTGGAAGAAGCAGTGGTTAGCATTCTAAGCAAAAGTTGGGGATCTGGAATCAGCAAAACTGTCCTCGAACAAGTTGCTTAACCTCCCTGAGCATCTATTTACTTGTGGAATGAAGCAGACAATAGAACCGACTTCACTGTGGTGAGGATTAAATGGAATAGTGTGCGTTAAATGCTTTAGCCTAGTGCATGGCATGTAGTAAGGGCTTAATAAATGTTGGCTATGATTGGACTGAAGGAGTCCTGGTGTCACAGTGGTTAAGTGCTCAGCTGCTAACCAAAAGGTCAGCAGTTTGGACCCACCAGCCACTCCGAGGGTAAAAGATGTGGTAGCCTTGGAAACCCTACTGGGAGGTTCTACTCTGTCCTATAAGTTTGTTATGAGTTGGAATGACTCAGTGGCAACAGGATATGATTGGATTGACAGCAGTGATGATTCAGTGGTAGAATTCTCACCTTCCATTGGAAGACCTGGGTTTCAGTGGTCACTAGGGTTGGTGTTACCCAGTGCAGTAACTCATGGTGCCACCTTCCCCCTCCATGTATCTTCTCCCAGACCAGACCATACAGAATCCTTAGTAATGTTTATTGTCAATTTTAATCATAGAATAATATGTGATAAATATAGTTGCAAATTGCTTAAATGTAATATTTCTTGGATCATACGAATACTAACAAACTTGTTTTGAAAAATCTTTCTACACTGAATTGCAACATTATTAGTAATTGAGCTGAAGCCTTTGTTGATTTTTCTCCTTTCTCTGTAATTACTACTTTATCCTCACAAAAGTTTTTGATATAGGTGCGCAAATACTAATTACCACAATATTGTAGTTAAAACACCAGAAATTTTGGCAAAATCACTGACTATAAAAACACCAGCAGCAACAAAAACCATAGCACCTGTTGATGAAAACACGGAATTCGAAGTATCACTGTAATTGGGTAATAATCCCATAGCTGGCCAGAGCACATTAGAAGGTTCAAAAAGTAAATCAGCATAGAGTTTTAGCCTCGTAGGTATATTTATACATGTAAGCTGGGCTTATGAAAAATGTTTTTGTTATAACTAACTACAGGAATATTTTTACAAAAGATAATAAATTTCTGCTGAACCACTGCACCAAAATTTTATAGACAGTCATTTTGGTGTCATCCCCTCTGACAGTGTCACCCAGTATGGTCCATACTCCCCTCACCTTCCTTGGGACACCGCTACCAGGTTTGAATCCTGGCCAATGCTGTTCTTGTGTAAGCACTACCCGTTCACCAGTGGGGGCTTGCGTATTTCTGTGATGCTGAGCAGGTTTCAGCAGACCTTCCACACTAAGACAGACTAGGAAGAAAGGCCCAGTTATCTATTTCCAAAAATCAGCCAGTGAAAACCCTATGGATCACAACAGTTCAATTCCCAACCAATCATGTGGATGGTATGGGGCCAGCAGCATTCTGTTCTGTTGTACATGGGGATCGCCAAGCTTCAAGGGCTGACTCTGTGGCAGCTAACAATGACATGATAGGATTGGGCACTGATAGCTGGGCGAGTTGAATGTAAAGGGGGAAAATCACATCAGTTGGAAGCTTGCAGGATCACTGTGGCCAATGTCCTCCACTGATGAAATATGTTGTCATGGGACTCCTCAGAGGCTGCAGATGTTCGTGACCTTGGTTTTCTACCCCAGTAAGCACTCCCTCGTACCAGGCTGGGTCAGTCATCCCCCGCCCCCATAACAAACACCATCTCTTGTAACCACCTGTGATTCTCCCGGGGAGGCCTGCCCTGCTGACATTAACCTCACTGGGCTCAACCTCACTTAGCTAATGAGATCTGGCCAGAAACCATAGAGACAGAAACCCTGAGCAGGTGGTGTCCCTGGATACCGATGATAGCTCACCCCACAGAAAAGATGAATGGATATGCCAGGGGCAGAGCACAGGCCCTGCTGCTGGTTTAACAGAAATCTAATGTTCTTTTTATTTTTGCCAGAAGGAGTGACGGCAATGGTGATAGTAGCACTGAGGAGCGTGTAAGAACAAACAGACATGTCGACAATTACAAACGGCCAACACATAAGCAAAAGGAGTCATTTGTGATCAGGTCGAAAGCTCTCCCTCCAGTTTTCTCTGTTTTTGGCAAATGCTCCTCTCATTTGCTTTATCACCCTGAGCTGAAGCGGTTTCTATGGTTCAGTATAAATAAAGAGGATGCCATTGATAATAATAATAACAGCTCTTGTTTATTGAGTGCGTCAAATTCCAGGCACTTGCCATATATTATTTACACTCCCTATTTGGAAACCCTGGTAGCATAGTGGTTAAGAGCTACGGCTGCTAACCAAAAGGTCGGCAGTTCGAATCCACCAGGCACTCCTTGGAAACCATATGGGGCAGTTCTACTCTGTCCTATGGGTCACTATGAGTCAGAATCGATTTGACGGCAACGGGTTTATAACAACTGCAAGGTAGACATTATTATGTTCCTTTTTAGACAAGAAAACGGAGGCTCAGAGATATTAAGAGGCTTGCTTAAGTTTACACAGCAGATACGTAGTTGTCCTTGGATTCAAACCTGAATTGGCTCAACTCTGAAGCCTGTGCTCTCTTCACTTCCATGGCTGTTGTCCTGACTCCCTTGTCTACGCTTTTGACCCTTTGCTTGGATTCTTTACTTGAGCCTTTGATACTACCGTGCAGTTAGCCTCCTGAATGGCCTTTCTCCTGACCTTCCCGGGTTTTTACCACTCCTTTGTCCTGTCTTTTCTCCTCAGATGCTCACCTGTCTGATTCCTGGGACACAGCACTCACCTATTTCTATATGTTGATCCATGTGGTTCTGACCCAGGGATTTCTAATCTTTCATAAGTGTGCTGGCTGGGCCTGGCCAAGGGAGGACTGGACTTGGCATGGAACTCCCAAACTCCTTGTTCTAGATCCACCCACCTCACACATAGCCTTTTATCTACTCCAGGCTGGCCATGATTAAAGGAGTGTTTCCTGGGCATGTCAGGGAAACCATTTGTTATGGATTGAATTTTGTCCCTCAGAAAGGTATGTTGAAGTTCTAACCCCTGTGCCTGTGAATGTGGCCTCGTCTGAAGGTGCTATCAGTGAACATAAGGTCATATCGGAGTAAGGTGAGGCCTAATCCATACTGACTTATGTCCTTATGAAAAAGGAGAAGAGACAGAGGGAAGATGGCTACCTGAAGACAGAGGCAGAGACGGGATTACGCTGCAGCACCCAGGCTTACCAGAAGCCAACACCCCCCCACCCCCCAAAAAAAGCCTGTTGCCCTCGAATTGATCTGGACTCATAACAACCCTGTAGGACAGAGTAGAACTGTCCCATAGGCTTTTCAAGGCTGTAATCTTTACAGAAGCAGACTGCCATATCTTCCTCCTGTGGAGCAGCTGGTGGGTTCGAACCAACCTTTCATTAGCAGCCAAGCACTTAACCACTGTGCCACCAGGGCTCCTTTACCAGAAGCCAGGAGTGACAAAAAAGGATCTTCCCTTAGAGCCTTCAAAGAGAACGTGGCCTTGTCAACACCTTGAATCCAGACTACTAGCTTCCAGAAGCGTGAGACAATGAATTTCTGTACAAACGGTTACCACGCTCTGTTGCTAACTGAAAGGTTGGAGGTTTGAGTCTTCCCAGAGGTGCCTCAGAGGAAAGGCTGGAGATAAAAAAAAAAAAATAGATTACAGCAAAATCAGCCATTGACAGTCCTGTGGAGCACAGTTCCACTCTGACACACATGGGGTTGCCATGAGTTGCAGTAGACTTGGCTACTGGTTGGTTAACTTTGTTGTACTTTGTTAAGGTAGACCCAGGAAATTAATTTTTCTGGACCTGTATTCCTCTCTCTGCCCCTGCTGTGCAGCCTTGAATACTCTTACTTTCTTTCAAAACCACATTCTATTGCGCAGCTCATACCAGACAAACAAACAAAAAAGCCTGTGGCTGCTGAGTAAATGCCCACTCACGGCAGCCCTATAGGACAGAGTAGAGTTGCCCCAAAGCTAGGGTTTCCAAGGCTGTAATCTTTAAGGAAGCAGATTGCTACAATCTTCCTCCTGCTGAGCAGCTGCTGGGTTCAACCTGCAATTTTTTGATTAGCAGCCAATCGCTTAACCACTGCACCACCAGGGCTCCTGCCCAGCTGATGCCCCAATTCAAAATTGACCTGCTGCCCACTGAGTACACCTTGACCTACTATCATGTCCCTTCCCTACATGGCCTCAATGACCCTCCCAAATTCCAGCCCTATTTTCTAGCCAATTGTTCCCCATCCCTTCTCTGTGATTTTCTGCTGGTCTTTGGCTCCTGTTCCCTTCTGCCAGAAATGCTTATTTTCTTTCTGCACCATTTCTCTATAATCCAAGGTCTAGCTCAAAATCCATCTTCTCCACAAAAATATCCCTCATCTCTCCAGCTGGAAACAATCTCTTCCTTCCGTTGATCTACTGTGGTGCTTTATCTGTGCTTCTTTAGACACGCTTTAAACATACATTTCATCATATATACTCATCTTGTATATATATGCAAACCAAACCCACTGCCATCGAGTTGATTCTGACTCATAGAGACCCTATAGGACAGAGTAGAACTGTCCCATAGAGTTTCCAAGAAGCACCAGGTGGATTCAAACTGCAGACCTAGTGGTTAGCAGCTATAGCACCTAACCACTACGCTACCAGGGTTTCCATATATGTGAACATATACATACATTTCTCGCCTTGTAGACTATAAGGTCTCTGACATCAGAACCAACATCTGATGTTTTTATTTTTTGGTAACCTTTCAGTGTCTAGCAAAATGTCTTGTTCACATAAGTCTATCAGTCAGATGGGTGAATGGATGAATGAATTGATAGATAGATGGATAGATGAAAGGGAGCTTATAGGCACTAGAACCCTGGCTGAACTTTAGCCAGGCATCCATGGCAGGAGAAAGACTCCACCTATCTGGTAAGCAGGCTGTCATAATCACAAAAAGAGAAGAATAAACTGAACAAGTGAACCACACTTGGGGTAAAATCGAGGCATGCATTTCACCATTATTTTTATGTTTTTTAAAATTTTTTTATCATTAAAAATTTTTTAAATTATCATTAAAATATGAGTAGCAGAAACCCAAATTCAACCTCAAACTAGCTTCCAAATATAAAGAAATGTATTGGCATGATTACCTGAAGTCAGAGGGATGGAGAAATGTATTGGCATGATTACCTGAAGTCAGAGGGATGGTAGGGTCAGGATTGATGTATCCAGTGACACAATGAGACTCTTCATGTCTTTGCTGGGCCATCATCAAGGCTAACTTCATCCTATAAACTTGGCTAAATTTTTATAAATTTTTCTTAAGGGTGAGGAAGCATATTTTTCAGAAGCTCCTAGAAAACCCCTCTTTGTGACTTATTGGCCTAGGCCTGCCTGCTCTAGACCATTCACTGGCAGTGGGGGTGGGGTGACATACGTCGCTCAGATCACTCAGGTTCCACCCTGGAGCAGCAGTGGAACCTGACGATGGAGAGGCAATACAATACCCATTACACAGCAGACTGTTTTGGGGGTGCCACTCCCATTAAGATTGGCCCTTGTGACCTTATCATTTTAGACAAGCAGTAAACAATGGAAAAGTCAGTAATCTGGATGATTTCATTGTCCCAGATCTTACTATATGTCTGCTAGATAAGAACCCTTCCATGCTTCTTGTGCAAATTCTTTGGTTCACCAGTAGAGTTTCCTGAAGACATATTTAGATGGTTTTGTTATAGGCCCTGTGGAAAGTTACGGAAAAAAGAAGAGACAATGTAGCGACTTAAAAAATTTTTTTTTACAGTACAGTAGTGTTCAGAGAAGCAGTCTTGTTTTGAGGGCAGCATCAGTTTTACTCAATGATTTTCAAGAAGATAGAAAATACTTGAGTCCCTTCCTCCTTGCTTTGTGCTCTCCTATTCAACTCTCCCTTTTCTTGCTGCTATTTTTCTCATTGCTAACTTTTTGCTCATTTCAGAAAAGCAATATAGCAAAGAAGTTAGAGTATAGACTCTGGAATCAAACTGTAAAGGTAGGAATTCTGGCTTTGAGCCCTATATGGGACTTCCCAGCCAATTAATTCATTTCTCTAAGCTTCTTTTTTCATTAGTAAGCCATGCTCAATGGTTATACTTACCTCTTGGGGGTCATTCTGGAATTTAAATGAGACATGCACATTAAAATATTTAATAAGCGCTATTTGAATGTCTTTTTTCGTTCTTTTCTAATTGTCCTACATTTTCTATTCTATCTTTCCACACCAAATCCCAGACATCGAGTCAATTCCAACTCATAGAGACCCTACAGGACAGAGTAGAACTGCCCCATACAGTTTCCAAGGAGTGCCTGGTGGATTCGAGCTGCCCACCTTTTGGTTAGCAGCTGTAGCTCTTAACCACTATACTAAGAGTGTACAAAATCAACTTTCCTGTGAAGGCTGGAATGGAACCATTTCAATTCCTTCTCTTTTCTTCATTATAATGGGAGTATTTAAAAAGTGTCTATGTGAATATAACTAAACCAAAACCAAACCTACTGCCATTGAGTGGATTTGAATATAACTAAGGCAATGAAAATATGCAAAACCAATTACAAATGAGAGGAACACATATGTAGTACATATGCAAGCAGGAGAGTGAATGCTTTTTCCATGTAAGAATCGCCCAGCTGACAATTCCAGCTTTATCTAGGTCTAGTTTGCTCAATTGGTTAGATCATGTTCTGAGGAGATCAAGATCATGGTTTCAATTTCAGAATGGGGTGACCTTGCTTTATCTTATTTTATGGCTGCACACTTCTCCCCTCACCTTGGCCAGCCTTCTGTAAAAGTATCCTTGTACATAGACCTAGTATCCAGCCTCATTAACATCACAGAGGTAGGATTTACAACACATAGGAAAATCACATTAGATGACAAAATGGTAGACAGTCACACAGTACTGGGAAGTATGGCCTAGCCAAGTTGACACACATTTTGGGGGGGCACAATTCAATCCACAACACCCTCCCATCATCTCCCTGATTTTATATCCAATGACCCCCAGCCCCACTGTATTTATACCACTCCAGTAAGTTTTTTTTTTTTTTTTAGTAAGATTGGACTTGCTGCTACCTCAATATGTCAAGCCTACTCCCACCTCAGGGCCTTTGGATTGGCTGTTCTCTCTGCCTGGAATGTTCTCCCAGATAGCTGCATGGCTCACTCCCCCAGGTCATTCTTTGCTCAAATGTCATGGACTTTTCAAAGAGGCCTCCTCTGACCATTCTATTTAAAATTATACTTTGTCTCTTAACTGTTCTCTCCACCATCTCCTTTATCCTGCTCTGCTTGTCCTTGTTTCCACAGTCCTCATCACCTTCTAACATATTGTATATTTACACACTTATTATCTCTATTCTCTGTTGTCTGTTCCACTTTGCTAGAATATAAACTACACCGGACAGATTTTTCTTTATTTTGTTCTTTGTTTACAACTTTGCAATTTTGCAACTAATTTACTTAATTCCTCTCCTTCTTTCTTCCTCCCTTCTCTCTCTTTCCCTGCTTTATCGATGCAGCTCAAAATATACTGGTTGAATGAATGAATGCAAGAATATGACCACAAAGATCACAGGGTTGCTCTCCTGGAGTCAGGAAAAGGGGGCCCTGTACAGGTATTTGGAAACCTTGATGGCATAGTGGTTAAGTGCTATGGCTGCTAACCAAAAGGTTGGTCGTTCAAACCCACCAGGTGCTCCTTGGAAACTCTATGGGGCAGTTCTACTGTGTCATATAGGGTTGCTGTGAGGAGGGATCAACTCGACGGCAGTGGGTTCGGTTTTTGGGTTTTGTGTAGGTAGTTACTAGTTCAGGAGAAGGAGAAAAGGCAAACTTGTGTTGGTTTCAATTAGTATTTTTACAGACCCATTGTTCTCAGGGAGCCCTGGTGGTGCAGTGGTTAAGACCTCAGCTGCTAACTAAAAGGCTGACAGTTTGAATCCATAAGCCGCTCCTTGGAAACCCTATGCGGCAGTTCTACTCTGTCCTATAAAGTCGCTATGAGTCGAAATCAACTTGACAGCAATGGGTTTTTGGATTTTTCTTATGCACATAGGAGAAACTGAGGCAGTCAGCCTCATCTTCCTTTTAAATGCTTTTTAAAAGCATTATGTATCTCTGTTTATCTAATACATTAGTACATTATCTCCATTATTACCTCCACTCAGCCTAGCCCTTGCTCCTTGGAGATAGAGTAGTGTTACACTGCAAATCTGTGTGGCACGGGCTGTGAAGAGGTGCAGTTATAGAGAATTCTATACCCACTTTACCTCCCCAGCCTTAATCTCTGATACTAGCTCCAGTCTGGTAACCTTATCTTTACTCAGCCACACTCAGCCCTCTTACACCCTCCCTACTTGTCCTGCTTCTTTTAAGTCTGATGCCTCCTCCAGCCTTGCAGCAACCTCCATCCATTAAGCTCTGGGTCAAGTTGAAAAACAGACTTCAGTTTGTACCACTGTTTAGCAGGCTTACATAAACAGTGGACCGTTTAGTGGCATTGACTCTGGCCAGAAGCACTGTATTTTTTTAATAACATCTTAACTGATACTAGGAAAAGCTGAATATAATTGGTGTCACGAAACACCTCTGAAGTTGTTGAATTCTAATTTTTTATCTGCATCAGTTTTGATTCTGCTGCAGAACAGGCCTGGCCCCACACAAGTTATGAAGAAGAGTGCTTGATATTAGGCACCTTCTTCCTCTTTTTCGACTAGGTCCCTGGGTGGTGCCAGTGGTTTGGATTTAAGTAAAGATTACAGCCAAGAAGACCCTATGGACCAGTAGTACTCTGTGTCAGAGGGGGTGACATGAGTTAGAATCGACTTGACAGCAACAGATTTGGTTTGAGTTTTTGGTTCTAGTTTTTAGCAGCATTTTTTCCCTCCCATGTGCAGAAGGGTTGGTGAGAAACTCTCTAGGTGAGATAAGTGATGTACGTGGAAGATCTCTTTAACATCGTCTCTTTTGTGTCACTTCTCTTTGATAGCACTGTGGTTGTGGCCACATGTATAGATCACCTTGCTAAAGAAACTTGATGTAGATACTTGAAGCCCTGTGTCCCATAAATCAGGCAATTAAAATGACCTGGCCCTATAATCAGCCTAGGGCCCACATTCTTCTTTCTCCCTTTAGTCTTATTAAGGTAAAAATGATGGTTATTAAATTGTTGCTGTCCAGAGGTGAGAGGTATCTAGCGACCCTGTAGGACAGAGTAGCACTGACCCACTACATTTTATTAGAGAATAAAAAATTAAATTCTAAATACTCCACTAAAAGTAACTTCATCCTTTCTAATCTCCATGAAAGCCCTAGAATTAGATACCATCATTACTCCCATTTTATAGATGAGAAAATTGAGGTTTATACAATTACATGAACTTGTCCAAGACCATGTTGCCAGTAAGGTGGTGGAACTGGGTTTCAAATCCAGATCTATCTCACTCTAGCCTTTAGCATACTATCCCTGAACTGCCTTGTAAAATACAGGATAGATTTTGAACAAAAGTCAAAGGAGGTAGAATTTTGGTGGATGCCAAGGCATAACACACAGGTAATTCAATTGTTTTCTGTGTCTGACAGTAGGGCTGTGCATATTTGGTGTATATTATTTCAAACTTATGGCTTCGGGGTCACCCAACAGTCTATTACACAGCCATTATTTCTTTTGGATACTATTTTTTGTACCTCTTTGTGTGCAAATGCCATGGAAACAGGTCCTTTTTATGCAATCAAAAAAAAAAAAAAAAAAACTTTGATAGGCAAGATACTCCCGTGGAAATAATACTAGGTGTAGAATAGAAATCACTAATTTGTAATATAAAACGAGTAACCATGTGTGTTTCACATCTGATTCTTTATTATTCCAAGTCATTACTCTAATTTTTCAATCCTTTTGGAAAATAACCATTCACATTGAATGCAAAGTTTTTCGGTAATTGAAGTCTGCAATATACAAGAACCCCACCCAAGGGCTGGGGATGCAAAGAAAAAGAAGCAATGCGCCCTTAGACTCACTCTGCCTATAGAGCAGACTTCTTAAGCTTAATTTAAATGTATTATTACTTCTGATTATAAAAGTAATGCCACCTTGTAAAAATGAAAATTATTCACAAACTTATAAACTAGGGGGAAGTCTCCAGGAATCATGCTTTTTAGAGAGGACCTGTAGAGCAATGGTTTTCTTACCAGAAATACTATTTTTGTTTTTTTTAATTTATTGAACTTTTTATTATGGAAATCTTCACACGTACACAAAACACATGTACAAAAGTAACAAACCCCCATTTATCCATCACCCATCTTTAACATTTTACTACTTTAGAAGGATTTTTCTAATGAGTTGAGGCATAAAATGCTTGCATTTTATATTTTCCTTCTCTTGATATTATGTTTGCTTTTTAATTGCGGTAAATATATATTCAAAAAATATTTGCCATTTTGGATTCTTCACATGTACAATTCTGTGGCATTGATAATGTTTATCATGTTGTCCAACCATCACCATTACCTATTCACACAATTTTCAGTATCCCCTAAGCAATGAGCCCCCGTTTTCTGCTTTCTTTCACACATCCCCTCCCCGCCCCGCCCATAACCAACCAGGAACACTTGATAGAAAGAAATTATGTTAGCCTAATATGTAAAACAGATAAAAGCCACAGCCTTCTGAGTTCTCCCTTGGAATTCACCTTCCCTCCCACTGCCTATGAGGGCATCTCAGTAATCCAAATCCTACCTCAACCAGTGCCGTCGAGTCGATTCTGACCTTATATAGGCTCTATTCATTTCTTTTCCTGATATTGAGAAAGTTAATAACAATCTTTTTTCTGATTGAACTCTTGCATATATTTGTTAAGTCAGTCATATTCTTTAAGGAAAAGGCAGGCCTTGGTGGCTTGGGATAATCTATTAGAGGAGTAGAGTCCCTGGGTGGTAGAAATGGTTAAAGAACCTAGCTGCTAACTGGAAGGTTGGTGGTTCAAGTTCACCCGGAGGTGCCTCAGAAGAAAGGCTTGGTGATCTATTTCCAAAATATCAGCCATTGAAAACCCTATAGCACACATGTCCACTCTGACATACCAAGGATCGCCATGAGTCAGAAGCAACTCGACGGCAATTGCTTTTATTATTATTATTATTATTATTAGGAGAGCACACAATAGTGAGGGATTTGGTCTTATCAGTGCACAGTCCCCCTGGGTTTTAGGTTTTCTGATACTGAGTGATGCAGCAGGCATCAAAGAAAACCAGCAAAGTTCTGCCTCTTGTTTCTCTTTGTTCATTTTTAGAATTTAAGCTTCCTCAAAAGGTTTTGATGGTTCACTTTGCCAACACTCAATTTAGAATGCTCCTTTTTGCAGAGTTTGTGCTTGGTTTCCTCCAAATGGGTTGTCCTGATCGCAGAAGGCTCATGGATCACTAGTCAAATCAGTTGTGCCAGAGTTGCTGGGTTTGAGTTCACCCAGCAGCGTAACCCACAAGCACCTGCACCTGCTTTCCTTAAAAAACTAGCTATGCAGTATATGTAGACTTTAAGAGCTCTTCTATCAGTTCATCTAACATACTTTGACATCAGATTTTCTTTCCATCCTCTCTTTGCTTCTTGGTCTCTTGCCTGGAGGAAATAAGGCCCAACTGGGGATGCCTGGCTATGCTCTTTGGTTGGCCATATCTGCAAAGATGGCCAAGCAGCACCAGTCATGAACCCCTGCATGAGCATAGACAACAGTTTCTTACGTATGGAACCAAATGGGTACTGACTCCCAGAAACCACATTCAGGTGAAACTGCCATATTGAAAAGAGGGCTGGCCAAATATCTAGTTGTTTCATATGGCCGATTTGGGGAAACTAACCTAAGCTTCTCTCTTCCTCCATCCTTACTTGCTCCCATCCCCCCAAGTGCCCTGCTACTCAACTATCTGGGATGGTGGCTGAGGGGGAAAGGATTGCTTACAGGTGGGTTGCCTAAGCAATCACATACACCATTGGAATGGTGCCAAAATGATTTCAGGAAAGAAGAAAACTGCTTAGGTGTGTTTTCCTGGCCTTCATTTTTTAACCTTTGGCTTAAATGCCACTTTGCAAGAGAACTCTTCTCTGAGTTCTCATTCTAAATTAAGTGCCCTCCATTATATACTTTCATGGAACCCTATACCTTTCCCAAATAATGCTTATCCAAATCTGACAGTTAATCAATTTCTCATATATTTTCTGCTTTTGCTTCCAGGAAACCAAATTATCTGGCTTTCCTTCTACCTTTCTGGCTGCTCCTTTTCAGTTTCTTTTGCTGGTTTCTCTTCATATTCCCAACCTCTAAATGTTGGAGCCCCCAGAACTCAAACTTTGAGTTTCTTATCTTTTCTGTCCACATTCACTCCCTTAGTGATCTCATCCAGTTTTGTTGCTATAAGTACCATCTCTCTGCTCATGACTCTCAAATTTACATCTCCTCTGAATTCCAGATCCATATACCCAATCGTCTACAGGACATCTCTACTAGGATGTCTAAAATAGGCAAGTCAGACTAAATAAAGCCCAAACAAGTTCTTATACTATACCCCACTAGTTCCTTCTCTAGCTCAGTTAATGGCAATTGCAAGTTTCCAATTGCTTAGGCCAGAAACCTTGGTGATATTCATGGTTCTGTTTTTCTCACTACCCACTTTCAACTGGTCAGCAAATCTCATCAGCTCTAGTTTCAAAATATATCAGGAATTCAGACACTTCTTACCACCCCCATTTGTCCAAGGCACTATTTTGTTTTGCCTAAACTATTGCGACAGTCTCCTAACTGGGCTTCTTGCTTCTGCCCTTGACTCTCTGTAGTCTATTTTCATCACAACGGTCAGAATGATCCTATTAATATGTAAAGACAGGTTATGTTGCTTCTCTGCTCAAAATCCTCCCACGGTTTCCCTTTATGCACTGATTAAAAGCCAGTCTTTACTCTGACTTGCTAGCCCTGCATGATCTTGTCCCCTGTAACATTTTATTTCCTTTCCAGCCACACTTGCCTTTGCACTGGCCCTTTCCTCTGCCTGGAATCTTCCTCCTTTAGACATCTGTAGTACAAGTGCCATCACTTCTCTCAGGTCCTTATTCGGAAGCCTCCTTCTCAGGGAAACCTTCTTTGACCATCCTATCTGACACTTATCATACTCCCAACATTTTAAAATCTCCCTTCCTTGCTATATATAATTTTTTTCTCTTCAGGCCTTGTAAATATCTACCATACCATATAGTTTACATATTCATCTTGTTTACTTTCTATCTTCCCTAATAGAATGTAAACTCCTTCAAGGAGGGGTTTTGGTGTGTTTGTTGACTATATTATCTGCAGTGCCTAGAGCAATGGCTGGCACAAAGTTGGCTCTTGATGAATACTTGTTGGATGAACGAGTGGATGTGTGATTAATTGATATATTTAATTCCCTTTCTAGAGTGTGATCTGTGTGAGACCAGAGATCAAGGCTGTTCTACTTACTTCTGAGTTCCTAGAGCTAAGCACCAGGCCTAGCACATAGTAGGCGCTCAGTAAGTATTTTTTTGAATAAATAATTGAAAATGTCAATAATTCCAGTATTAATGGAGGGAGGAGGGTAAGCAGATGTCTTTACATCTATGATGCTACCTAAGCAGTCCCAGATTAACCTTAGAGAATAATACTGGCTATTTTTAGGGATTACTTTTCATACACATTTAGGGTCTTAGAACTTGAAATGACACATAATAGTATATGATGGTGACATTGTACCATGCTTGGAGTTCGGGTTCTAAAGTCAACAAGAATGGCAAAAATCATGTATAGAAAAAATATTGTTAAAAATCTCTTAAATCACCCATACAGTACAGAGTACATGGCTTTCTGTGTTCTGTACCATCTTTCAATAAATCCAACACAGCCAGTTTTTCCTCCACGGTTGGAACAGATGGCAATAGCTGTTTCTTTGGTTGAGCACCAGATGAAGTAGTTGGCTTAAATTTAAGGGCCAGATTGTAGGGGGAAAATTGCATACATATATATATATATTCATTTGTATTATTTTCTTTTGCTGACATATAGTTGAACTCAAGCAGCTTAAATACTTGTGTACTTTAATGCCATTGTACTGTTTGGTCCTCAATATTGTTAAATTCTTTTCAGTGTTTACGAAAGAGATAGGTACAAAGGAGGTGACAAATAACCCCTGGGGGCCATTGCAATAAGTGGCATGATGAAATAGTAGAATGTCAATTTAATGACTTTCCAAATTAAAAAAAAAAAAACTCTTTATCTAAATCGTATACGGACTATAAATCCCTACAAAAATAATGAAGAGCATAAATAGGGTGCCCACTATAGTCTTACTACACTGCCTCACAGCAACCCTGTGAAGAAGGTTATACTCTTTGACCCTGCTGTGGTTCCTCAGAACAGCCAGGCAGGCATGCAGGCTTGACCCATTGCCCACATGAACATACTTAGCAGGAGACAATTTTGGAAACACTCAGAGGCCAGGGCATGGTGCAAACATTTATGTCCTCTTCCCTTGGGTTGGCTTTCAGTCCACACCAAGTTTGCCTTGCAGGGTTGCTTGAAAATTTCTTCCTCTACCCCACAAGAGTAACTGGTATATTTATGTATAAAAATAATAAAAAATAAATCAGCTTGTTCCAAGATTTCTGCACAAGAGAGCTTATTCGTAGGGTTGGGGAAAAAAAAAATTCTACTTTGGTGAGAACTTGTAAAGTTACTTACAAACCAGCTCATTTCAAGGATGGAAGGAATTGTGGTCTCTTCTTAATATCAAAACTTCCTTATGCTTCTCTTTTGAACATGTTCTCTGTGAGTGTCCTATTTTGTACACTGGATCATTCTTGGTTTCAACCTACTGTCAATGAAAGGACTACTAACACAGCACTATTACTTCAGATAAGCAGCAGTGGAATATTCCATCTGGTTCATTTTTTTGCACCTCCGTATATGTTTTTTTCATCAGTTTATTTAGGTATCACAGTTTCTTCCATATCTCCCAAAATCATATTTAAATGTTGATCTTAAGACTGTGTATGTTGCCAATATGTCTAAAACCTCTACCACTCCCACTCCCCGCCCCCCCCCCCGCCTTTTTTTAATCCTCTCTTCTGTGTGATCGTGGCTTCGTCCTCTCACCAGCCACTGTGTTCAAACTGGGGACAAAGAACTCTGCTTGGTCACGCTGGTGAAGATGGGGAGGGACCAAGCAAGAGAAAGAGGCAGAGACAATGGAGATGCCACATCTCACTCTTCTAGACGGTAACAGTGGATTTTGGGGACTTTAGGTAGTTGTCCTATGTTACCCAACTGGTAAGTAGCAGAACTGAGAATTAACCCTTAGTCTGTCTGGCTCCAGAACACCTACTGTTTCCATCATCCCACACTGCTTCTCATAAACAGTGGTTCCCATTAAAGGCAGGTGTTGGGCAACAATGATGAGCAGACTTTCTGGGAATAGACAGAATCATGGTTCACTAAACAAGTCTGGTGGTGTGACTGTGGAAAGAGGGACCAGATTCAGTGAAAGACTTTCCTGAGATCATCAACCCCATGAATGACTCTGTGTAAGGAACATTCTAGATGTTTTGAGGGAGACGCAAAGCATCCTATAAGATGCACCCAGGAGTCTTATAGTCTAGCTGAAGGGGAAAATTGTGTATTGTAATAGTTAGGGCACCACCTAAAGATAGAAAGCACACTCACACTGGACAATTAAGGGGCGTTTAGGGACTAATTTATTTACAAAAGTGTCAGTGAGGTTTTATGGAATTGGAAAAGGTTAATGGAGTACTCTAGGGCTAGCAAAACGGGATTCTGTTACCCATCCCCCTATACAACTACAGAAGCAAGGGGAAGGAGAAAAGCCTAGCTACATGTTGTTGTTAGGTGCTGTCAGGTTGCTTATGACTCATAGCAACCCTGTATACAGCAGAAAGAAACACTGCTGGGTCCTGTGTCGTCCTCACAATTGTTATGCTTTAGCCCCTTGTCGCAGCCACTGAGTCAATCCGTTTCGTTGAGGGTCTTCCTCTCTTTCACTGACCTTTTACCAAGGATGATGTCCTTCTCCAAGGACTGGTCCCTCCTGATAACATGTCCAAAGTATATGAGATGAAGTCTTGCCATCCTTGTTTCTAATGAGCATTCTTGCTGTACTTCTTCCGAGACAGATTTGTTCATTCTTCTGGCAGTCCACAGTATATTCAATATTCTTCGCCAACACCGTACTTCAAAGTCATCAATTCTTCTCTGGTCTTCTTTATTTTCATTGTCCAGCTTTCACATGCATATGAGGCAGTTGAAAGCACCATGGCTTAGGTCAGGTGCACCTTAGTCCTCAAAGTGACATCTTTGCTTTTTAATATTTTAAAGAGGTCTTTTGCAGTGGGTTTGCCCAATGCAATGCATCTTTTGATTTCTTGACTGCTGCTTCTATGGGCATTGATCGTGGGTCCACGTAAAATGAAATCTTTGACAACCTCAATCTTTTGAAATCCAAAATCCTGTTGCCATCAAGTCAATTCTAACCCATAGTGACCCTACAGGATACAGTAGAACTGCCCCATAGAATTTCCAAGGAGTAGCTGGTGGATTTGAACTGCCAACCTTTTGGTTAGCAGCCAAGCTCTTAACCACTGCGCTACCAGGGCTCCTGCTGGATAGAGAGGGAGGGAAACCCCTGCTCTCCCAGAGTTGCGGCCTTCAGTAAAGGGAAACAACCCATGGTGACCCATCAGGGAGGGAGCCAAGGTAATAAATTCCTCAATCTCTCTTTCTACTCTTCCATCTCCTAGTGCTGCTTCCCATCAACTAAACCCAACTAAAAGCTCAAGGGCAAGCACTGATCCCATCCATAAAAACTAGTTTCCCAGGGCACAGAAAGGGGTAAAAAGAGGTAGAGAGTAAACCCGAAAGGGCAAGAGAAAAAGATATTCAGCACACACATAACATAATTTTTATAAATTGACATATCATTTAAGTATATGTAGAGATTGTTAGTTACAAGAGTATTTTGTAAATTAATATCTTCTTTATGCACCTTCCATTCACAGCATCATTTTTATATATCCTGATGTTCCTTTACTTGGTTACCTTCAGGTAAGAATGGCCCAAATTAAACATTGAAATAGGCTGGCTCCCTGGCTCACCCTGTGTCAGATACAAGGAGAGCTTAAGCTTTCTGAACGAGCATGTTTCAACTTCACTGCATAGGCAACATTTTTGCTCAATTCCTTTTCCATCGTATCCCTTTATTCCACTCCCCAGGATTTTTCTCCATGCCCTTTTCCATCATTTATTATATCTTCTTTTTTTTTTATTTTTGCTCTCTCCTTTCCTCCAGTAAAAACGGCTGCTTGGCGCATGGCTCCATCAGCAGACGCTTGAAAATAATGCATCATGGCAGCTTTCCAAGAATTTTTCTCTTTCCTTTCTCCAGAGAGAAAAACAAAAGGGTAAGGATGGCTTGAAGGATTGGATCAGAACGTTGTTTTACTGGAATTTGCAGCTGTTTCTGGATTGTAGGAGTCACTGGAGGGAAACAATGTGCTCAGGGACCGAAGGAAATGGTTTGGCTCCAATCAGTCCCAAGTAATCTGGGGAGGAATTTTTTTCATTGTTACAGCAGTTGCTACTTAAAGATTTTGTGTCTCTCTACAGCGAGTGTACAGGGAATATGAATCGGGGGAGAGGCACGGGAAATTCACAGAGGTATAATGGGGACTAAGAAGACAAGGTAAAATGCTCATGAAAGGCAAAAGCAGAAAAATAACCTGCCTTTGGTTGGACACAGACTCTTCTCTGGGTTCTGGACTAGACGTGGATATTTAAACAAAAAGTTCGCCATTTCTTTCCAGGAGTTGGAGGCTGAGATGAGCCAATGAGTTTTCCTTTCCACCCAACAGGTAAAATAAAGATGGTTTATATAGGCAGGGGCCCTGGTGGTGCAGTTGTTAAATGCTCAGCTGATAACCAAAAGGTCAGCAGTTCAAATCCCCCAGGAACTCCATGAAAGATGTGGCAGTCTGCTTCTGTGACTCCACTTTGGAAACCCTATGGAACAATTCTACTCTGTATAATAGGGTTGTTATAAGTCAGAATCAACTTGACGGCAACAGGTTATATAGGCAGATGGATCCAGTTAATGAACGAGCACAGTCCAGTATAAATTTTTCAAGTGATACTGCTGTAGGAGACTCACTTTGACTTACGCGTGAAAGGCTGAATTTATGTGCTTGAGTGTTGCTGGTTCTGTATCTATACAAATATACACATTTGTACATACAAATCCATGTACACTTTCCCACTCATATGTATGTATTACTGGTATTATTTGAAGAAACCACAGGAAGTGTTTATTTTCCGCCTGAGTACTGTCCCTGTCACAGATCCTGTAATCTCCATATGAGGGGCCTACAGAATTTACTGCTGTCAGACAGAGCTCAGGAGACGTGGACGGCTGTGGTTACCTACTCAACATTCATTCATCCCAGCTTTTCTGAGCAGATATTTTAGTTTCCTTTTGGATTTACATATATTCTTCCTTGTTGGTTTTTTAGGAAGTTTGATTTGATAAAATCTTTGAGTGTACTTCTTTCCTTATTCCAATGAAGAAGCTAAAGCTCAACAAGTAAAACGACTTGTATAATTGCAGTGCCTTGTGAATCAAGGGGAAATGCCACACACTCATTCAATTTCAGTACAAGACTTTAGGCCAAAGGACATAGATTACAGCATAATAACTGGAAGAAACAACTTCTTAGAGAAGATTGGGATTTGTTTGCCTGCATGAAAGCTTTAGTTTTGTAACTTCAGAAGTAGAGTGGGGTTTTGGTGAAGGGAGAGCCAGAAAAGAAGGTAGGAAGAAAGAGCACTTGTCTGGCCTTCTGATCCGGTTTGAATTTACCCAGTTGAGAAGACTAAGGCGGAAGCTGACCCAAGCGTTTAGGAGAGACTTTATGAGATTCCGACAGCAAGCAGAGCTTCTCCAGGCAGAGCTGCATTGCGGCTTTCATGGACCTCAGGCACTCTTGCCTTCTAGGGCCCTTTTCTCCATAAAAAATAATAAAAACAATAAGCTTCGGAACATCCAGAAATAGCACTCAAGGCATGGACTTTGGCATTCTCATGATGGGTAGTGATGTAATAAGGCTTCTTAAAGTGGTTCTGAGATGAACACGCGTGAATAAGTGGGAACTCAAGTAGGAGAACGGAACCCTGGTGGGGCAGTGGTTAAGTGCTCAGCTGCTAACCGAAAGGTTGGCGATTTAGCTGCTCAGTGGGAGAAAGATGTGGCAGTCTGTTTCCAGCCTTGGAAATCCTATAGGGCAGTTCTATTCTGTCCTATAGGGTCACTATCAGTCGAAATCGACTCAACAGCAATGGGTGGTGGTGGGAAAGTAGGAGAGGAGTCCCTGGGTGGTGCAAACGGTTAATACATTTGGCTGCTCACAAAAGGTTGTAGGTTCAAGTCTACCCAGAGGTGCCTCGGGAGAAAGACCTGGTAATCTACTTCCCAAAAATCTGCCATTGAAAACCCTTTGGAACACAGTTCTACTCTGACATACATGGATTGCCATGAGTGGAAATCAACTCGACAGCAACTGGTAAAGTAAAAAAAAAAAAAAATCCGGGTGGAAACTCATAATGACTGTGGTGACAGAGTTTTTTTTATATTTTGAGATATTAATTAAGGCATTTTCATTCTGCAACTCCTCATATTTACTGTTCCCTGACTTTAACTTACTTTCATTGCTGCAGAGAATAAATGATGTAATAGAAAAGTGTAGAGATTCAAAAGGTGATAATTTTGCCTCATTGTTTTTACTAAGATATAATTTACATACAGTAAAAATTTTTTTGTTCTAATCTTTTTTGTTTGGTTTTAATTAATTTCTTTTTTTTTTTTATTGTGCTTTAGGTGAATGTTTACAGAGCAAATTAGTTTCTCATTAAACAATTAATATGCATATTGTTTTGAGACATTGGTTGCCAACCCTGTGATGTGTTGACACTCTCCCCTCTCGACCTTGGGTTCCCCATTTCTATTTGTCCAGCTTTCCTGTCCTCACCTGCCTTCACATCCTTACCCCTGGGCTCGTTTGCACATTTAGTCTCATATACGTGGTTGAACCATGTACATTATTATTTGTTTTATGGACCTGTTCAATCTTTGGCTGAAGAGTGCACCTCAGGATTGACTTAAACATTGAGTTAAAAGGGTGACGGGGGGCCATACTCTCAGGGTTTCTCCAGTTTTTGTCAGATCAGTAAATCTGGTCCTTTTTTGTGAGTTTGAATTTTGTTCTACATTTTTCTCCACCTCTGTGTGGGATGCTCTATTTTGATCTCTGTCAGAGCACCATCTAGTTCTGCTCACTCAGTCTGGTGGAGGCTGTGGTAGTCGTGGTCCATTAGTCCTTTGGACTAACCTTTCCCTTGTGTTTTGGTCTTCATTCTCCCTTGCTCCAGATGGGGTAGGACCAGTGGAGGATCTTAGATGGCTGCTCACAAGCTTTTAAGACCACAGACACCATTCACCAAAGTAGGATTTAGAACATTTTCTTTATAAACTATGTTAGGGCTATTGAGCTAGATGTCCTCAAGACCGTGGTCCCTAGCCCTCAGCCCAGTAATTCAGTTCCTCAGGGAGTTTGGGTGTGTCTATGAAGCTTCTATGACTTTGTCTTGGTCAAGCTGTCATGACTTCCCCAGTACTGTGTACTGGCTTACCCTTCACCGAAGTTACCACTTATGTATTGTCTATTTAGTGTTTTTCCCTCTCCACCTCTCCCCTCCCTGGTAACCATCAAAGATGGTTTCTTTCTTTGTGTAAACATTTCATGAGTTTTTATAATAGCAGTCTCATACAATATTTGTTTTTGTGATTGACTTATTTTACTCAGCATAATGCCCTCCAGATTCATCCGTGTTGTGAGATGTTTTGCAGATTCATCATTGCTCTTTACAGTTGCATAATATTCCATTGTGTGTATGTCTGTTTATCCATTCATCTGTTGATGGACACATAGATTATTTCCCTTTTTTGCTATTGTGAGTAATGCTGCAATAAATATAGGTGTGCATATGTCTATTCGTGTGACAGCTCTTATTTCTCTTGGATGTATTCCTGGAAATGGGTTTGCTGGATCGTATGGTATTTCTATTTCTGGCTTTTAAAGGAAGAACCTTATCATTTTCCAAAACGGTTGTACCATTTTGTATTCCCACCAGCAGTGCATAAGAGTTCCAATCTTCCCACAGCCTCTCCAACATTTGTTATTTTCTGTTTTTTGATTCTTACCAGTAATGTCGGGGTGAGATGGTATCTCACTATAGTTTTGATTTGCATTTCTCTAATGGTTAGTGGTTGCAAACCTTTCCTTATATGCCTATTAGCTGCCTGAACGTTTTCTTTGGTGAAGTGTCTGTTCATATCCTTTGCCCATTTTTTAATTACTTTGTCTTTTTGTTGTTGGATTTTCCTGTAGATTTTAGAGATTAGACCTTTGTCGGAATTGTCATAGCCCCCAAATTTTTCCTAGTCTGTAGGTTCTCTTTTTACTCTTTTGTGAAGTCTTTTGATGAGCATAAGTGTTTAGTTTTTAGTAGATCTCAGTTATCTAGTTTATTGTCTGGTATTTGTGTGTTGTTCATTATAGTTTGTATCCTATTTATATCATGCATTAGGGCTTCTAGTGTTGACCCTATTTTTTTCTTCTATGATCTGTATAGCTTTTGATTTTATATTTGGGTTTTTGATCTATCTTGAATGTTTTTGTGTATGGTGTGAGGTATGGGTCCTGTTTCTTTTTTCTTTTTTTTTTTTTTGCAGACAGACATCTGGTTTTGGCAGCACCATTTGTTAAAAAGACTATCTTTTCCCCATTTAGTGGACTTTGAGCCTTTGTTGAGGATCAGGTGACCATAGGTGGATGGATTTACACTGGGTTCTCCATTCCGTTCCTTTGGTCAATGTGTCTGTCATTGAACCAGTACCAGGCTGTTCTGACTACCCTAGGTATATAGTAGGTTCTGGGGTCAGGTAGTATGGGGCCTCCTACTTTATTCTTTTTCTTTAATAGTGCTTTACTTATTGGGGGTCTCTTTACTTTCCATATAAAGTTAATGATTAGTTTTTCCATCTCGTTAAAGAATGCTGTTGGTATTTGGATTGAGACTGCATTGTATTTGTAGATTGCTTTGATTAGAATTGACATTTTCACAATGCTGAGTTTACCTATCCATGTGCATGGTGTGTTTTTCCACTTATATAGGTGTCTTTTGGTTTCTTGCAGCAGTGTTTTGTAGTTTTTTTTGTATAGGTCTTTCACATTCCTCATTAGATTTGTTCCTAAGTATTTATTTTTTTAGGGGCTATTATAAATGATATTGCTTTCCTGATTTCCTTTTTGTAGTAAAAAAAAAAAAATTTTTTTTTTTTACTACAAAAAGGAAATCAGGAAAGCAATATCATTTATAACACAGTAAATTTATCCTATTTAGTGTACAATTCTGTGAGTTTTGACAAAAGTAAATAGTCATATAATCACTACCACAATCAAATTCTATCACCCACCAAAATTGCCTAGTATCTCTTTGTAGTCAACCCTTTTCCCCATCCTAGTCCCAAGTGACCACTGATCTGTTTTCTGTCCCAATAGTTTTTCCTTCACAAGAATATCCTATAAATGAAAGCCTATTAAGTCTGCCTTCTTTCGCTGAACATAATGCATTTGTGATATACTTGTGTTGTTTGTATATCAATAGTTTGTTCCTTTTTATTGCTAAGGAGTAGTACATTATATGGATGTATCACAGTTTATCCATTCACTTCTTGAGGGATATATGAGCTGTTTTCAGTGTTTGGTGATTGTGAATAAAGCCACTACAAACATTTGTGTATAGTTTTTTGTGTGAATATAGTTTTCATTTCACTTGGGTAAATATCTAGGAGTGGGATCACTGGGTTGTATGGTAAGTATATGTTTAACTTTATAAGAAACTGCTAAACTGTTTTCCAAAGTGACTGTATTATTTTGCATTCCCATCAGCATTGTGTAAGACTTCTAGTTACTTTACACAGTGGTGTCGCTAAGGAGGCACCGGGTGTGTGGAACGCACTGGGTGACACTGTCAGAGGGGTTGACACCAAAATGACTGTCTATAAAATTTTTGTGCAGCATTCCAACAGAAATTGTTTATTTTTATAAAAATTTCTCTGTAGCACCGATGACTGCCCTGACAGGGAACACAACAGAGAACTCCTGAGGGAGCAGGAGAGCAGTGGGATGCAGAACCCAGATTCTTGTAAAAAGACCAGACTTAGTGGCCTGACTGAGACTAGAAGGACCCTGGTGGTCATGGCCCCCAGACCTGTTGGCCCAGGACAGGAACCATTCCCAAAGCCAACTCTTCAGACAGGGATTGGACTGGACTATGGGTTGGAGAGGGAACCTGGTGAGGAGCCAACTTCTTGGATCAGGTGGACACTTGAGACTATGTTGGCATCTCCTACCTGGAGAGGAGATGAGAGGGTAGAGGGGGTTATAAGCTGGTGAAATGGACATGATAAGAGAGAGTGGAGAGAGGGAGCGGGCTGTCTCATTGGGGGAAACCAGTTGGGGGTATGTAGCAAGATGTATACAAGTTTCTGTGTGAGAGACTGACTTGATTTGTAAACTTTCACTTAAAGCACAATAAAATTTTTTTTAAAAATCTCTGTAGCTAGTTATAACAACAAAAACATTTTTCATAAGCCCAGTGTCACGGATTGTGTCCCTCCAAAATATCTGTCAACTTGGCTAGGTCATGATTCCCAGTATTGTGTGACTGTCCACCATTTTGTCATCTGAAGTGATTTTCCTGTGTATTAGAAATACTATCTCTATGATGTTAATGAGATGGGATTAGCAACAGTTATGTTAATGAGGCAAGACTCAATCTACAAGTTTAGGTTTTGTCTTAAATCAATCTCTTTTAAGATATAAAAAAGAGAAGTGAGTAGAGAGATGGGGGACCTCATACCATCAAGAAAGCAGCTCCAGGAGCAGAGTATGTCCTTTAGACCTGGTTCCCTGTTCCTGAGAAGCTCCTCCACCAGGGGAACATTGATGACAAAGGCCTTCCCCCAGAGCCTACAGAGAGAGAAAGCCTTCGCCTGGAGCTGACACCCTGAATTTGTACTTCTAGCCTACGAGACTGTGAGAGAATAAACATCTCTTTGTTGAAGCCATCCACTTGTGGTATTTCTGTTACAGCAGCACTAGATAACTAAGACACCAGCTTACCAAAAAACCAAACCAAACCCAGTGCCATCGAGCCGATTCCAACTCATAGCGACCCTATAGGACAGAGTAGAACTGCCCCATAGAGTTTCCAAGGAGCACCTGGCAGATTTGAACTGCTAACCCTTTGGTTAGCAGCTGTAGCACTTAACCACTATGCCACCAGGGTTTCCAGAGACCAGCTTATATGTCTCAATATACCTACAAGGTTAAAACTGTATGCTAGTTTACTTTCTGAACCTTCTAATGTGCTCTGGTCAGAGATTGTTCATTATTACTCTGGTACAATGACACTTTGAATCATGTGGTTTTGTCTGCACGTGCTAAAATCAGGTGCTATTGTTTTCATTGCTGTTCATAGTTGTTGATTTTGTCAAATTTTCTGGTGTTTTAGCTACAATATTGTGGTAATTAGTATTTATGAACCTGTATCAATAACTTTTTTGAAAAGGAAGTAGTAATTAAGGAAAAGAAGGAGAAAAATCAAAAAAGCCTTCCTCTCAGTTACTAGTAATGTTGTAATTCAATGTAGAAAGATTTTACAAAACAATTCTGTTGTTGGTATTCACATAATTTAAGAAATATTACATTTAAGTGATTTACAACTATATTTATCACATATTATTCTATGATTATAACTGATAATAAACATTACTAAGGATTCTGTATGGTCTGGTACGGGAGGAGGTCCTTGGGGGAGGCGACACCATGAGTTACTGCATTGGGTGACACCAACCCTAATGATGCCACTGGCTTTACATCCTCACCAATACTTGGTATGGTCAATTTAAAAAATTTTCACCATCTTAGTGGATGTGTAGTGATAGCTCACTGAAGTTTTAATTTGCATTTCCCGAATGGCTAATGATGTTGAACATCTTCTCATGTGCTCATCTGTCATCCGTGTATCTTCTTTGGTGAGGCCTCAGTTCAGAGTTCTTGACCTTTTTCTTTTCTTTAAATCTGGTGAGCCATCACTTTTTATTTGTGAGAGCCCTGGTGGCCCAACTGCTAACCAAAATATTGGTGGTTTGAATTCATCTGCCGCTCTGTAAGAGAAAGATGTGGCAGTCTGCTTCTGTAAAGCTTACAGCTTTGGAAACTCTATGGGGCAGCTCTACTCTGTGCTATAGGGTTGCTGGGTCAGGATTGACTCAACGGCGATAGGCTGTTGAGGTTCAAATGACTGAGTCCCGTTCCAGTGCAACCCTTTGACAGTGATTGTTGGGACAACCTTCTCCTCCCACCAGAGCCAGCACCGCTTTTTATCAGCACTCTCCATATGACCAAGAAGATATTTGAGGAAAATTATTGTAGATTGCATAAATATTTTTTATTCTAAGTGACAGAGAATATGATAACAAATCTATCAGAAAAACTCAGAAACTCCCATCTCATCCCAGAGTGGTAGAAAAAGAGTAAGTTTTAGAATTTGACAAGTTTTTTTGAAACCCAGAAATCATGAGCTGTGTGGCATTGGACATGTTATGTCAATTCTTTGAGCTCTTGTTTTCCTTATATGTAAATGGGGATAATGATCTCTACCTAACAGATTTGTTGTGAGAATAAGAGATTTATATATATAATGCATTTCAAACAGTGTGGTACATTCTTTGTTGTTTTCAGCTGCCGTTCAGTCAGCCTCTGACTCATGGTGACCCCAAGCACAACAGAACAAAACTCTGCCTGGTCTTCCGCCATCCCCATGACCAGTTGCGAATCAGACCTTTGTGATCCATAGGATTTTCATTGGCTGATACTTGGTAGTAGATTGCTAGGCTTTTTTTTCCTAGTCCATCTTAGTCTAGAAGCTCTGCTGACACCCCTTCAGCATCATAGCAACGCACAAGCCTCAACTGATAGACAGGCAAAATGATAATTGCTACCTATTAATATGTGACAGCTTATATTGTAAACTATTAAGCGAAAGTCTTTGTATAATACCTGGTATAGTACCACATGTAAAAGGACACTAATAAAGCTTTCTGATGATGATGGGATTACTCTGTTGTCTCGTAAAATATCTTTTTAAAGATAACTACGTCCGTGTGGAATTGGTACAGGCTCTCATTGCAAAATAAGGAGCTGGTTGCAAATCTTTCAGTTGTGAGAGAGGGGATTAAATGCAAAGAGGTTAATTTTATTGATAATTATCCTGACACTAAAATACATTTTTTTTAATTCACAAAGTTCAAAGAGGTTGAAATATACATGTTTTTTCTTACCAAACGTCTTCTCTACCTTTGAAGATGCGTCCAGCAACTGTTGCCTATTTGCTTGAAAAAGCTCCTTCCACAGCATAACATAATTTCAGCAAATTAAAACCTTTGAGTTCTGGATTCCTAATCGAGGAAGCCCATGATCACATTCTTAGTATTTTGAATGTTTAAGTATATCACCAGTGATCTTTAATCATGTGCAAACTATTATTGCCAATATATCATGCACCGAGATGATGTAATTTGACCTGGGTGATTCCAATGCATCGGGAAAATGGTTGATTAGAATGAAGTTCTAGCATGAATGAAGTTCTAGAATGAAGGTGGTTGTGTTAGGATGATGGAATTAAGGATCATTTATTACCTTTTTCTGAGCCCCTGGCTTAAAGAAAGGCTGAATTTAAAGAGGAGTTGAGAGGTTAGGAAAGGGATGAGGATAAATCTCAGCTTGGGACAAATGGGTAAAACCAAACCAAACCAGTTGCCACCAAGTAGATTCTGACTCATAGTGACTGTATGTGTGTCAGAGTAAAACTGTGCTCTGTAGGGTTTTCAGTGGCTAGTTTTTTGGAAGCAAATAACCAGGACTTTCTTCCAAGGAGTCTCTAGGTAGACTCGAACCTCCAACCTTTCAGTTAGCGGCCAAGAATGTTACCGTTTGTACCTCCAAGGGACTCCGGGACAAATAGGTAAAGCCAGAGGAATATAACTGTGGCTGGTTGGATCCATGGACAGGACCCAACTAGAAAGTTTCCTATAAAATGCACAAAAAAATAAGAACTCTCAGAGTTAGGGTTTTGCCTATAATTATAACTTTACTGGGCAAGGCAAAAACAATGAGAAAGGGAATGAAGAGAAATGTGGAAGAGAATATGTCAACAAAAGGTATGTCAGGACACAGAAAGGATAACAAGTTTAGATCAAGACCTGATCTGCTTAATGCAGAAATTATTCTCATATTACTTCATGGATTTGCTAGACAAGCTGACTCTTAGATTTCCTATTTTCCTGATCTTTTATATGTGCATTTCCATTGCCTTTCAGGCTCAGATGGAAAATCAGCTTCAGTTACATTTTGCTAAATGAACTAGCTTGAGTGAGCTCTATTAAATCAGCCTCATAAATCAGCTTCTCTGTTCCTTAATAATTAATTCTGCCCTTTCCTGCACTCTCTCCCACTTATCTCTTTTCAGGGTAGAATTATCCATGACTGAACACAGTGTCCTTGATCCCAGCACCAACTGTTATCACACGTCCTCTCTGCTATCTCTCCTCAGCTCTTTCTCTCTATTCCATTACTTTCCAAGGTCCTCTCCTTAGTGGAATGTGTTTTAGACACAATTTTGTTCTCAACGCTGCCCCAAGATAGATTCTAGGCCAAATCTTATCTAGGTACTTCTTGGTGTTTTTTTCTTTGCCTACAAACTTGGCAAACTTCTTCAGGCAAGAGCGACATATGGTGCAATCCCTGACCAGGAAACTTCTACTCAAAGTGTTATGAGATTGGGGCTCTCAGAAGTTCTGGGGGTTGGAAGTAGGTGCTAATGGTGAGAAAACTGTTACGGAGGCCTCAACACTAAATTTAGGCAAAACTACAAAGCCGACAGACTTTATCTTCAGGACAACAGCTCTATTTTCAGCCCTCACTGCCCTTCTTCCAGGTTTCCAATGCCCTCATACTCCTTCTGGAAGTCCTGGTCTCCTTTCCCTGGCCTGCGCAACCTCGGCAGCTAATAGGATTCTGGATCTAATTTTCTGTTTTACAGTTATTCAAATTTATATTTAATTAACTCTCAATCAATAAAAAATGGACAAAATATTTAAACAGATACTTCAGTGAAGAAGAGATCGATACTAGATAGGTACATAGATAGCTTCCATCATGTTGACTTCAACTCATGGCAACCTTAGGTATAATAGAATGAAACATTGCCTGAACCTGTGTCATTCTCACAATCGCTGGCATGTTTGAGTCCATTATTGCAGCTGTTGCGCCAATCCATCTCACTGAAGGTCTCCCTTGCCCTCCCCAGCCCTCTTTTTCACCAAACATGATGTCCTCCTCCAGCAACTGATCCCTCCCGATGATGTATCCAAAGAAAATGAGCTGAACAATGTTCTTTTGTGATCCATAGGTAGCAGAGACTGAGGGATGCTGGTCTGTTCCTGAGAACAATAATAATAGAAAATATAAGTAGTCTGGTAAAGTGAAGTCTGGCTATCTTTCACTATGATAAATTGAAAAGTATGGCCACAGGACTTTGCAATTTCTCCCATCCTGAGATGGATTTATTTCCCCACGCCTTGAATTTGGGCTGGTCTTGTGACTTGCTTTGACCAATAGGATGTGGCAGAATTGGCATTGTGCAAGTTCCACAACCTAGGCCTAAGAGACCTTGCAGTTTCCACCATGCCTTGGCCATCTTGGCATGTGCCTGCAATTACGTAAGCCTATACTAAACCGCTGAATGATGTCTGCTGGAAAGAACCAGTTGACAACTGGTACCAAGGCTACAGGCCTGTGAGCAAGGTCATCTTAGATCATTCTGCCCTGGTCAATCTACCAAATGCTTGAAGGTTCATGAGTGACCCCAGGTAAGACTGGCAGAAGAAATACCCAGCAGAGCACAGCCCCAATTGCAGAACCGTGAGCAAAAAAATGGTTGTTTTAATGTGGTAAGTTTTGGGCTGGTTTGTTACGCAGTAACAGATAACTAAATAGCCCTGGTAGTGTGATGATTAAGTACTTGGCTGCTAACTGAAAGATTGGCAGCTCAAACACACCCAGAGTCTCTGTGGGAGAAAAGACCTGGTGATCTACTTCCATAACGATTACTGCTTACAAAACCTTATGTGGCAGTTCTACTCTGTCATACAGTGTCACTATGAGTCGGAATGGATTCGATGTCACCTAACAGCAACTGTAGGTAACTGCAATGCTCATTTAAGGGCCAGCCATTTGAAAAATCTAAGTAAGAAATAATTTTAATTCTCCTGGAATCCAGATTTCTGGGTATTTAGAGTTGGGGTGACCCACCCAGGCCATTTGCCCTTAGTTGTCCTTTTGAACCTTGACCCTTTAAGGAACTGGTTTTCCTGGAGTCACCTTCAGGTCAAATGATAGCCTAGTAAGCAGCTTAGTGGAGACAGTTTTGCCTTACTTATTGGGCTCTTTTGGAGGATTATCTGTGTGCAGTCAGTTTTGAGAAACAGGAAATCCAGGGCCTGGTTAGAAGCTGTGTTTTAGGATATATGACATATCCTTAATGACTTTGTTTTTACAACTGACTGACCCTGAAACCCTGCACGTGCTCTGACTCTGTCTCCTGAGAAACCAACATGAAAGGAATTTATGATGATTTTCAGGAAACAACCCTGCCTGGACCCCGCCTATATAACCTGTTTTCACTACCCCCTCTTTGGAGAGGCTTCCCGATACCTTCGGATTGATGCTGCCTGATCCGAATCATAGCTACTAACAATAAATATACTGTTACACTGATTTTTGGTGTTTCTCTGTGCATTTAGGCTTTTGACATTAGGCAGTTCCCAGTAAGATCCTAAGGGCCTATTTCTAGTGTTTTCACTGCCTTACTCTGTAATTTTGGGCAAATCACTTATCATCTGCACCTCAATTATGTCACTCTTCAAATAAGAATGTCACCGTATATCTTAGAGGGGTGTGCTGAAAAAAATTATTCTTGTAGAATATTTCTATATATAGCTGTACAGGAGTGAAAAGTTTGGCTACTTATTTGGAAAGTGGGTCTATTTTGATAGCTTTGGCTAATAAGGCTTCTCTATTTGATGCTGTCCTTAAATAGACTTAATGTCAGTCTGTTCTAGTTTTATTAGCAGACAGACTTCAGACTACTGATTACTGCCTTCTTCCCGCTTGTCTATCCTCCCATCCCCTTTCTCCCCTCCCCATGCCCTTCCTGTCATCTTCTGGGCAGGAGACCAGGGATTGATGTTGTAGCCTTGTATAGCCTTTGTCTTTTCCATTTAGGAAAGGCTGGATCTTATTGCTATCTCTTGCTCCTAGCACAGTACCCTACATCTGGTAGGTGCTCAATATATGTTGAGTGGTAATATTATCAGGCTGCCAATGCTTGAGTAAAAGGGTCCAGTGAAGGTGAAGTTTTGATTATTTCACTAGAGAGATGAAGCCACAATTTAAAAGGGGCACCTGCTGAAGCCAGTGTCCAGGGTGAATACAGCCAGGACCTTGAGACAGATCTTATTTTGCAAGAATCCTCTGAGTGGTCTCTTTGATTATGCCAAGATAAAGCAAGTGGTGGTCCATTTTTCTGGAAGAAGGAAAAAATAGACCAAGTTTCATGGCTAAAACTTGGTCTAATCCTTGGCATGTGGTTGACTGCTGGGGAGAGGTGGAAGAAATGTGCTTTGGGGGCCAGGGACCTTCCTTGAATGAAAGGGATCTAATACCCAGATTACATCTCTCTTGAAATTTAACATTCTTTAACACTTCTAATACCTGAGATGATCACAACCAAGGTGAGCAGACAGGAAGGGACACCAAGGCTCCCCAAGGGGCAACTGAAATTGATAGTGAGGGGAGCCTGGAATGCCAATTTGGGCTCAATACCAGCACTGAAATTGTCACACTAGAAAGGCTGATTTTGGCAGAGTGTGCCTACAGCTGGAAATCTCTCCTGACATTTTCACCTCATGCTTTGAGTGAGCTTTGGAAATAATAACTGTGTGAAAGTGTGGAACACACAGATTAAACTTCTGGAGTCCAGGCCTGTGGAGGTATGGTAGGACTAAAACTCTAATCTAGTGTAACAGTGTGTTTCACCATGAGAACAATTTTCTTTTAAACTAAGCTTTGGGGTGTAGACCTGAGGTATGTGGACTCAAATCCCAGCTCTACCGTCTACCACCTTATTGTTACAAGGATTAAATCAGATCATATAGTAAGTTGCTTAGAACAATGCTTGATACAGAGGGGTCAATAAATGTTGGTACAGAGGGGTCGGTAAATGTTAGGTATGTGCTTTCACAGGTGTGGACAAGGATGACATAAAAAAACCAAAAACAAACCTGTTGCTGTCGAGTCGATTCTCCCTCATAGCAACTCCAGAGGATACAGTGGAACTGACCCATAGGATTTCCAAGGAACGGGTGGTGGATTTGAACTGCCAACCTTTTGGTTAGCAGCCAGGGCTCCAAGGATGGCACAGGGCTGTGAAATCCTTCCTTTTTATAGTTGTGACCCTGTGGGCAGCAATGGCAGATTCTCTGGCTTTTGTTCCAGGAGGCACTTGGAATGAGGACTACAAGATTCTTGACCTCCACCAAATTGGTCATAGTTATCTAGCACTGTTATAACAGAAACACTGCAAGTGGGTGGCTTTAACAAACAGAAATTTATTTTTTCATAGTCAGGAGGCTAGAAGTCCAAATTCAGGATGTCAGCTCTAGAACAGGGCTTCCTTTTTCCATTGACTCTGGAGGAAGGTCCTTGTCTCTTTCCACCTTCCGTTCCTCAATTCCTTTCCGATCTTCATGTGGGATCTATCTTCCCCCACCTGTGTGTTCTACTGGCAGTGGTGGTGTTTTTAGAGGGTTGTCATGTCTGGGGTATGAGCTAAGGCACCATGTCTCTGGCACCTTACCTTAAAAAACCAACAAACAGTGGTGGTTTAGGCATCCTTCAGCCTCAAGCTGGCTCCTTTGGGCCCAGCTTCTTTTTTTTTTTTTCAAGGTAGCAGAGGGACCACCCAGGGCCGACCTACACAGGGGGGCACGTGAAGGATTTAGGATTATCAGCAGAGGTAGCTGCCTGGCAGAAGAGAAGCACCGCTTCACATGACAAAACCGGAACTCCAGAAGTTTGATTGGATGTTCAAAGAAATGTGTCTGGGGAGGGAGTAATGGGGAGTTACTGTTCAATAGCTGTCAAGTTAATTCTGACTCATGGTTACCCCACGTATGTCAAAGTAGAACTGTGCTCCTTAGGGTTTTCAATGGCTGACTTTTCAGAAGTAGATCACCAGGCTTTTCTTCCAAGGTACCTCTGGGTGGACTTGAACTTCCAGTCTTTTGGTTAGCAGTTGAGTATGTTAACCATTTACATCACCCAGAGACTCATTAATGGAGATAGAGTTTCTGTTTCAAATGATAAAAAAGATCTGGGAAAACAGATAGTAGTGATGTACTTGACACCACCAAATTGTACACTCAAGAATGGCTAATTTTATGTTATGTATGCCCTCACTGCCATCAATTCATTTCCAACTCATAGAGACCTCATAGGGTTTCCAAGGCTTTAAGTCTCCGGAAGCAGACTGCCACATCTTTCTCCCACTGGTGGTTTTGAACTGCTAATCTTTTGGTTAGCAGTCAAGTGCCTTAACCACTACTTCACCAGGGCTCCTTTATGTTATGTATGTTGCTGTTCTTGTTGTTAGGTACCGTCGAGTTAGTTCTGATTCGTAGCGACCCTATGTACAACAGAATGAAATACTGCCTGGTCCTGCACCATCCTCAAAATTGTTCTTATGTTTGAGCCCATTATTGGATCCACTGTGTCAATCCATCTTATTGAGGGTCTTCTGCTTTTTTGCTGACCCTCTGCTTCACCAAGCATGGTGTTCTTCTCCAGGGACTGATCCCTTTTGATAACATGTCCAAAGTATGTGAGACATAGTCTCACCATCCTTGCTTCTAAGGAGCATTCTGGTTGTACTTCTTCTGAGACAGATTTGTTCATTCTTTTGGCAGTTCATGGTATATTCAATGTTCTTTGCCAACACTGCAATTTGAAGGTGTCAATTCTTCTTTGGTCTTCCTTATTCATCGTCCAGCTTTCACATGCGTATGAGGTGATTGAAAACACCATGGCTTCAATCAGGCATGCCTTAGTCTTCAATGTGACATCTTTGCTTTTTAACACTTCAAAGAGGTCTTTTGCAGCAGATTTGCTCAGTACAATGCGTTATTTGATTTCTTGACTGCTGCTTCCATGGCTGTTGATTGTTGATCCAAGTAAAATGAAATCCTTGACATCTTCAGTCTTTTCTCCGTTTATCATGATATTGCTTATTGATCCAGTTGTGAGAGTTTTTGTTTTCTTTATGCTGAGGTGTAATCCATACTGAAGGCTGTGGCCTTTGATCTTCATCAGTGCTTCAAGTTCTTTTCACTTTCAGCAAGCAAGGTTGTGTCATCTGCATAATGCAGGTTGTTAATGAGTCTTCCTCCAATCTTGATGCCCCATTCTTCTTCATGTAGTCCAGCTTTTAGGATTATTTGCTTAGCATACAGATTGAATAAGTATGGTGAAAGGATACAACCCTGACACACACCTTTCCTGACTTTAAACCACACATACTTTACTACAATAAAAATAAAGGTTAAAAAAAAAAAAGAAAGAACTGTGACCTTCCTTTATACACCTAAGCTGGAGTGAAGAAGCTCACATCAGGAACTTTCCAATTCCCTCTACCACACCCAAAAAAAACAAACCAAACCTGTTGCCCTCAAGTCCATTCCAGCTCATAGCGACCTGGTTCTCAAAGTGTGATCCTGAACAAGAAGCATGAGCATTACCTGGGAACTGTTTAAAAATGCATATTTCAAGGTCCACCCCAGAGCTACCGAATTATAAACTCGGGGAGGGGGGGGGGGTGTTCCAGTAAGCCCTGGGGTGATTCTGGTGCTTACTAAAGTGAGCTCCCAACTGGTCGTTTGTCCAATCTCTGTTTGACCTCTTGCGATGGGGGAACTCACTATCTCTGGGCAGATGTGTTTAACACATCTTGCCCAAATAAAATTCCTTGTCACTTTTCTTTCTTCTAATTCTATCATATAATTGGGTTACCCTGGGAAGTTAAATAAACAAAAAGGCCAAATCAGTATCAAGCAACTTACTTTGTTTATATTATATTTAGTTTGGATACTATTTTACTGACATGTAATTTGTATGATGTATTGATCTCGAAATAGTAGTGGAAACTAATACTTTATGGCTTCTGCATTCAGATTTTGTCAAATATTTACTGCCCAATGAGCATTTATGCACATAGATGAAGGAATTTCTTATATTTAAAGAAAGCAAATTGTAATATGAATAGAAGCATGAAATGGTGGAAAGAACTCTGGTCCAGCAGCAATAATAAGACCTGAGTTCTGGTCCTAGAGCTGCTATTGATTAGCTCCGTGTAACTGAGCATGCCATTTATTTTCTTGATGCCCTGGTTTTCTGACCTGTAAAATGAGGAAGTTGTTTCAATGGTCTCTTATTTGGGTTTCTATGAGTCTTACTTTGGGGGGCAACCTCTAAGAGATAAGGAATACATTTAAACAAGGGATCTGTGTTGATTAGAAAGAATATACAATGCTTACCAAGAAAATTTATTACAAAAAAATCAGGCCTGTCTCTTTAAACAACACTGTGTCCTGCTTCGGAATCTGGGCCCTGATTCTTCTTCTTGCTTTGGAAATGAGCGATAGGTGGCTTGGCAGAAGAAAGAACAGGTGCACGAGGAGTGTAACAAGGACTTTGGAGAAGTGACAGACTTGCTTTCCTGAAATAAGCCTCCGCCTTTGGCCAAATGACTTGTGAAAATTTCCATAAATAAAAAACCTCATGGTAGATAATAGATTCATTAAAGAGCCTTAAAAAATAGGATCTAGGATTGGGTTGGAAACCTTAGTGGCATAGTGGTTAAGAACTATGGCTGCTAACCAAAAGGTTGGCAGTTCAAATCCACCAGGCTCTCCTTGGAAACCTATGGGGCAGTTCTACTCTGTCCTATAGGGTCACTATGAGTTGGAATCGATTTGATGGCAATGGGTTAGAGTAGAGGACACAGTGCAACTTTCTTCCTTTCCTTCGCCCTCAATGAGCCTTTATCTGAAATGCGGAGAGGAGGTAGATCAGGACCTTCTGATTATAAATAACTGATTGGCTAATTTAGTTCAAAAGGTATTTAATTTTTGAGTGATCAGTACTGGGGTGGCTACAGATTTAAAAGAGCAAATGAACAGCTGAGGCTTGGGAAGTCCAAGGACTGGGCTGTCCTATTCCAGCAGAAAAAATGTGGACAATTTCTGTGTGATGCTACCGTGGGATGATGCAACTCTAGCTGCCCTGTGTGTTTGTGTCTCAGCTCAAGACTCCAACTCCCCAGGAAGAGATTTATATATATATATATATGTTATGTTTAAGGGAAAGTTTACAGAGCAAATTAGTTTCTCATTAAACAATACACATACTGTTTTGTGACACTAGTTGCCAACATTGCAACATGTCAACACTCTCTCCTTCTCAACCTTGGGTTCCCGATTTCTATTTGTCCAGCTTTCCTGTCCCCTCCTGCCTCCTTGTCCTTGCCCCTGGGCTGGTATGTCCATTTAGTCTCATACACATGGTTGAGCTACATGTATTATTGTTTGTTTTATGGGCTTGTCTAATCTTTGGCTGAAGGGCGAACCTCAGGAGTGACCTGAGTACTGAGTTAAAAGGGTGTCTGGGGGCCAGAGTTTCTCCAGTCTCCCAGGAAGAGATTTTGATTAACCCAGCTTAGGTCCTGTGCCCACCCTTGTGGTCAGGGCTGGAGTCTTGTGATTAAAGCCTTACCAGATACTATCAAGTGGAGTGGGGCAGCTTTCCCAAAAGTGTGTGTGGTGGAAGTGGGGTTTGGTGACTGTTACCAGAAGGGAGAGGGGTGATGGATAGACAAATGCCATGATGTCCCAGGCTCCAGAACCTCTTTGGGATAACTACAACTGAGAGCAGCATCAGGTGCCACCATGTGTTCCCCAGGCATGACTGTGTAATTCCAGGTGCTCTGAGAGCTAGTTGGCCCAACAACTGGTATACAGTGGCTGGCTTATGTCATAGATGCTATGTCAAAGGTATCAGGGTCTGGTACCTCTTTTTCTTCTTATGAACCTTGTAAATACTTAGTATTCAATGGCATTCATTGAATGAATGAATGAATCATGCAGCTCTTACATTGGATAAGGAACTTCCGTTGCACATTAGCCTGAGTTGAATTAGTTTAGAAACTGTTTAATTACAAACCTTTTAGTTGCAAATAATTGAAGCCCACCAAAGCAAGAGATAGTCCTTGCTGGCGTACCATTTTGGTGATGCAGTACCAGACTTGAAACACAACCTGACTGCCAGGGACCCTCAGCCTCTTGTCCGTGCTCCTTTCTAAACCACTACTCCATTCTCTCTTCCTGCTATAAGTTGGCATTCTCTAATTTTCAGTCTACATTGTCAGAAAATAGCTGTCTATGGCTCTAGGATTTATAGCTCCTCTACTCATGAGGCTAGAGTGACTGAGTTACTTTCAACCCCATTCCAAATTCTTAGAGGCCAGATTCTAACTGACCCAGCCTGGGCCAGGAGCTCTCACCTGGCTCAATCAATTGGAGCCCAAATGGCTCCCTGGGAGTTGGGGGGAGAACTTCCATCACCATGTAGATTCGGCTTATAGGAGTTGCTCCTGGAAGAGAAGGGAGATTTGAGCAGACAGCTCAACAGGTATCTCCTGCTGGGTTTACAGAAGAGTATTTGCTTACACTTACACAGTGCTTTAAGAATACTTGATATCCATAATCTCATTTGATTCTTGGTACAACTGTAGAGGTAGATGAAAAAAAAAAAAAGCAGGTATTAATATTCTTATTTTTATATCTACTTTATTTCTGTCTAGGAGGCTATTTTTTAAAATTTCTCTCTTCCATTTGACTTTACATTTACATTTATTTGATAGCAGAGACCATATTCTATTTTTAGCTTTGCATCTCTATCCCTAGTACCTAGCTCTAGGACCTGTGCATATCTGTAAAAAAACCAAACCTGTTGCCGTTGAGTTGATTCCAAATCATAGGAAACCTATAGGACAGAGCAGAACTGCCCCATAGAGCTTTCAAAGAATGCCTGGTGGATTCAAACTGCTGACCTTTTGGTTATCAGCCATAGCACTTAACCACTATGCCACCAGTGTTTCCAGCTCTGTGCAGCATAGTAGGTATTTAATTGATATTTATTAAAATTGAATTCCTATTTTACAAATGGGGAAACTGAGCTCCAGAGAATACAGAGAAGCCCCCAAGAACACCCAGTTATATCATGGCTTACACCAGGCTCCCAAGCTGAGAGAGAGGGTCTCCAACAACACAGAAAAATCATGCAGAGGGCTCAAGATCTGATGTTTGAAGCCTGGGGTCTGGAAGCCTCCAGGAAAACAATCTCAGCCCTCTAAGAAGGCTCCTTGCCAGAGGAGGCAGACAAGCAAATCAGAAAGGCAGGCTATTAAAACTTGTCTTAATAAATTCTAAAAAAGGATTTATTTTCTTTTTTGTTGTTGAAAATGTATGCAGTAACACATATGCCAATTCAATAATTTCTACAAGTGCAATTAAGTGACAATTACATTTTTAAAGTTGTACCACCATTCTACCCACCTTTTCTTAATTATTCCTCCACCATTAACATGAGCTCACTGCCCCTTAAGTTGCTTCTCTAACTTTTCCAGTTGCTGTTGTTGATTTGATTTCATATAGATAGTTCTTTAAAAGAGCACAATGCTCCTGCTCACTTCAGCAGCACATTTACTAAAAAAATTGGAACGATACATAGAAATTAGCATGTCCCCTGTGCAAGGATGACACGCAAAATTCGTGAAGCGTTCCGTATTTTTCGATTCTCAGCCCACTTCCTTGTTCAGAGCATGACCCCCTGCTGCAACCAGATACTGGTACCTACGCCAATCACCCCTGCCCCTCTAACACTGTTGGAGAGAGCCCGTACCACAACTTGATGATCAGCTACCTGGACACCTGAGCTGAATCCATACAAGAAAAGTAGATGAACTCCTAGACTGATATACCTGATAACAGCTCTAGCCATCTTCTTTTTGTATGTGTGCATTTATCGATATAAATTGGCCTCGGAGCACTGCTTTTGCTGTGTCCCAGAGGTTTTGATAGGAAGTATTTTCATTCTCGTTGCTTTCTAAGAATTTCCTTATTCCCTCCTTGATGTCTTCTATAACCCAGTCTTTTTTCAGGAGGGTATTGTTCATTTTCCAAGTATTTGATTTCTTTTCCCTAGTTTTTCTGTTATTGATTTCTAGCTTCATTGCCTTGTGGTCTGAGAAGATGCTTTGTAATATTTCGATGTTTTGGATTCTGGAAAGATTTGTTTTATGACCTAATATGTGGTCTATTCTAGAGAATGTTCCATGTGCACTAGAAAAAAAAGTATATTTTGCAGCAGTTGGGTGGAGAGTTCTGTATAAGTCAATGAGGTCAAGTTGGTTGATTGTCGTAAGTAGGTCTTCAGTGTCTCTATTGAGCTTCTTACTGGATGTCCTGTCCTTCTCTGAAAGTGGTGTGTTGAAGTCTCCTACTATAATTGTGAAGGTGTCTATCTCACTTTTCAATTCTGTTAAAATTTGATTTATGTATCTTGCAGCCCTGTCATTAGGTGCATAAATATTTAATATGGTTATGTCTTCCTGATCAATTGTCCCTTTTATCATTATATAGTGTCCTTCTTTATCCTTTGTGGCAGATTTAAGTCTAAAGTCTATTTTGTCAGAAATTAATATTGCTACTCCTCTTCTTTTTTGTTTATTGTTTGCTTGATATATTTTTTTCCATCCTTTGAGTTTTAGTTTGTTTGTGTCTCTAAGTCTAAGGTGTGTCTGTTGTAGGCAGCATATAGATGGATCGTGTTTTTTTATCCAGTCTGTGACTCTCCGTCTCTTTATTGGTGCATTTAGTCCATTTACATTCAGCGTAATTATAGATAAGTAAGTTTTTAGTGCTGTCATTTTGATGCCTTTTCATGTGTGTTGTTGGCCATTTCATTTTTCCACATGCTTTTTTGTGCTGAGACGTTTTTCTTAGTAGCTTGTGAGATCCTCATTTTCATAATGTGTAACTTTGTGTTTATTGAGTCGTTACGTTTTTCTTGGCTTTTTTCTTGAGTTATGGAATTGATATTCCTTTTTGTGGTTACCTTTTTATTTACCCCTGTTTTTCTAAGTAAAAACCTAACTTGTATCCTTCTATATCGCCTTGTATCACTCTCCATCTGGCAGTTCAATGCCTCCTATATTTAGTCCCTCTTTTTGATTATTGTGATCGTTTATCTATTGATTTCCATGATTTCCTGTTGTGTGTATTATTTTGTTTATTTATTTATTTATTAGAATTAGTCTTAATTTGTTTGTTTTTGTGCTTTCCCTATTTGAGTTGCGTTGATATCAGGACGTTCTGTTTTGTGACCTTGTATTGTGCTGGTACCTGATATTATTGGTCATCCGGCCAAACAATCTCCTTTAGCATTTCTTGCAGTCTTGGTTTAGTTTTTGCAAATTCTCTAAACTTGTGTTTATCTGTCAATATCTTAATTTCGCCTTCATATTTCAGAGAGAGTTTTGCTGGATATATGATCCTTGGTTGGCAGTTTTTCTCCTTCAGTGCTCTGTATACGTCGTTCCATTCCCTTCTTGCCTGCATGGTTTCTGCTGAGTAGTCTGAACTTATTCTTATTGATTCTCCCTTGAAGGAAACCTTTCTTTTCTCCCTGGCTGCTTTTAAAATTTTCTGTTTGTCTTTGGTTTTGTTGAGTTTGATGATAATATGTCTTGGTGTTTTTCTTTTTGGATCAATCTTAAATGGGGTTCGATGAGCATCTTGGATAGATATCCTTTCGTCTTTCATGATGTCAGGGAAGTTTTGTGTCAGGAGTTCTTCAACTATTTTCTCTGTGTTTTCTGTCCCCCCTCCCTGTTCTGGGACTCCAATCACCCGCAGGTTATCCTTCTTGATAGAGTCCCACATGATTCTTAGGGTTTCTTCATTTTTTTTAATTCTTTTATCTGATTTTTTTTCAGCTATGTTGGTGTTGTTTCCCTGGTCCTCCAGAAGTCCCAGTCTACATTCTAATTGCTCGAGTCTGCTCCTCTGACTTTCTATTGCGTTGTCAAATTCTGTAATTTTGTTGTTAATGTTTTGGATTTCTACATGCTGTCTCTATGGATTCTTGCAACTTGTTAATTTTTCCACTATGTTCTTGAATAATCTTTCTGAGTTCTTCAACAGTTTTATCAGTGTGTTCCTTGGCTTTTTCTGCATTTATCCTAATTTCATTTGTGATATCTTTAAGCATTCTGTAAATTAGTTTTTTATATTCTGTATCTGATAATTCCAGGATTGTATCTTCATTTGGGAAAGATTTTGATTCTTTTGTTTGGGGGGTTGGAGAAGCTGTCATGGTCTGTTTCTTTATGTGGTTTGATATGGACTGCTGTCTCTGAGCCATCAGTGGGAAACTAGATTTTCCAAGTAGTAGGCTGGTACGCTGGCTCCTGGTTCTGAAAACGGTCGCTGTCTGCCTGTATTTGTTCGTTTTCCGTCTCTAAGTCTGTGCTTGTTGTTCAGAGTTTGTAGATTGTTATGTATGTGATCGAGTCCCTTGTTTTTCCGAGTCTTTGTTGCAAGAGGGATCCGCGGTAGCATCCAGCTAGTCCGCCATCTTGGCCCTGCTTCTCAGCTCTAGCCATCTGGGGACAGGATGTCAGAGCTCCAAAGGCAAAAATAATCAAGCTAGCTCACTCAAGCAACCCATCTGGGCATATCAAAACAAAATAAAGCCAGAAGCTAGGATACAGTGAACAAACATAAAATAAATCAGTACAATAACTTATAGATGGCTCAGAGACAACAGTCAATATCAAGTCGCATAAAGAAACAGACCATGATCACCTCAATAAGCTCTCAAAACAAAGAATCAATGAATCTTCTGGATGAAGGGTGCCTTCCTGGAATTACTGGATGCAGAATTCAAAAGATTAATATACAGAACTCTTCAAGACATCAGGAATGAAATTAGGATGATTAGGCAATACGCTGAACAAGCCAAGGAACACACAGATAAAGTAGCTGAAGAAATTAAAAAGGTTATTCAAGAACATAATGAAAAATTTAATAAGCTGCAAGAATCCATAGAGAGAGAGCAATCAGAAATTCAGAAGATTAACAATAAAATTACAGAATTAGACAACTCAATAGAAAGTCAGAAGAGCAGAATTGAGGAAGTGGAAGGTAGAATTGGTAACCTTGAAGACAAAGCACTTGGCACCAATATATTTGAAGAAAAACCAGATAAAAGAATTTAAAAAAATGAAGAAACCTTAAGAACCACATGGGACTCTATCAAGAGAAATAACCTACGAGTGATTGGAGTACCAGAACAGGGAGGGAAAACAGAAAATGCAGAGAGAATTGTTGAAGATTTGTTGGCAGAAAACTTCCCTGATATCATGAAAGATGAGAAGATATTTATCCAAGGTGCTCATCAAACTGCACATAAGGTAGATTTTAAAAGAAAGTCACCAAGACATATTATAATCAAACTCGCCAAAAACAAGGATAAAGAGAGAATTTTAAGAACAGCTAAGGATAAATGAAAAGTCACCTACAAAGGAGAGTCAATAAGAATAAACTTGGGCTACTTGGCAGAAACCATGCAGGCAACAAGGCAATGGGATGACTTATATAAAAAATTGAAGGAAAAAGTTGCCAACAAAGAATCATATATCCAGTAAAACCATCTCTCAAATATGAAGGTGAAATTAGGACATTTCCAGATAAACGAAAGTTTAGGGACTTTATAAAAACCAAACCAAAACTACAAGAAATACTAAAGGGAGTTCTTTGGTTAGAAAATCAATAATATCAGGTATCAACCCAAGACTAGAACACTGAACAGAGCAATCAGATGTCAACCCAGACAGGGAAATCACTAAAATAAATTAAGATTAAAAAAAGCTCAAAACAGGGAAACAGCAATCTTATTATGTAAAAGAAGACAACATTTTTAAGAAATGGAGTCATAGATCTTTCATATGGAGAGGAAGACAAGGTGATACAAAGAAATAAAATTTAGGATTTAGGTTTAAATTTAGAAAAATAGGGGTAAATATTAAGGTAACCACGAAGGAGACGAACTATCTTATACATCAAAACAAAATACAAGAAAAAAATAGAGACTCAGCAGAAACAAAATCAACAGCAACAAATATGAGGAAAAGACAATATATAAACTACGCAGGACAAAAAATTAAGTGGGAAAAAGACACTGTCAACAACACACAAAAAAAGACCTCAAAATGACAGCACTAAATTTAAAGAAAATAAATTTAAACCTATGCATAATTACACTGAATGTAAATGGACTCAATGCACCAGTAAAGACAAAGAGAGTGGCAGAATGGATTAAAAAACATGATCTGTCTATATGCTGCCTACAAGAGACACACTTTAGACTTAGAGACAAAAACAAACTAAAACTCAAAGGATGGAAAAAATTATATCAAGCAAACAACAATCAAAAAAGAGCAGGAGTGACAATATTAATTTCTGATAAAATAGACTTTAAAGTTAAATCCACCACAAAGGATAAGGAAGGACACTATATAATGATCTAAGGGACAATATACTAGGAGGATATAACCATATTAAATATTTATGCACCCAATGACAGGGTTGCAGGATACATAAAACAAACTCTAACAGCATTGAAAAGTGAGATAGCTCCACAATCATAGTAGGAGACTTCAACACTCCACCTTCAGTGAATGGCAGGACATCCAGAATGAAGCTCAGTAAAGACACAGAAGATCTAAATGCCACAATCAACCAACTTGACCTTATAGACATATACAGAACACTCAACCTAATGGCAGTCAAGTATAATTTCTTTTCTAGTGCACATGGAACATTCATTAGAATAGACCACATATTAGGTCATAAAGCAAGCCTCAGCAGAATCCAAAATATTGAAATATTACAAAGCATCTTCTCTGACCATAAAGCCATAAAAGTAGAAATCAATGACAGGAAAAGCAGGGAAAAGAAATCAAACACTTGGAAACTGAACAATACCCTGCTCAAAAATGACTAGGTTACAGAAGACATTAAAGGTGGAATAAAGAAATTCATAGAATCCAATGAGAATGAAAACACTTCCTATCAGAACCTTTGGGACACAGCGAAAGCAGTGCTCAGAGCTCAATTTATATCAATAAATGCACACATCCGAAAAGAAGAAAGGGCCAAAATCAAAGAACTATCCCTACACCTTGAACAAATAGAAAGAGAGCAACAAAAGAAATCCTCAGGTACCAGAAGAAAGCAAATAATAAAAATTAGAGCAGAATTAAATGAAATAGAAAACAGAAAAACAATTGAAAGAATTAACAAGACCAAAAGCTGGTTCTTTGAAAAAATTAACAAAACTGATAAACCATTGACCAAATTGACAAAAGAAAAACAGGAGAGGAAGCAAATAACCCAACTAAGAAATGAGATGGGCTATATTACAACAGACCCAATTGAAATTAAAAGAATCATATCAGATTACTACGAAAAATTGTACTCTAACAAATTTGAAAACCTAGAAGAAATGGATGAATTCCTAGAAACACACTACTTACCTAAACACTACTTACCTAAACTAACACGAACAGAGGTAGAACAACTAAATAGACCCATAACAAAAGAAGAGATTGAAAAGGTAATCAAAAAACACACAACAAAAAAAAGCCCTGGCCCAGATGGCTTCACTGCAGAGTTCTGCCAAACTTTCAGAGAAGAGTTAACACCATTGCTACTAAAGGTATTTCATAGCATAGAAAAGGACGGAATACTCTCAAACTCATTCTATGAAGCCACCATATCCCTGATACCAAAACCAGGTAAAGACACCACAAAAAAGAAAAAGAAAATTACAGACCTATATCCCTCATGAACTCAGATGCAAAAATCCTCAACAAAATTCTAGCCAATAGAATTGAAAAACATATCAAAAAAAAAAATTTCATCATGACCAAATGGGATTCATACCAGGTATGCAGGGATGGTTCAACATTAGAAAAACAATTCATGTAATCCATCATATAAATAAAGCAAAAGGCAAGAATCACATGGTTTAATTAATTGATGCACAAAAGGTATTTCACAAAGTTCAACACCCATTCATGACAAAAACTCTCAGCAAAATAGGAATAGAAGGAAAATTCCTCAGCATAATAAAGGGCATTTATACAAAGCCAATAGCCAAGAAAAAAAAAAAAAAAAAAATAGCCAGCATCATCCTAAATGGAGAGAGTCTGAAAACATTCCCCTTGAGGCTGGGAACCAGACAAGGATGCCCTTTATCATCACTCTTACTCAACATTGTGCTGGAGGTGCTAGCCAGAGCAATTAGGCTAGATAAAGAAATAAAGGGCATCCAGATTGGCAAGGAAGGAGTCAAAGTATCTCTATTTGCAGATGACATGATATTATGCACAGAAAACCCTAAGGAATCCTCAGGAAAACTACTGAAACTAATAGAAGAGTTCAGCAGGGCATCAGGATACAAGATAAACATATCAAAATCAGTTGGATTCCTCTACACCAACCAAAAGAACATCAAAGAAGAAATCACTAAATCAATACCATTTATAGTAGCCCCCAAGAAGATAAAATACTTAGGAATAAATCTTACCAGAAATGTAAAAGACTTATACAAAGAAAACTACAAAACACTTCTTTAAGAAACCAGAAGAGACCTACATAACTGGAAAAACCTACCTTGCTCATAGATAGGAAGACTTTAACATTGTAAAAATGTCTATTCTACCAAAAGCGATCTATAGATACAATGCAATTCCGATCCAAATTCCAATGACATTTTTTAATGAGATGGAGAAACAAATCACCAACGTCATATGGAAGGGAAAGAGGCCCCGGAGAAATAAAGCTTTACTGAAAATGAAGAACAAAGTGGGAGGCCTCACTCTACCTGATTTTAGAACCTATTATACCACCACAGTAGTCAAAACAGCCTGGTCCTGGTACAACAACAGATACATAGACCAATGGAACAGAATTGAGAATCCATCCACATATGAGCAGGTGATATCTGACAAAGGCCCAAAGTCAGTTAAATGGGGAAAAGACAGTTTTTAACAAATGGTTCTGGCATAACTGGATATCCATCTGCAAAAAAATGAAACAAGACCCATATCTCATGCCATGCACAAAAATGAACTCAAAATGGATCAAAGTCCTAAAAATAAAATCTAAAATGACAGATCATGGAAAAAAAAACAGGGACAATGTTAGGAGCCCTAATACATGGCAGAAACAGTATACAAAACATTATTAAGAATACAGAAGAAAAGCTAGATAAGTGGGTGTAAAAAAAAAATTTTTTTTTTTTTTTTAAGTGGGAGCTCCTAAAAATCAAACACCTATGCTCATCCAAAGACTTCACCAAAAGAGTAAAAAGATTACTTACAGACTGGGAAAAAGTTTTTAGCTGTGATATTTCCGATCAGCATCTGATCTCTAAAACCTATATGATACTGCAAAAACTCAACTACAAAAAGACAAATAACCCAATTAAAAAATGGGCAAAAGAATGAACAGGCACTTCACTAAAGAAGACATTCAGGTAGCTAACAGGTGCATGAGGAAATGCTCACGATCATTAACCATTGGAGAAATGCAAATCAAAACTACAGTGAGATTCCATCTCCCTCCAACAAGGCTGGCATTAATCCAAAAAACACAAAATAATAAATGTTGGAGAGGCTGTGGAGAGACTGGAACACTTCTACACTGCTGGTGGGAATGTAAAATGGTACAACCACTTTGGAAATTGATTTGGCGCTTCCTTAAAAAGCTAGAAATAGAACTACCATAAAAAAACCTGCACCTGCTGCCTCCGAGAACGACCATACGATCCAGCAATCCCACTCCTTGGAATATATCCTGGAGAAATAAGAGCCTTTACACGAACAGAGGTATGCACACCCATGTTTATTGCAGCACTGTTTACAATAGCAAAAAGATGGAAGCAACAAAGGTGCCCATCATCAGATGAATGGATAACAGAGGAATCTGGAAGGCATTATGCTGAGTGAAATTAGTCAGTTACAAAAGGACAAACATTGTATAAGACCACTATGATAAGAACTTGAGAAATAGTTTAAACGGAGAAGAATATATTCTTTGATGGTTACAGGACAGGGGAAGGAGGGAGAGGAGTATTCACTAATTAGATAGTAGATAAGAATTACTTTAGGGGAAGGTAAAGACAACACAGAATACAAGCGAGGTCAGCACAACTGGACTAAACCAAAAGCAAAGAAGTTTCCTGAATAAACTGAACGCTTCGAAGGCCAGTGTAGCAGGCGCAGGCGTTTGGCGACCATGGTTTCAGGGGACATCTAAGTCAATTGGCATAATAAAATCTATTCAGAAAACATTCTGCATCCGACTTCGGAGAGTGGCATCTGGGGTCTTAAACATTAGCAAGCGGCCATCTGAGATGCATCAATTGGTCTCAACCCACCTGGAGCAAAGGACACCAAGGACACAAGGTAATTATGAGCCCAAGAGACAGAAAGTGCCACATAAACCAGAGACTACATCAGCCTGAAACCAGAAGAGCCCGGGTACAACTGATGACTGTCCTGACAGGGACCACAACAGAGAGCCCCTGAGGGAGTGGGAGAGCAGTGGGATGCAGACCCCAAATTCCCGTAAAAAGACCAGATTTAATGGTCTGACTGAGGTCGTGGTCCTCAGACCTTCTGTTAGCTCAAGACAGGAACCATTCCCAAAGCCAACTCTTCAGACAGGGATTGGACTGGACAACGGGATAGAAAATGATCCTGGTGAAGAACAAGCTTCTTGGATCAAGTAGACACATGAGACTATGTTGGCATGTTCTATCTGGAGGGGAGATGAGAGGGCAGAGGGAGTCAGAAGCTGGCGGAATGGACATGAAAAAAGAGAGTGGAGAGAAGGAGTGTGCTATCTCATTAGGGGGAGAGTAATTAAGAGTATATAGTTTTTTTTAGCAAGGTGTATATAAATTCTTGTATGAGAGACTGACTTGATTTGTAAACTTTCATTTAAAGCACAATAAAAAATTTAAAAAAAAAGCACAATGCTCAAGGCAGAAAAGTTTTCTTAATAACTCTTTAATAACTAGTTTAATACTGACAACTTTTGGGAGTTGACTCAGCAGTCTGACATTTGAACTTGATGGGGGTGAAAGGAGAAAGAGGCTGGGAAGCTCCTATTCCATGGCAGGTGGTAGTCAGGGTCACTTGCAAACTAGGGTTTATGATCTCTGAATTGAGTTAGATCTTTCAGTTCTGCCACTTACGAAATGATCTGGGCAAGTCCCTTCCCCTCCCTGTGGTCATCCTCCCGGTTGTGTGCTGGCTTCATAAGAAAATGCAAGTGAAAGCCCTTTATACATGGTACAGCGTTATGTAAGTATTTTCCTCATTCAAAACAGGACAAACAGGAATTGTGCCATGGAGAGATGAAGAAGGCAAAGTCCCTTTCCTCAAAGATCTAATGGTCAAGGAAGGGAAGCCAATGACAGTAGTTATGGATTCAGTTGTGCCCCTCAAAAGGTATGGTGAAGTCCTCACTCCTGTTCCTATGAACAGGGCTTTGTTTGGGGAAATAGTGGCTTCCCTTGAAGATATTATCAGTTAAGTCATACTGGACTAGGGCAGGTCCTAGTCCTACTGTCTTCTGAGTAGTGCCTTCTAAAAGGGGAAGACAGACACGGAAACAGGTCATCCACACAGGGCGAAGACACCACATGAAGATACATTTACAAACAGCAAAGGAATGCCAAGGGTTGCCGATAGCCACTAGGAGCTTGAATAGAGACAAAGAGTTCCTTTGACCAAACCCTCGGAAGGAATTGACACGGCCGATGCATAATCTGGATTTCCAGAACTATGAGAGAATACATTTTTGTTCTTTAAAGTCACCCACTTTGGTGTTTTGTTATGGCAGGCCTAGGACACTTAGACAGCTGTGGCAAGTGGGGAGGGCTTTAAGTGTGGGTCGATCCTGTGGGAGCCCAGAGGAGCGGCTTTCCCTGAGACGGTCAGAAAAGGTTTCCTAGAGAATGGAACATTTGAGCTAGCTCTTAAGGATGTGCAGGAATTCACCAGGTAGAGGAAGTTGTGTTTTCAGGAAATGGTGGAATTATGACAGGGTGACTAGGAACAGGTGGAATTATGAAAAGTTGGCCTGAATGTTGTATTTCTGTTGTCGGTATGGCCAGAGACTTCGTATTTATGGTGTGTAGACCGTACTCAGCAGTCTGATTTCAGGGCTATCAACCAAGAGGCTCTTTGAAATCACAGGCTCTCAAAATCTTGGTGTAATCTTTTGGTATCTCATTTCGGTAGGTATAGGATTGATATCCCATTTTGTAGATAAGGAGTCCCTGGGTGGTGCAAATTGTTAATATGCTTAGCTGTTAACTGAAAGGTTGGAGTTTTGAGTTCACCCAGAGGAATCTTGGAAGAAAGGCCTGGAGATCTACTTCTGAAAAATCAGCCATTGAAAACCCTGTGGAGCACGGTTCTACTCTGACATAGATGGGGTCACCATGAGTCAGAATCAGCTTGATGGCAACTGTGTGTTGTTTTTTTTTTTTTTACTGGTCACAACCCTAGAAGAGAATAACAGCACAGATAGAGGAGTAGGCAAATGAAGGAGGGGGATGTGGGGCAGAGAGGGAGGGAGAGAGACAGTGCACGCAGAAATAGCTGTATACAAACCAGCTGTATACAGCTCATGATGTATACAAACCATTCATCCTGTGTGTGTGTAAAGCTATAAGGAGGAGGGAAGGAAGACAGGGGTCATTGCTGAAGTAATTGGAGTGAGAGGAGGCAAATGTATTCGCTGTGGGTTATTAAAAGGCACTAGAACATATTTACAACCTGTGCCTTAAACTAAGCAGAACCGTTAGTAATGACAAGCCAACTCCAAGCCCCAAACAAAAGACACTGAAGTGTGCAAGGTGATGAATGGTTTGGAGCTCAGCTCACCCAGTCTAGTAAGAGGCAGCCTTAGGTAGTAGTCAGAAGGTCCTTGATGCTTGCTCCAGCCATCTGTGCAGTTCTGCCCTTGGGCATGTGCAGCAGAGCACAGTGCTCCATTTCCTTGAAGAAGGAGGAGGAGGAGGAGAAGAAGGAAGAAAAAAATAAAGGAAGGATTAAGATAGATACCTCGTTGCTCATGTCAAAACCAAAACACAGGCCAATCCCCTCAAAGATTTTCATCCTTGTACTTCTAGTCTCATGTCTGAATGGGGACACTGCTTGCTTGGTTTAACTATGAGAAACTACTTACTACATCCCAGAGGCCAGAAGCAGAGCATGGGAATCTAAACGTCAAGAGATAATAAATAAAAACAGACTTTTGACCTTGACACTGGAGCGTGGTCTGGAGGTGGGAGTCCCTGGTCAGAATGGTGACTTGAATGTGGGACCTGAGCCCAAGCCTCAGACTTCCTGTGCATTCTCCTCGGACCCCAAGACATGCTCACTCTGTCTTCCACGCCAAGAAAGAACCTCTGGACTAGGGATTCTCTGAGGTGAAGGCTAAACTGAGTCTGAAGTGAAGGGTTTCAGCTTGGTCCCTGGCTTTAGAGGACTGAGGCATCCTGCCCAGTCTCTGATTTTATGAGGGAGAAAGGAAAGGGGCGAGATGAAGTGGGGGGTAGGGGGTGGTGGGTGGGTAGGGTTGGGTGCTGCCCTAGGTATCATTGTCTGACAGGTTAAGCTTGAATGAGGATAGGGTTCTCATAGGAGTCCCTGGGTAGTGCAAACCGTTAAGCGCTCAACTGATAGCCGAAAGGTTGGTGGTTCAAACCCACCCAAAATTGCCTCAGAAGATAGGCCTGGTGATTTGCTTCCTAAAGGTCCAGCCTTAAAAACTCTATGGAGAAATTCTACTCTTCACACATGGGATCACCATGAGTCAGAATCAACTCAGGGCAACAACAACAACAGAGTTCTCATAAAGGGACGTGAGGCAATCTGCCTCGCCTCCAACCCATATTGAGTCCTGAAAGGAAGCCTCTCTAGTACAGCAAATTTTTAAAAAAATAATATTTTATTTACTTTTGATGGACTATACATGGCCAAACATAACCCATTCCCAATTTCTGTATGAACAGTTCAATAACATTGGTTACATACTTCACCTTGTATCACCATTCTATCTCTACCCGTATTGTTTCATCAACATTAATTTAGGCTCTCTGACCCTTAAAGTTCTCGTCTGTGCTTCAGATTAACTGTTGTCAATTTACATTGTTATAGATAATTATTAGAGTGCTATGCTTGAGGCAAACATTCTTTTTTAATTGGGCTAAACTGTCGTTTAGTTTAAAGACAGCTTTGTGGGATAGTTTCGGTTCAAGTTTTAAAGATTCTTTTATGAGCATTAGATTCAGGGGTTCCCCCAGTCTCAATGGATCCAGTAAGCCTGGTTTCCATATGAGTCTGAAGATCTGTTCCATGTTTTTCCTCCTTTTGATTAGGATTTATTTATTGGGTCCTGGGTCAAAACATTCAGTAATGGTAGCAGGGCACCATCCATTTCTTTTGGTCTCCGGGTAATGGAAGTTATAGTTTATGGAGGCAATTAAATCTGTGGTCCATTTCCTTCTCTGATTCCTGGGTCTCCCTCTTTCTCTGTTGTTGTTAGGTACCGTTAAGCTGGTTCCGACCCGTAGCGACCCTATGTACAATTCTCTGTAGTACAGTGAATTTTGCACAAAGATAAACTGCTCCTGGATAAAAGTCTTCCTGTGGCATAAACTGGGGTGGGCTCTGGTCATAGGTGGCTGAGTTAGGATTCCGGCTCCAACATGTATGACTTCTGTAATTTAAAGGCTCTGTGCTCCAGTTTTTATACAAAAACTGAAAAACCAAACTAGTTGCTGTTGAGTCAATCGTGACTCATGGCAATCCCAGGAAATGGTCTCCACAGGGTTTTCAAGGTTGTGAGCTTTTGAAAGTAGATCACCTCGGCCTTCCTTCTGAGACATTTCTGGATGAGTTTCTACTGCCGACATTTGATTAGCAGCCCAGAGCTTAACCATTTGCACCACCCAGGGACTCCTTTTTATAGGAAAGAGTTATTATTGTTATTTTTTGCAATCATCACCACTATTTATTTCCAAAACTTTTTCATCACTCTCAACAGAAACTCAGTACCCATTCAGCAATAATTCCCCAACCCCCTCCGCCTCTCAGTTCCTAGTGGCCACTAATAAACTTTTGTCTCTATGTATTTGCCTATTCTAGATATTTCATATAACTGGGATCACACAATATTAGTCCTTTTGTGCCTGTTTATTTCACTCAGAATAATGTTTCCAAGCTTCATCCCTGTCGTGGCATGTATCAGAGTTTCATTTCTCTTTATGGCTTAGTTATATCCATTATATGTATACGTCACGTTTTACTTATTCATTCATCTGTTGATGAGCATGAAAGGGTTATTAAAAGTACCTAGCACATAGTTTTGGTGAAGATTAAATGAAGGAAGTCATACGAAGTGGTTAGCACATGCTGGATGCACTGATGTGCTCAAGAAATGTTACCTCACTGTCATTCCCCTCCAAGCGCAGCCTGTCCTTTCACAGAGACAAAGACAGTGGACACCAGGAAACCTGATGAGAAAATCTGGCTTCTTTAACACAAATCTTCACGCTCTGAAGAAATGTATTCCACGTAGGAAAAGTCTAAAAATTGGAGGCATTTCACCTGGGACTAGGTTTTGTGCTTCTTCCTCTTAATTAGCATGTTATCTTGGTCAGATTGACAAGCCTCTCTGAGCCTCAGTTTCCTTATTAGTAAAGTTGGTTAAGAGGAATACCTACCTCATAGGAGTTTTTTGAGGGCCCAAAGAGGTAGCATAACCACTTCTATCTGTACAGGGTTGCTATGAGTCGGAATCGACTCTATGGCAATGGGTTTGGTTTTTTGTTTTTTAAATCTGTATTAAGGAGTCCCTGGGTGGTGCAAACAGTTAACATGCTGGGCTGCTAACCACCAATGCCCCCTTTCCTCATCTCTTACCACCCTGGAACTCTCATTCCTACCATGTTGGCCTCCTTGCTCTTGAACACACAGGCCCGTTCTTGCCTCAGGCCTTTTCACTGTTGTTTCCTCTGCCCGGAATGGTCTTCTCCCACATCCGTACAGCCGGTTTCCTCAATTCCTCCACCTTCTTGGCCACCCTGAAATGTAACCTCTCTAACATTTCATATTCTCCTCCCCTACTTTATTTTTTCTTCTTAGCATTCATTCTTCCCTAATATATATTTAAGGAGCCCTGGTGATGCAACAGTTAAGTGCTCACCTGCTAACCGAAAGGTGGGTGGTTCAAACTCACTAGTGGCTCTGCAAGACAAAAGACCTGGTGATTTGCTCCCATAAAGATCTGAACCAAGGTAACCCTATGGGCAGCTCTGCTCTGTCCTATAGATCACTATGAGTCAGAATTGTCTTGACGGCACACAACAACAGCAGCAATACGTATGTGGTTCAGTGGTAGAACTCTCCCCTTCTATGCAGGAGATCTGGGTTTGATTCCTGGCTAGTGCACCTCACGCACAGCCACGGGTTTCAGCAGAGCTTCCACGCTAAGACAAGGAAAAAAGGCCTGGCGATCTACTTCTGAAAATCGGCCAGTGAAAACCCTATGGATCACAATGGTCCAATTCCACTGCACACGGGTTGCCATTAGTTGGGGGCTGACTCCACAGCAGCTAACAACAACAACAACAATGAATATTTTGCTTACTCATCTTGTTTACTGTCTGTCTTTCCTGTTAGACTGTGAGCTTGATGAGGGGCTTTTGCCTGTTTGGTCTGTTTTGCTCACTACTTTATCTCCAAGAAGCCCTGATGGTAAAAATGGTTAAGCACACTGCTGCTAACATGAAGGTTAGTGGTTCAAACAAGACCTGTCTGCTCCCATAAAGATTACAGCCTAGGAAATCCTGTGAGGTGGTCCTATTCTGTCATATCGGGTCGCCATGAGTCAGAATCCGGTCCATAGCACACAACAACTCTACCTCCAGTGGCTTGAACAGAGCCTGACACACAGAAGATATTCAATAAATATTTGGTGAATAAATGGATGAGTGAAATAATAAATGAGTGACTTAAAATTGGTTATGGACTCTTTAACAAGTTATTTATCCTCTCCAGGCCCCAGTTTCTTTGGCTGTGAAGTTGGGTTTTTCACTAAAAAACAACAACAAAAAAAAAAACCAGTTGCCGTGGAGCTGATTCCCATTCAGAGTGACCCTGTAGGGCAGAGTTGAACTGCTCCATAGGGCTTCCAAGGAACTACTGGTGGATTGGAACTGCCAACCTTTTAGTTAGCAGACGAGCTCTTAACCACTATGGCACCAGGTGCTCCATTTTTGCCCTAGATAGCTCTAAAGTTCCAGCTGAAGGAACTTCAGCACAGTCATCCCTGAGTTAACCTGAAGAACTGAAAGCAGTTTTACGGCAAAGAAGACTTTTAGGTAGAGGGTGTGGAGATTTGGGTTCAAGCCCAGTGATACACTTACTGTGTAAATAAATTTGTCTGGATCTTAGTTTCAACAATAAATTCAAAGTGCTCCACCTAGTGACCGCTAACGTTATTTTTCAGCTCTTAAATTGGGAAACCAGAAAAAACAATTAAAAAAACCAAACAGTAGCTGCCATACCTCCCACTACCACACGGGGGCGAAACTGTCTATTATTGTTTCTAAAAAAGTATTGCTGTGCCAAGTTCACAACGAAACAGCTCAACTTTTGTAAAACACGGATTTTTACGGACAACTGTTGAGAATTGCTCATTCATCAAATCTTATTGGTTTGTTTAAATAACAAATAAACAAAAATCTTTAAATTGATAATGTTTCAGACAAGAAGGCATAAATCTCGAAACCAAAACATTTCTAGTCAGTGAGCTGAAGTTTCAGCCAGGTCTTACCACCATGATTTAAGAACCCAGATTTGAAAAGCTGAAGAGCCACAGAAGGAAAGTGAGAAATCTATGCCAACGTGAGGTGAGGGAAGCAACAATTCCCCAACCCCTCCTCCCCCCTAGTGACCACTAATAAACCTTTTTCTCTATGTATTTGTCTATTCTAGATATTTCACATAACGGGGACCACGTCGATTCTGACTCAGAGCAATCCTATAGCACAGAGTAGAACTGCCCCATAGAGTTTCCAAGGAGCACCTGGTGGATTCGAACTGCTGACCTTTTGGGTAGCATCTGTAGCTCTTAACCACTGTGTCACCAGGGTTTCCTCACATACCTGGAATCATACAATATTAATTAAAGCTGAATTAGCTCTAAAAGTAAGTAACCACATGTCTGTCTACTTATAACCAAAATGAGGGTGATTTGTTCCCTTCATGAGGTAGGAGGGGTAGGGAATGAATGGACTGTTTGGATTCCGGGACTTCTCGATTGCTTGGAAGAGCTGTTGAAGTCTTCGACAGATTAGACAAAACTGTGAACAGTGTGCACGCAGAGTGAGTCCTCAATCGATAATGGCCATTAGCATTATTGTTATTAATATTATTATTCCTGTCATCCTCTGGTTCTGTTTTTTCTCCCTCCTTTCTACCACCTCTCCAACTAACAATAATGCTTTCAGCTTCAAACTTATTTCATTACTACAAAAAGAACCCCAATGATTTTATTGTTCGTAATTCCAGTTACAAAAGTATTACATGGTTCTTTCAGCTATATGGAAAATAAAGAAAAGTAAAATAAAGGCAATAAAAATTACCCGTATTCACCACTCAGCTCAGAAATCAACCACTAAGATTTGGATAATACCCACACATATACACACACATTTGTGATTATGTTGTATAAAGGATTATTACAATTATTTTTTTCATTTTTCATTATATTGTGTACATTTCCATGTTATTTAAAAATTTTTCACAATCATTAATAATAACACACTTTTTCTAATTAGAAAATCAGTACTTTTTAATGGTAGAAAGTACTGAATAATGCTAAACAAGGAAAAAGATCACTCCTAATCCCATCATCTAGATTGAAGATAATGTGAATATATTTCTTTCCATAATATTAATGAATATATATTTTCCACAAAATTAGGGATATATTGCGTATATATAGTTTTATCTCGATTTATCAAATTTAGTTTAAAATTACAAGAGATAGTTTCCTTTTTCTTTTTCAGTTTCTGTGCTCATTTACACAATCATTACATGCTCTCCAAAAACCTCACTGTAGGGAGAGTTTTCTCTTGAATAAAATCTCTCTTCTTTTGTTTGGACCTATTTGGGGTCCTTGACTGAAAGGCTTAAATAACGTCCTTGCTGGCCAAGCATGGCCTTTTACCAGTTGCCATGTAGTCAATTCTGACTCATGGTGACCTGATGTGTGTCAGAGTAGAACTGTGCTCCACAGCATTTTCAATGGCTATTTTTTTCAGAAGTAGATTGCCATGTCTTTCTTCCGAGGTACCTCTGGGTGGACTCAAACCTCCAACCTTTCTGTTAACTGTTTGCACCACCCAGGGACTCTCAGCATGGATCTAAGAGGGTATAATTTCATAGACAGATGCCCAGGAGCTCTGCAACTAGGTTGGATGATGCAGAAAATCCATTTGACCTTCATTTTGACTTTTAATCCTCAATTAAAGGCTCTGATCACTGTTAAAATGCAACTCTCTGTCCAAAGGTGTGACATAGTCTAGTCCTTTTCTGAATGGGGGTTTTCATACGAGATGGGAGGGAGAAGAGTGGAAAGAGGGAAGATTTCTTACCATTTTAATGTTTCAGGTCCCATTCTCTCTCAGAAGACGGGAATTAAAATACTAGCAATTGTAATAAGAACACAATTTTTTGAGCACCTATTATGTATTAGGAACCCTGGTGGCACAGCGGTTAAGAGTTCAGCTGCTAACCAAAATTTTGGCGGTTCGAATCCACCAGCTGCTCCATGGAAACACTATGGGGCAGTTCTACTCTGTCCTATAGGGTCTCTACGAGTCGGAATGGGTGGCATTCTGGATGGCAACGGGTTGTTGGGCTATTGTGTATTAGGCACTGCCAGGTGCTTTTCTTACTTCGTTTAATCCTCACAACAACCCCATGAGGTAGGTGGTATTATCCTCATTTTATGAATGATAGAGGGGAGGTTTGGTGAGGTGAAGTGGCCTCAGTTGTTCAGGGATGTGAACTCTTGTCTTTGGCTCCAAAACTTCTGTTCCATCAGTCCCACCGCATGCTCTCCTTGAACATTTACTGAAAATCATATTTAATGCAGAGCTTATAAAGCAGGAACTAGGGTTCCTCTTCGGAAATGGTATAATGTGAGGAGTGAGAGGGGTGGGCTGACTCTTTTAGAAAGGCTCAATAACTGCTTGTGAGATTTTAGCACTAAAGTACTAATTTAAAATGTTTCCCAAAAGAACCGCGGAGAGGGTGAAGTTCATTTACTGAATCTTATCTTAGGCTCAAACAACGGCAACAACTGCTACTACTGGGTGCTAGACTCTGTGCTAAGCATGTAACATACATTGTGTTGTTTAATTATCCCAGGAGCCCAGGGAGGGAAGTATTATTATTGATAATTTCCAGATGAGGGATCTGAGGCACAGAGAGGTTAACTAACTTTTCTAATGACACACAGCAAGTATGGATTCAAATTCAGTCAGACTCCAAGGCCCCACAGTCTTAACTATCAGTCTGTGCCTAGTTCCCTTTTTCTTTACTGTGTTCCTTCCTACCTCCTTTTTATCTTTTCCTCTCTTTTCCCTTCCTTCCTCCCTCTTTACCTTCCCATCTCACTCATTTTCTAGCTATCTCCTCTCTTTCCTTTCTTCCTTCTTCCTTTTTTTTAAAGGGAGAAACCCTAGGTTCAACTTCCAGTCAAGAGGTCTCTGACATTTTCTAGGGTGCAATTAGAGGGTGTTTCCTAGAGTGACGAGCTGAGGAAAGAAGGAAAAGAGTATGTGGAATATTTACTGGGTACTAAGCAGCATGCTAAGAGCTTTTTTTATGTCTTGTCTCTTTTAATCCTATAAACATTAAAAGGTGGGCTCTATTATTACTCCTATTTAAAAATGAGGAAACTGAGGTTCAAACAGGTATCTGTCTTAAGTCACACAATTTTTTTAAAAAAAATTTATTTTGCTTTAGATGAAAGTTAACAAATCAAGTCTCTCATACAAAAAGTTATACACTTTGCTGTGTACTCCTAGCTGCTCTTCTTTTAGTGAGACAGCACATTCTTCCTCTCCACCCTGTATTACCTGTGTCCATTCAGCAGGCTCCTGGCCCCCTCTTCATTCTCATCTCACCACCAGGCAGGAGTTGCACATATAGTCTCAAGTGTCTACTTGAGGCAAGAAGCTCATTCCTTACCGGTATCATTGTCTATCTTAGAGTCCAGTCCAATCCCTGTCTGTAGAGTTGGCTTTGGGAATGGTTCCAATCTTAGGCTAACAAAGGCTCCAGGGACCATGACCATCAGGGTCCCTCCGGTCTCAGTCAGACCATTAAGCCTGGTCTTTTTACAAGAATTTGAGATCTGTATCCCACTGTTCGCTTGCTCCATCAGGGACTCTCTCTTGTGTTCCCTGTCAGGGCAGTGATTGGTGGTTGCCAGGCACCATGTAGTTCTTCTGGTCTCAGGCTGATAGAGTCTCTGGTTTTTGTGGCCTTTTCTGTCTCTTGGACTCATCTTTACCAATGTCTTTGGTGTTCTTCATTCCCCTTTGCTTTAGGTGGGTTGAGACCAATTTATGCATCTTAGATGGCCACTTGCTAGCATTTAAGACCCCAGACGCCTCTCACCAAAGTGGGATGCAGAATGTTTTCTTAATTCATTTTGTTATGCCAATTGACCTAGATGTCCCCTGAAACCATGGTCCCAGAGCCCCATCCCTGCTATTCTGGCCTCCAAAGCATTTAGTTGTATTCAGAAAACTGCTTTTGGTTTAGTCCAGTTGTACTGACTATCCCTGTGTTGTGTGTTGCCCTTCTCTTCACCTAAAAAGATTTTTGTCTACTATCTAGTTTTTTTTAATCTAGTTAGAGAATACCCCTCTCTCCCTCCCCATCCTCGTAACCATCAAAGAATATTTTCTTCTGCCAAGTCACAGTTTTTTTTAAATAATTTTTATTATGCTTTAAGTGAAAGTTTACAAATCAAGTCAGTCTCTCACACAGAAAACCCATATACACCTTGCTACACACTCCCAATTACTCTCCGCCTAATGAGACAGCCCGCTCTCTCCCTCCACTCTCTCTTTTTGTGTCCATTTCACCAGCTTCTAACCCCTTCCACCCTCTCATCTCCCCTCCAGGCAGGAGATGCCAACATAGTCTCAAGCGCCCACCTGATCCAAGAAGCTCGCTCCTCACCAGCATCCCTCTCCAACCCATTGTCCAGTCCAATCCATGTCTGAAGAGCTGGCTTCGGGAATGGTTCCTGTCCTGGGGCAACAGAAGGTCTGGGGGCCATGACCACTGGGGTCCCTCTAGTCTCAGTCAGACCATTAAGTCTGGTCTTATGAGAATTTGGGATCTGCATCCCACTGCTCTTCTGCTCCCTCAGGGGTTCTCTGTTGTGTTCCCTGTCAGGGCAATCATCATTGTACCCAGACACCATCTAGTTCTTCTGGTCTCAGGATGATGTAGTTGCTGGTTCATGTGACCCCTTCTGTCTCTTGGGCTCGTAATCGCCTTGTGTCCTCGGTGTTCTTCATTCTCCTTTGATCCAGGTGGGTTGAGACCAATTGATGCATCTTAGATGGCTGCTTGCTAGCATTTAAGACCCCAGATGCCACTCTTCAAGTGGGATGCAGAATGTGTTCTTGACAGATTTTATTATGCCAATTGACTTAGATGTCCCCTGAAACCATGGTCCTCAGACCCCTGCCCCTGCTACGCTGGCTTTCGAAGCATTCAGTTTATTCAGGAAACTTCTTTGCTTTTGGTTTAAGTCACACAGTTTTTAAAGAGCCAGGAGAAACCATGATCTTCTGGCTTATGCCAACTTGCATCACTGATTGCTTTTATTTTCCCCTGACTTCTCCTATACTTTTCAGTGTAGTGGAGAAAATGGTCCCTTTTTTTTGGGGTGACATTTGTTAATCACCTGCTCAAGAACCTAATAGTGGTGAAATTTTGGTAATTTCACCTGGCTTTCAAAGTCTGTTACAATCTCCCCTTCTTTTATTTAGTTGATTTTATTTCCCATCGCTCCCTTTATGCACTTTCCTCCTCTCCGGCTGGGTCTATGTTATTGCCACTTCCATGCCTTCTATGTTCCATTTATTAAGTTGTGTATACATCCTTCCATGCTCACCTTAACCACCTCCTCACCCATCAGAAAGGAACCCTGATAGCACAATGATTAAGCACTTGGCTGCTAACCTAAAGGTTGGTGACTCAAACCTACCCAGTGGCTCTGTGGGAGAAAGAGCTGGAGATCTGCTCTCATAAAGATTACAGTCTAGGAAACCCTATGGGGAAGTTCTACTCTGTCGCATAGGGTCGCTATGAGTTGAAATTGACTTGATGGCACCCAACAACAACATCCGCGAGTCTTTCTCTGAGTATTCTAGTCCTCAGTGAAGATAACACTTGGTCACCTCACAGCCCTGATCAAAAACCTTCAGTGATAAATAAAATCCAGGCTTTGTAGCCTGGTATTCAAGTCAGCCTTTCAGTCACAAGAATGTACTGAGAACCAGTTATGTGCTAGACACTCTCTACATGCTGGGAAAACTATGGAGAACAAGACAGACTGGCTCCCTGCCCTTATGGAGAACACACTGGACAGTAAAAAAATAATTACAATCGATTAAATAATTATTAGTGTGACCACCGACTGCTCTGACAGGGATCACAGCAGAGGGTCCCAGACAGACCTGGAGAAAAACGTAGAACACACAAATTCTAACTCATTAAAAAAGGACTAGACTTACTGGTCTGACAAAGACCGGAGAAACGCCGAGAGTATGAACAGCATTTTAACTTAGTACTGAAGTCACTCCTGAGGTTCACCCTTCAGCCAAAGATTAGGCAGGCCCATAAAACAAAATGAGACTATCTGGGCACACCAGCCCAGGGGCAAGGATGAGAAGGCAGGAGGGGACAGGAAAGCTAGTAATGGGGAACCCAAGGTTGAGAAGGGGAGCGTGTTGATAGGTCATGGCATTGGCAACCAATGTCACAAAACAATACGTGTATTATTTGTTTAATGAGAAACTAATTTGCTCTGTAAACCTTCATTTTAAAGTACAGTTTAAAAAAAAAAAAAAACTTCATTCCCCAATTACTTAGAATATATATTTTTTGTTTTAACAGAAGTTTACACATACCCAAGATACTTCCAAAATAAAATTTACTTTGAAAAACAATGAAAAAAAATCATTAGTGTGAATCAAATGATTACAAGGTCCTCTGCAGTCTGGTCTTAGTCTATCTTTTCAGAGTTCTTCCTTATCCTTTTATTCCATCCAAATGGGCGCACTCATGCTTTCCCATCTCTGTGGCTGTGCTCACGTCCTCCCTCCTTTCCTGAACATAGGTTCTTCCCTGTTCTACCCGTACTGCTCCAGGACCAGCTCTGGTTCTTCCCCCTCCCCGAAACCCTTCCCGATAACTTTGCCTGAAGGATCTTCTCTCATCTGAATTCTTAACACTTACTCATTCAACAAATAATTACTGAATGACTTCTTGAAATGTTTGTTGAATGACTTTTCCTGAAGTCCTAAGCACATGGTATGGTATTAAACATCTAAATTATACAGAGAATTAAGAGTTTTCCTACTGAGAGGGATCAAGGATTCCCCACCCCAAATTTGTAAAACATACAAAATTACAGATAATTAAAATGACAATAAAAATTACCCAATTACTCCTAATCCTCCTACTTAGACCCATCAGTGACAAGTTTCTATTTATCTTTATAGTGTTTTTTTCCCCTCCCTTTCTGTGTGTGTGCGTCTATATCCTATTTGTATAGTTCTCTTTTACTCCCAAATTAGGATAATATCAAGAAAATCTTTTTTTCTTACAGTCTTTTTAAAATACAAAGTATCCCTGCTCCCATGCTTGTCTCTCATCTGTTTGGAGTGAAATGGTTTTGTCTTAACTAAAACCTAGGGAATTCACTCAAAGACCCATCCATATGTTTTCCAGTTTACTGATTCTATGTACAATAAGAACCTAAACATTGTTTCAGGGCAGGTACTTCAGAAATCATTTCTTGAGACCTACTCTGAGCGCTCTTCAGAACAGCACTGTGTCACGTCTCTTCTTCAGGACCTCAAATGTGTGGGCTGCCTACGTATGATAGCATCACCACATTCCTGTGCAAGCCACAGAGAGTTAGACTACAAGAATATTAGAGAGCTTCCAGTCCAGCCCCCTCACTTTGAAGATGAGCTGACTGCAGTACAGTGTCAAGTACTTGCCCAAGGTTGTGGCAGAGCCAGAAGATGCAGGCCCTGGTGATCTTCCCAAGTTGTCCCACTGTCTCCAACCTGTCTAATAATGAACTCCAAATGAAAATTAAACGAAGAATAGCCAGTGAAGCATTAACATTTGCTAAATAAAGCATGACTATTCTACCACTAAAGAGCCCTGGTGGCTCAACGGTTAAGCGCTTGTCTCTGCAGGACTGAAAAGCTGGAGGTCTGCTCCTGTAAAGATTACAGCCTAGGAAGCCCTATGGGGCAATTCTTCTCCGTCCTGTAGGGGTGGCTATGAATGGACTAGATGGCACACAACCATGTCCTACCACGGAAGGAGAAAAGGTAAGGGCAGTCTGGGAGATCTGGATAGATCCTTCAGCACTGACTTGCTTTGGGTTATTAGAAAACCCTTCTGATTGGAATCTACATTGCCAAGATCGGATTAAAGCACAGAAGCCACATCAGGGGCAGCCCATCTCATTCTTAATGTTTGAAGACGGAGTATGACCAAAGGAAGAGGTCGGGCCCTTGTCATAACCGCAGCACCGGCTTTTATGCATCTGATCTTTACAAAAAACAAAAACAAAACACCGTTGCCCTCCAGCCGACTCCCGACTCATACCGACCCTATGGGGCAGTTAGTTTCCAAAGAGCGCCTGGTGGATTCAAACTGCGGACCTTTTGGTTAGTACCACCGTGCCACCAAGGTTTCCCTCATCTCTACAGAGGTCACCAAAATCCGAAGGGCAACTGCCTTAGCCAAAAAACAAAAAACTCAGGGACTGTAGGAAAGCGAGTCTCTCAAGAGAAACCAGGCCGGCTTCACTGTGAAAGCTTTGCCAGTCCCAGCAAGGCGGATTTTCGCCTGTCTCACTTCTAAACACGATGGAATCTCTTCTCACAGGGACCCAGGACCCAGTCTTCACAAAAGCGAGAGCTGTGGTTTTAAGAATTCTTCTAAGAAACATATTCCAGTGGGCCTAAAGGATGACCCAGGAGATGACAGGTTACGGGGGTGGGGGACGAGGCGGAGGGGCATACTGCAGTTCAGGTGCGGACGCTGACCCCCGGGCTGGACTAGAGCAGAGGCAGGCCCAAGAGGGGGGAGAAGCCAGCAGTGAGAAGGAGCTGGAGAACAAACGGGGGTGTTCTCGCTTCTCCTTTTCTCACTTCCTCAAAGGCCCCTCCAGGATGAAGACTACAGGTGCAGCTCAACGGAGCTCCTCATCAACAACCGCCAACAAAGGGCCCGGCCTCCTCTGTCTGAACCAAGGCTTGGTATTACCTTTCAGGACCCACCTCCTCGCGCACCCAAGGAGGTGGGAGCTTCCTCCTGCCGGGAGGTGCTGAGCTCCCGGAAACGGACAGGTACCGTGGGCCAATGGTTGGACTTGCGGCGGGCCAATGGGAGAGCGAAATGGGTCAACCCAGGTTTGAGAATGACAGAGCCCGCAAAAGGGGTTGGGAACAGGGCTGGGGGCGGGAGGGCGCCTGAAGGCGCAGGGGGCGGAGACGGCGGGCCGGCCGCGGCCAATGGGGAGGCAGCGGCGAGAGGTGGGCGGGGCCGCGGCAGCCCGCCCCTCTGGGTCCTCAGGGCTGGGGCGGGGCCGCGGTGCTGGGGCGGGGCCGCGGTGCTGGGGCGGAGCCAGACTGCGCGCGTCAGGTGGCCCGGGCGTGTGGGCGGTGCTGGGGGCGGGTCCACGGGACCGGGGCGGGTCCGCGGGGCTGGGGCGGGGCCGCGGGGCCGGGGCGGGGCCGCAGTGTTGGGGCGGGGCGCGGGGCGGGGGCGGGGCCGCAGTGCTGGGGCGGGGCCGCGGGGCGGGGGCGGGGCCGCGGGGCCGGGGCGGGTCCGCGGGGCCGGGGCGGAGCCAGGCCGCGCGCGTCAGGTGGCCCGGGCGTGCGGGCGGCGCTGGGGGCGGGCCGTGGCGCGGCGCGGAGAGGGGAGCGGCAGTGGTGGCGGCCGAGCTTGCACCGGCTGCGAGCAGGTACGGGCGGCGGAGCGGGCGGCCGTGGGCTCGGCTCGCCGGCCCCAGGCTGCGGCGAGCACTGCTGCCCGGCGCGCCTCCCGGGCGCCGCTCCAGCCCCGCCAGGCCCCCTCCGTCCCTTCCCTCCCCGCAGCCCGGCCCTACCTGCGGCCGCCGCCGCCGCCGCCGCCGTCGGGGGAGGGGGTCCCCCCAGCTCTGCGGAGCCGCATGAACAATAGGCGGCGGCGGCTCCTGCGGGCGGCGGCAGCCCCGCACCCTATGGATCGGCCGCTCCATGGAGCCCCCCAGAGCGCTTCTCGGCTGCTTGGCGAGCGCCGCCGCTGCCGAGCCACCGGGGGAGGATGGAGCGGGGACCGGGGCCGAGGAGGAGGAGGAAGAGGAGGAGGAGGCGGCGGCGGCGGCCCCGGTGGAGCTGGGCTCCGACGCGCCCTTGCCCTACTGGACGGCCGTGTTCGAGTACGAGGCGGCCGGCGAGGACGAGCTGACCCTGCGGCTGGGCGACGTGGTGGAGGTGCTGTCCAAGGACTCGCAGGTGTCCGGCGACGAGGGCTGGTGGACCGGACAACTGAACCAGCGCGTGGGCATCTTCCCCAGCAACTACGTGACCCCGCGCAGCGCCTTTTCCAGCCGCTGCCAGCCCGGCGGCGAGGACCCCAGTTGCTACCAGCCCATTCAATGTAAGGCGAAGGAAGGGCTCGGGAGCCCGGCGGGTAGGGGTAGGATGGAGGCCTTGGTGGTGGTGGGGGGCCGGGGAGGGCTGGGAGCCCTTCATCCGCGTTAGGTGGGGTGGGGGTGATTGACCTGCCTCGGGCCGCAGAGGCTTTAGCGGGTGCAATGGATGAGATCCAGATTCCGCAGGCCCTGCCCGGAGTCTCAGGCTGTTGGGTTTCTTAACCTTTACCTGACGACCTCAGCAGCAATTCCAGATTTCCACATCCTGAAGCCTTAGCATGGAAATCGCCCCATTTCCCGCCTCTTCTCCCCCTCCGCCCCCAAATCTAGAGGGACTTGAGTCTAGTTGGAAGCTTCTGTCTTAACCTTAGTCCTCAAATCAGGGACCTTGCGGACCTCTTCTGTTTCCTGTCCCCGCCCCTTAAAGGCATTTGCTTTGAAGAAGATGGGGGTGTCTCCCGCGGGGCTCACAGTCCCGGAAGCCTATGTAAACTCAAAGCTCAAGCATCTTTGAAACGTCTTGTTAATTTCTTGGATCCTAATCCTGTCTTCCAGAAGTTGTACCTTTAGGAGTCTCACTGTTTGAATAATGGGTTAAGAAGGGTGTGTGTGGGGGGGGGGATGGGTGGAGAAATGATAGAGAGGAAAAGGTATGTCGTTCCCCCATGAGAGATTAGGAGTACAAAGTACAGTGGCTAAATTCCAGTCCCTTGACACCCAGGCGGTTCAGACAATACCTTTTCTTCTTTCTCCTCACCCTAGATCCTTGCCTATTTTTGGAACTAGCTAAGTCTCGGGTGGACTCTGCCCAGGGTTCGCTTCCAGGGCCTTTCTCCTAGTGTCCTGGTTTCATCAATTCCCAGGAGCCCTCCGTCCCACACCCTGTAATGAAATTTTCTCTGTTTTTTCAAAGGAGTTACTTTGCCATTAGAATTTCCCGATCAATAACACTAGGCAGTTTTAGAAGAAAGATGTAGATATCTTCCTTTCAATTTAGATTATTTTGTATTTGAGGGTTTCCATAATTTCTTCCATATCAAAAAGGTATTGCTAATGCATATTTATAACTTTATTCCATATGTTGTATATTTTACATTTTAGTTGATTAAAAATAATCATTACCAAGGACCAGCCTTCAACTTTTAGTTTTTAAATTTCATTTGTAACAGTTATCTTTCTGAGCCTGTAACTTATTTTCACCTAAACAATCTTTATCTGAAGATGTTTTTTTAAACACCAGCACTTCAGACCAAAATCCTAACGTCTTTTGTTGTTTTTCTGGTCTTTTTTTTATTGTTGGAGATTTGACTGTCAAGTTGTTGTTTAAATCCTTATGGCCCTTTGCTCCTCTCTCTTCAGTTTAGAACTTCTTATGTCTGTTTTTTGATCTGTATAATGCTTGGGGGCAGCAAATTACTTTAAATTATTTCCAGGTGCTATATCTTTTTGGTTATGGTTATTGTTATGTGCTATGTGTTGAATCCGATCCGATTCGTAGCAACCCTATGTACAACAGAACAAAACACTGCCCAGTCCTGTGCCATCCTCACAATCATTGCTATGTTTGAGTCCATTGTTGCAGCCACTGTGTCAGTCCATCTCATTGAGGGTTTCCCTCTTTTTCAATGACACTTTGCTTCTACCAAACATAATGTCTTTTCCCAGGGACTGGCCCTTCCTCATAACATGTCCAAAGTACATGAGATGAAGTCTTTCCATCCTCGTGTCTAAGGAGCACTTTGGCTGTACTTCTTCCAAGACAGATTTGTTCATTCTTCTGGCAGTCCATTGTATATTCAATATTCTTCACCAACACCATAGTTCAAATGCATCAGTTCTTCTTTGGTCTTTCTTATTCATTGTCCAGCTTTCACATGTGTGTGAGGCAATTGAAAATACCATGGATTGAGCCAGGCACACCTTAGTCCTCAAAGAGACACCTTTGATTTTTAACACTTCAAAGTTTTTTGCAGCAGATTTGTTCAGTGCAATACATTGTTTCATTTCTTGACTGCTGCTTCTGTGGGCATTGATTGTGGATCTAAGTAAATTGAAATTCTTGACAACTTCAATCTTTTCTCTGGTTATCATGACGTTGCTTATTGGTCCAGTTGTGAGGATTTTTTGTTTTCTTTATATTACAGTATAATCCGTACTAAAGGCTGTGGTTATGGTACTGGGAATAAATTTCTCAAGATGAAGGTCAAAGGTCTGTTATTCTGTTCAGAACTAGAGTTGAAGATGAACTTGGTCGTGTATTGGAAGAAATTTATAGAAGACATTTCCAATTTCCTGGCATATTAGAAAAAGTGTATTTTTAAACATAAGTCAGATTTTAAGGATCTTTGTGGGTAAAGTTTTGTGATTTTTTTTTTTTTTTCCAGAGACATCTGTGTTAGAGTGGAGAGCAAAGTGAGGTTCATGAGCAGGAACTCAGTTTCTGTAGTCCCTTGTGTTCCTGGCTGTCGTAGCAGTCATGAGTGACTATGATTTAGGTGGGAAGAATCCATGCAGGAGAGCCAGACATGTCGACAGTGTGCTACATTAGAAGCGCCTCGTCCATTAAGGCACCCAGGACTTACCTTTATTATAACAAAAGTTACCTTGGGTAGAGTAGATTACTATATCTAGAATTCAGATAATAAGAAAGTAATCAGTATCTTTTACTTATTGAAAGAATTGACTTGAAGAACATGGAATCTTCAGGTCCTGGTAAATTGTTTCATTTGGCCTTACCAGAAATTCTAATCCTGAGTGGAATTAATCTTTGATAACTCAGAAAATTTAATTCCATTCAGAAACCAATTATTGAGTGTCTAGTGAATGACATACATTCTTTTAGGAACCAAGGAACAAAGAAATAATATGGTAAGGAGATGTTACAGTCAAATGAAGGAGATTGATGATGTCAGCATATTATTTCAGTGTGGTGGCTTAGATAAAGTTGACCATGGGAAGTAACTGACAAGTGTGCCTCTGGTCTGTCTTCCATGTCCTCCAGTTCAGTTAGAGTCACTTAGAAAATAAAGGTGATAGACAACCTTGTTTCCAAAGACTTCAAATGACACTTCCCCAGAGTTGCCCTTTTGAACTTCCCCTTTGGGGCATGTATTGTGACATTATATTCTGGACCATGAAGAGAAGACACTAAGCCAAGCAGTAATGTTCAGTTTCAGTTTTAAATATTGATTTTCAAAATGGAAGTTTTTGTTTTCAAATTTTATTTAAAATAGAAGAGGGGAAAGTTACTCAACCTTATGGTAAAGAAAAAAATATAATTGTGATGATGTACCATTTTACATTTATATAGTGATTTTATGGCTTCCAATGTAGCTATTAGAATTTAACTCTCCATGAGGCTGACAAATATAAATAACCCAGGAACTCATTTGTCTTCCTTCTTTTATTAAAAGGTAAAAATTGTACAGTCCCAAATTTATCATCTTGGAAGATATAATCCTAGGCATTAAAAAAAAAAATGTTTCTCTTACAAGGGAGTTACATCTGTTTGCAAGCAGGGCATAAATTAAGGTTATTACTAATTCACATCTCTTTTTCCTGTACCCTCTAGAATTATAAGGATATATTTTCAGATGTACTTAAGTTTTTTAAATGAGCGAGTTATGGGCCATTCACTTCCCCAAGCCCACCAGAATGTGCCCATATCTTCAGTCTCCAAGGATACAATTGAGAGGGAAGAACATCTTGATTCTAAAAATGAAAGAAATAAGATTTTTTTCCTGATATTCCTGGAAATATCCTTCTACGGAAACTGAAATATGTGCTGAATGCAACTTGACCTGATTCTTATTTAAAACCAGGTCTTGACTGGAGCAAGAGAATGAGAGCCCTACATACTCTCAGCTGCAGCTGAAGGTCTAATTCCTACCTGAAAGGACTTAAGAGGGAAAGACAAAGAGCCTTACCTTTTCCCCTCTGATTCTGTCTTCTATCTGTCTGAAAGCTGTGTTCTATCCTTCTTTGGAAGGCTGGTCATGTTGGGTTATATATATTTTTACAACAATTAAAAAGGTGACAACAAGCTGAAATTTTATGCCCTCCCTAAAAAAAGCCATTCACTATTGAGTGGATTGCAAGTCATGGCAACCTCATGTATGTCAGAGTAGAGCTGTGACCATAGGATTTTCAATGGCTGATTTTTTTTTTTCCTTTTGTGACTGATTTATTTTGCTCATCATTATGTTTTCAAGGTATTTTCACGTTGTAGCATGTATCAAGACTTCATTTCTCTTGTGGCTGAGCAATATTCCATTGGATGTATAGATTGCATTTTGTTTATCCATTCATCGCTTGATGGGCATTTACTTACTCTCCACGTTTTGGCTATTGTGAATAGTGCTACAGTGGACAGTGTTGTATATAATCTGGTGTTGTTCCTGCTTTCAACTCTTTTGGGTATGTACCTAAGAATAGAATTGTTGGATTATATGGTAATCCTATATTTAACTTTTTGAGGAGCCACCAAACTGTTTTCCAAAGAAGCTGTACCATTTTATAATCCCACCAACACTGGATTAGTGTCCCAGTTTCTCCACATCGTGGCGAACACCTATTGTTTTCCATTTTTGTAATCATAGCCATCTTAGTGGGGATGAAGTGACATCTCATCTGGTTTTGCTTTGCATTTCCCTAGTAACTGATGACATTGAGCATCTTCTCATGTGCTTGTGAGCCATTTGTGTTTCTTCTTTGGTGAAATGTCTATTCAAATTCTTTGCTTATTTTTTGATTGGGCTGTTGTTAAGTTGTAGGAGTTCTTTATATATTTTGAACATTAAACTTTTATTAGATATATGGTTCACAAAATTTTTCTTTGTATTTATAGGCTATCTCTTTGTTAATAAAGTTTTTTTTTTTTTGTGCTTTAGATGGAGGTTTACAGAACAAACTAACTTCTCGTTAAACAGTACACATATTATTTTGTGACTGGTTACCAACACCACGATGTGTCAACACTCTCCCTTCTCAACCTTGGGTTCCCTGTTACCAGTTTTCCTGTCCCCTCCTGCCTTTTAGTCCTTGCCCCTGAGCTGATGTGCCCCTTTAGTCTTGTTTTGTTTTTTGGGCCTGTCTGATCTTTGGCTGAAGGGTGAACCTCAAAAGTGACTTCGTTACTGAGCTAAAAGTATGTCTAGGGGCCATACTCTCAGGGTTTCTCTAGTCTCTGTCAGGCCAGTGAGTCTGGTCTTTTTTTGTGAGTTAGAATTTTGGTCTACATTTTTTCTCCAGCTCTGTGTGGGATCCTCTACTGTGATCCCTGTCAGAGCAGTTGGTGGTGGTAGCCAGGCACCATCTAGTTGTACTGGACTGAGACTGGTGGAGACTGTGGTAGTTGTGGTCTCTTAGTCCTTTGGACTAATCTTTCCCTTGTGTCTTTAGTTTTCTTCATTCTCCCTTGCTCCCGACAGGGTGAGACCAGTGGATTATCTTATATGGCCGCTCACATGCATTTAAGACCCCAGATGCTACTCACCAAGGTAGAATGTAGAACATTTACTTAATAAACTATGTTATGTCAATGGCTGATTTTTTGGGAAGTAGATTGCCAGGCCTTTCTTCTGAGGTGCTTGTGGATAGACTTGAACCTCCAACCTTTGGGTTAGCAGCTAAGCAGTGTAACCATTTGCACTACCCAAGGACTCCAATGTTATACCTATAGAGAATTTATTGCTTTGCCTTCCACGCAGAGGTTTTCGGTCTTCTGTGAAATGCCATCAGAGGAGCTGTCCTTTCAGCACCCTAGTTCAGAATCGTCTCTCTTAAACCCTCATTCATTTAAAGTATTTAACACCTATTGTGCATCCTGAAGGAGCCCTGGTGGTGCAGTGGTTAAGACTTGGCTGCTAACTGAAAGGTCAGTGGTTGGAACCCAACAGCTGCTCCACAGGAGAATGATGTGGCAGTCAGCTTCTGTAAAGATGACAACCTTGGAGACCCTATGGGACAGTTCTACTCTGTGCTGTAGGATCACTATGAGTTAGAATCTACTTGACAGAAGTGGGTTTGGTTTTGGTTTTTTAGAGCATCCCTCCCTGGGTGATGCAAATGGTTAACACCCTTGGAAGTTTGATTCTACCCAGAGGCTCCTTGGGAGAGAGCCCTGGTGGTCTACTTTTGAAAAATCAGCCGTGGAAAACCCTAGGGAGCATAGTTCTACCTGGGCAAACACAGGGTCGCCATGAGTCGGAACCAGCTCTATGGCAGCTGAATAGCTGGTGTGTTCTAAGTTTGGCTTCGGAATTGAAAGAAGAGTACAAGAGAAATAGGCAAGTTCCTTCAGGAGAATTCAGTTCAGTTGAATAAGATGTGTAAATACACGTTTGTCAAATAAGTGTGTAACTTTTCATTGGTGTAAAAGAGGGTAGAAAAAAAATGAATGGCCTCTCCTCCATGTCCCAGGAAGCTTCTAACATATCCTACGTATTTCTCCGAGAGGGGTTCTAGTCTACCTTTAACATAGGCATATTTTTCTCTTTTGTATAGATGAGATCAGGCAAGAATTAGTAATCAGTCAGGATTCATTTTTAGGACCCAAAAACTATTTTAAGCAGAAAAGGATTTAGCACAGGAAATTAGTGCTTACAGATTTATTGGAAGAGCTGGAAGAAGAGGCTCTCGGCTTGACCTCTGGGAATGACTCCCAGAAAAATATTGCAGAACTGGCCCACCAGGGAGGGGAGATGCTACTTTTGCAATTGGGAAGATACAGAATCAGGAGCGACTACTGAAGCATTTGACTTTAAGAACACACTCTTGTAGCTGCAGTCCAGAGATTAGGCAGCCACTTGACTGTGCAACATTGCTCTTGATATCCACAGAGCTAGCGATTGAACACTGACATGCTGCTGCAGAAAACCCCACTTCTCCACAGCCATGCTTGCCAAAAGAAGCAGTAGGAAGATGGTCCCCATCTCACTTGTGCCTTTAAAACCTTCTGCATCTAATTGGCAGAGCTTGTTTTGTGTCTAGCACCCTGGCTGTTAGGAAGTCTGGGAAATGTAGTTTTTAGCTTTCTGGACTTTGTAGTACCAAAAGGCATGTGGTTGAGGATTTCAGAATCGATGCTGATTCCTAGACTGCCATATCTGCCACACCATTTATTCTTCAGGAAGATTGTCAGATGAGGTGATAAAACTCTTAAACAATTGGAACTTTTGGGGCCAAGACGGGCCATACTTTTTGTATGCCAAAAGACAGTCTACCTAACATTTTCTAAGAGTTTGGTTTGTACTGACTGCTAGTGGCATAACAAAATGGAAATGAGTTAAAAAAAAAAAAATGCCAATTACATTACAAAATATCCCCAGCTAGGATAGAAAGACTATAATTAAACGAGTACAGATTTCTGAACACCACCAGCATCTAAGTGGAGAATGGAGGAGTAGTGGGCTAGCTGAGGGAGGAAGGGAACAGCCAGCAGTGGGCAGCTCTTCTTTTAATCTTGCCAAAAGTTCAGAAATATATCTCTGTTTAGCAAAGCGTGCTGATTCTCTGTGCTTATTTTGGAAGGTCCAATCCAGCTTTCTTTTGCATATCTGAGTTTGGTTTATTTCTTACTTTTTTTTTTCTTTTCACATTTTGCTTCAACTCTCTAAGGAGCCCTGGTAGCACAGTGGTTCAGTGCTTGGCTGCTAACCCAGAGATCAGCAGTTCAAACTCACCAGCTGCTCCAGGGGAGAAAGATGTGGCACTCTGTTTCCTTAAAGATTACAGCCTTGGAAACCCTATGGGGGTAGTTCTGTCCTGGGGGGGTTGCTATGAATTGGAATTGACTCCAAGACAACGGGTCTGGGTATTTTTTTGGTTCAGCCGTTGTTCACCTACCAGATGTTCGGCATGATGAGTACAGAGGTGAATAAGACAGAATCTCTGCCCTTGTGGATCTCACAATCTAGCAGGGACAACAGGTATTGAATAAGTAATTATAACCTTGATGATTCTTGCAAAATAGAGAATGCTATGGAAATGTTTGATGGGGTCTTGACCTCATTTAGTCTGGAGGTTATGAAAAGTTCCTCTTTGGAAGTGATGCTTCAGCTGAGACCTGAGGGTTGAGTATGAGCCAGCCAGGTAAAGACAAAAAAGACTGGAATGATGGAGAACAGGATTTTATGAGACAAAAATAAAATAGCACTTTGCTCCTATGGCACTTAACACCATATCTAACTTAAGATTTAGAATCACTCGTAGCTCTTATTATTGATCCATTGGGTTTTTTCAGACAGAGATGAAGATATAATCACGTGCCTAAAGTTCCTTCTCTGGCTTAGGGAAGGAGAATGAGTGGTTGGGTATGATACTGGGAACACTGGGGAGTGAACTACAGCACAGATCACTGCTGAAGTAAGATGTCTTCTATGAGGTCTTATTTTTCCGTAAGTGTTAGTCACCAGGTCTTGGTAGAACTAAGTTCAGGAGGTCTCCCTAGTTTACTCTGTGCTCACCGCCTTCACTGCTGCTGAGGCTCAGGCCCTCCTCTCATGCTCAGGTTAATTGCAGTGGCCTCCTCAAGGGTTTCTTTCACATCAGGCTCTCTATCTTCCAGGTCATGTTCTACTTGGTTGCCAGACTTGGTTTCCTTTCTAGATTACAGGACTCACAACACTCCCCTCCCAAAGATACATGACTCTTTAACATTTACAGTGTGAAGTTTAAGCTCCTCAGAGTGGCTGTCAAATCATCTCACTGCCTGGCTACCCTCAATGGCTTTTGAGCCTCATCTCTTATCCTAATGCATGTAGTCAAGCCTACTGGTTACCCACTGCTGTCAAGTCGATTCTGACTCGTAACTACCCTACAGAACAGAGTAGAACTGCCCCATTTGGTTTCCAGGTAGCACCTGGTGGATTTGAACTGCCAACTTTTTGGTTAGCAGCCATAGCTCTTAACTACTATGCCACCAGTATTTCCTGTAATCTAGCCTAGGCTCCCCAAAGTTCCTAATATGCCAGACACTCTCATGCCCCATGTTTTTGCTCATGTCCATCCCTGGATTGTGCTTCACCCTCATCTCCTTCATTGACTGATGAGATTTCTTCCACTCATTATTTTGTTTTTAATTGTCGTAAAAATATATAACACAACATTTGCCAATTCAACATTTTTCAGGTGTGTGGTTTAGTGATACCAGTTATATTAATCATGTTGCGCAACTGTTACCCATAATTGTTGCCAAATTTCCCGTCACCGTAAACAGAAACTCTCTGCTTCCAAAATAGTGGCTCTCCCTTTTCCACTCCTTCTTTCTGACCCATTTCTAATGGCCTTCCCTGTGAATCCTTTCCCTGTTTGCCTCCTCAGTCTCTTGTCCAGGTGTGGGGTTTAGAGATTCTCCTAATACTCTGATCTTACCTCTACAAAAGCCGTTCTTACACTATGATTTGGTTGTTGTGTGCCTGCCTTGGCCTTAGATTGAGTGCTTCTCCCCACCTCCAAAAAAAAATCCCCAAACCCATTGCTGTCCAATCGATTCTGACTCATAGCAACCCTATAGGACAGAGTAGAACTGCCCCATAGGGTTTCCAGGGCTGTAATCTTTATGGAAGCAGACTGCCACATCTTTCTCCACAGAGCAGCTGGTGGGTTTGAACCACCAACCTTTTGGTTATTAGCCAAGCACTTAACTGCTGTGCCATCGGGGCTCCTCTGTCCACCTGCTACATAGTAAAAACTGAGTAAGTCTTATAAAAACACTCTTCCCAATGACCCCTTTAGTTAAAAAGGTTGGTCTTGGTGCAGGGTCCTGCACAAAGTCCCAAGTGGAATTTATTTAGTGACTATTAAATGCTTACTATGTGCTAGTCACTAATGATAATACAACAGAAAATAAGTTGATCTCAGTTCTTGCCCCTAAGGAGTTTACTTTTTAATGGAGGAGATAGAAAAGCCAAGTGAACAGACAACTTACTATGTTCACTCATCCAGGATGGTTAAGTAGCGTTTCCAGGTCCTAAGGGTGCTTTCCGTTTTTGACTTTGCTTTTCTTCTTCTTTTCTTTCTCAGTGTTAGAGATTGATTTTACAGAGTTAACCCTGGAAGAGATCATCGGCATCGGGGGCTTTGGGAAGGTCTATCGTGCTTTCTGGATAGGCGATGAGGTTGCCGTGAAAGCAGCTCGCCATGACCCCGATGAGGACATCAGCCAGACCATAGAGAATGTACGCCAGGAGGCCAAGCTCTTTGCCATGCTGAAGCACCCCAACATCATTGCTCTTAGGGGAGTGTGTCTGAAGGAACCCAACCTCTGCTTGGTCATGGAGTTTGCTCGCGGAGGGCCTCTGAATAGAGTGCTATCAGGGAAAAGGATTCCCCCGGATATCCTGGTGAACTGGGCCGTGCAGATTGCCAGAGGGATGAACTACTTACACGATGAAGCAATTGTCCCCATCATCCACCGCGACCTTAAGTCCAGCAACAGTGAGTATGAAGAGATGAGGCCGAAGGGTTTCCGAGCAATTTCAGACCCAGTCCATGGCCGCGGTTGCAGTGGGTTCCTACTGACATTCTAGTGGACAGTGAAACTCCTTGCCTGAAAACATTCCATCCTTGAGATGCGGGGGTGGAATGGGTATCAGGAAGAATTGGTTCAGGAAAGGATAGGTTTGGGGCAATTCTGAGCTCATATCAGCAGGCAAGGTTGGCAATGTGTAATTCTGATGTACTGTGAAATAAAACAAATGGATTAATTTTTTCCACTCAAGGGAAGTGTGTATATGATCACAAAAGGGATTTTCCTCTTGGGTGGAATAATAGGTAAAGCAAACTTATACAACCCTTTTGGATTTCTGCATAAACACCCCAACTTGAGGTACCTCCCGAGAAGGGACTATAAGAAGAAAAGGCATGTTGTGTAAGCTGTGAGGCAGACTCAGGTGGTGATGTCAGCTGGGAGGGCACCATCTGGCTGGTGGTGTTATAGACCTTCGGGTAGCCCAGAGGTGGGATTAATTAATTGCCATAACTACTTGGTGTTTAATACCAGGGAATTGAGGAGTAACTGGTCCTCAAACACCCAGAACCCATAAACTGGATTGTAAAACAAGTGTTAGACATAATGACACGGTGAGTTGGTAAGAACCTCAGTCTCATCTTGGCTGAGTCAGCAGGGGCTGGGAGTATGCTTCTTTTGTGTTGTCATTTGTGCTCTCTCTTGTCTAAACTGAGTGGTAGAGAGGATACAGTTGCTTAAAATGACTTTGAGCCTTCTGTCTCAGAGAGGGGAGCATTTGAGTTGAAGGACTTTGGGGGTGACCTGCGCCCCAGAGACTTCCCTCTCTCTGGATCCTTTGGCTGTGAGCCCAGACATCATTCAGATTTTGTTTTGTTCTGAGCTATTCCAGATGTGGCTTACTTTTCTGTTGATGCGTTGGTGAATATACTTACTTTAAAAAAGAGACATTTTTAATTTTAAGCAGTAAGTGTTCATTGTAGAAAAATTATAAAATACAGATAAACCAGAAGAAGAGAAAGATAACCCGTAATGTTTTCCTTCAGAGAGAATTATTACATTTGGTAAAAACTTCCAGACATTTTTAAAGTCTGTATGGTATACACACACACACACACACACACACACACACACTCAAACATACTTTCCAATTTATTTAAAAAATTTGTATTGTATACAAAATACAATTTGCTATTTTAATCATTAAATGTATAGTTTGTGACATTAATTACATTCACAGTGTTGTACAGCCATTTCCAAAACTTTTTCATCAGCCAATTTACTTTTAATTAGTCCTTATTACCCTTTTACCTGCACCCACTTGCCCCCTTGATAATAGATATATTTATCTTTGCAAGAGTGTGGAACATTAGGTATGTATTTCAATATAATACATCTGAAGGATTTAAGTTGCATAAAATAAAACCTAGTTTCTCTTTTCCTTTTCCCATGGTTCTATTTGTTTACCATATCTCTTCCAAAGTTCCATTTTTAAATGTATTAACTAAATTAAAACTTTGGGTGACCTTTTCGCAAAGTAATTGCTACCTAGAGATTGCTTTGGTTAATGGGATAAGAAGAGGCAATGATATCAGAAGAAAATGTGATATAGAAGCTGAATTTTCTTCAGTTTATTTTTTCTTGAATCCTTCTCATTCTGGGAGAACTAGGCAATGTGCCTAATCTTACATAATGGGGCCCATTTGGAAAGTTGGGCTAGGATAATGGAATTGCAAAAATTAATCATTTCCTCTAAGAAATTTTAAATTGGGGTATAATTTAAAGCTATACAGATAATATTTTAACTTTTTATAAAATTTGTACTTGGGAGCCTAGGCTCTTATGAAAGAAAAACTATCTGCCAAGGCTCTGCTGTTTGCAGGAGAATGTCATTCTTTCTCAGGAAACAGAGACCTGGTCCTTTCTTTGTCCCTAAGTGGCTTATATGGAGCCTTGGTGGTGCAGTGGTTATGTTCTTAGCTGCTAACCAAAAGGTTGGCAGTTCAAATCTACCCAGTAGCTCCACAGGAGAAAGAACTGGTAATTTGCTCCTGTTAAGATTATAGCCAAGAAAACCCTATAGGACAGTTCTACTCTGTCACATGGGTTTGCTATGAATTGGAATCCACTCATGGCACCTAACAAGAAGTGCCTTATGAGTTTTAGGATTGCTGAGGGGTTACCTATGAGTGCGTTGTACTGTAGCAGGTGTTGGATTTATAGATAGGGCAATATTTTAAATGTCTCTGTTGAGACAATTGATGCCCAGAAACGTACAGGGTCCGTTGGACTGTGTGGTTGGTGCTGATGTTGACACTTGATGTAAATCTCACATGTGAGGTGGGATAGCTCCCTGACAGTTTCTGAGGGTGGGTGTTTGACCAGGATTATATTTATCCAGTATGAGCTGTGGGTGGGCGTTTGACCAGGATTGTGTATATCCAGTGTGAGCTGTGCGTGGGCATTTGACCGGGATTGTGTATATCCAGTGTGAGCTGTGCGTGGGCATTTGACCGGGATTGTATATATCCAGTGTGAGCTGTGCGTGGGCATTTGACCGGGATTGTGTATATCCAGTGTGAGCTGTGCGTGGGCATTTGACCAGGATTGTATATGTCCAGTGTGAGCTGTGGGTGGGTGTTTGATCAGGAGCATATATATCCAATGTGAGCTGTGGGTAGGTGTTTGGTCAGGATTGTATTCACCCAGCTTGAGCCTTGACAACACCATCACTCTTATCCCATTGCAGTGTGTGTGTGCCTTGAAAATAATTTTAGAAATGTTTGTCACTTCTTTGTGCGTTGTCTCCAGTTTGGGAGTCATAACTTCTTTGTGTTTGTAGACGTGGGAACACTGGCCTGTTTCCCTTGCTCTTTTTTCGGGGCTCGAGGGAGTTGGGTTTTCATTACTTGCATGTGAGAGCATAATACTAGGAATCGTATGTGTAAGTTGACTTCGAACTAATAGAGAAAAGAGTATGTCTGTGGAGGCTGTTTTTGTGGAAAAGAGAAAGACATTGGTGATAAGTATCTAGCTGTTATAACGATTTATAGTAAAAGGTGCTTTATTAAAAGACTAATATTTTGGTCACCTACTTAAAAAAATCATTTGCTGTTTACTGGCAGTGAAATATGTATAGTGTATGGTATCCTATGTTGATATATAATCTGTATTAATTAAGTTTAGATGTGAATGCACATAATCTAAAAAACAAAATTGCAGTGGCTAAAACAAAGTATATACTTATTTGTCTTCAAAAAGAAGTCTGGAATCTTGCTTTTGGCAATGTGTTCTTAGATATGACGCCAAAAGTACAAGCAACATTAAAAAAAAAAACTTAAATTGGACTTCATAAAAATTAAAAGCTTTTGTTCATCAGAGGACTTTATCAATAAAGAGACAATCTACAGAGTGGGAGAAAATATTTGGTAACCATATAGCTGAAAGCCAAACAATCCAATTAAAAATGGGGAAAGGAGTTGGATAGACATTTCTTCAAAGGAGGTATGTAAAGGTCAATAAGCACTTAAAAAGATGTTCAAAGTCATTAGTCATCAGGGAAATGCAAATCAAAACCTCAAAGAGATACCACTTCACACTCACTAGGATAGCTATTATCAGAAAAATGGAAAATAACAAATGCTGGCAAGGATGTGGAGAAATTGGAACCCTCTTGCATTGCTGGTGGGAACGTAAAATGGTGCAGTTGCTGTGGAAAACAATTTGGTGGTTCCTCAAAAAGTTAAACAGAATTACCATACGGACCAGCAATTCCACTTCCAGGTATATATCCTGAAGACTTGAAAGCAGAGACTCAAACAGATAATTTGTACGCCAGTGTTTATTGCAGCATTATTTGTGATAGCCAAAAAGTGGGAACAATCTACATGTCTATTAGCAGAGGAATGGATAAATAAAATGTCAGGGCAGGGAGCGGTGCAATGGGGAGTTATTGCCTAGGGGTACCTATTTTCCATTTAGGGTGATGAAGAACTTTTGGAAATAGTGGTAATGGTTGCACAGCGTGGTGGCTGTAATTAATGTCACTAAATTGTGCACTTAAAAATGATTAAAATGGCAAATTTTTTGTTAAATATATGTCACCGCAATAAAATAAATAAAAAAGTAGTCTGGAGGATTTAGGACAACTTTATGGTGTCATCAGGAACTCACCTCCCACTGTTCATTCCATCATCCTAGTACACGGCTTACATTCTCAGGGTTGCCTCATGGTCCAAGATGGCTGCTGAAGTGCCAGTTATTTGGCCCAAGTCACAGGCCCAAAGAAGGAAGAAAAATAGAAGGGCAGGAAATGGTGCACCCTCTGGCTGAGTGGGCTCCCATCGACTTCTCTGAAGTCCAGTATAGCAAATCTGCTTGCATTCATTGGCCACCATGCAGCCACACAGCCACACAGCCACAGCTAGCTGCAGGGGAGTCTGGGAAATGGAGTCTTTTATTCCGGGTGGCACTGAGCTCAGCTAATAGTCACGGTCCCTGCTAAGGAGGAGGGAGAGTGTGGCTTGTGGGTGAAGCAGCTAGCAGTCTTACCATGGAATCTTAACGTGGAACATGTGTTGGAAAGAACTCGTTACCTCAGATATTTAGCATTATACAGCCAAACAAGTTTAGCCAGGCCAAGTGACTGTGGCTCAGACCCCTGATTTAACTAACAGTTTATGCTACTTTACCACATTGTATCATTAGCTTAAACATTACATCTTAAAATTACTAGTAAAAAGCCTTTGGCTATAAAATTTGATTTATATGTTTCTACTCCATCAAATTGGGGAAAACCAATTACTTGATTGCTGGGCAAGGTGCTAGGGAAAGATTGAGGATTTTGTGTAGTAGGTAGCTTGGCTTGAAGACATTTGGAAGAATAGCAATTAATAGTGGCCATTTAAGCCTTATCCAAGGTGAAGGTAATAGTACCATTTTTATTTTATTATTAAATAATTTCTTTCCTCCTCTCAGAAAACACAGAAAAGCATGCAGAAAAAAAATCAGTGTATGTCTTTCCAATTTTTCTATGTGTTTATGCATATTTGTTTTCACACCTAAATACCAATTGTCATTGCCGTTACCTTGACTCCGACTGACGGTGACCCCTGTGTGTCAGAGTAGATCTGTGCTCCATAGGGTTTTCAATGGCTGTGACATTTCAGAAGTTGATCACCAGGCCTTTCTTCTGAGGTGCCTCCAAGTGGACTTGAACTTACAACCTTTAGGTGAGAAGCTGAGCATGTTCACCATTTGCACAACTCAGGGGCTCCCACACTTAGTACCGTAGTAAACACACTGCTTGTAGCATGCTCTTCCCCCCTCCACACTTGTTAGTGTATCGTGGTCATTTTCCTATGTAAATAAATATTCTTGTACAACAAGATACTTAAAGGTTGCACAGTATTCCACTACCCAAACCATGGTCTTTTCAATTGGCTCATATGCACGCGAAAGCTGGACAACGGAAAAAGAAGACAGAAGAATTGATGCATTTGAATTGTGCTTTTGGGCAAAGAATATTGACTATTCTGTGGACTGCCAGAAGAATAAACAAATTAGTCTTAGAAATACAACTGGAACATTAGAAGCAAGGATGCTAAGACTTTGTCTTGCTTACTTTGGACATGTTACAAGGAAAGACCAGTCACTAGAGAAGGACATCATTTGATAAAGTGGAGGGTCAGTGAAAATGAAGAAAACCTCAATGAGATGGATTGATACAGTAGCTTCAACAGTGGGCTCAAACATATTAGTGATCATGAAGATGGTGTAGAACCAGGCAATGTTTTGTTCTATTATAGATAAGGTCACCATGAGTCGGAGCCAACTTCACAGCAACTAACAATAACCAATTAATTAAACCAAACTCCTATATAATAATAATACCAAAACAAACAAACAATCAAACAAAAAAACCAAACCCATTGCCATTGAGTCAATTCTGACTCATAGCTACCCTATAGGACAGAGTAGAACTGCCCCATAGGGTTTCCAAGGAGTGACTGGTGAATTCAAACTGCCAACCTTTTTGGTTAGCAGCTGAGCTCTTAACCACTGTGCCGCCAGGGCTCCATAATAATAAAATAGAGCGTAGTTCTACTGTGAAACACTTGGGGTCACCATGAGTCAAAATTGACTCTATAGCAACTTGGTTTGGTTTTGGTTACTGTGCACATGGAACTGTGCTGGGAGCTAAAGATATAAAATCTATTTGGAGACACAGGTGATGCTCCTAAAAGCATAGCCAACAAAAAGAGGAAGCCAAGGGAGGCACTAGGCTTTGTTTTGTTTTTCAGTGGTCTGTGTGAGCATGCGCTCACTTCACCAAGCTCTGTTGTCTCACAACAGTCCCTTTCAAGAGGCAAATACATGCCTCATGAATGCATCACCAGATGAAGTACTTCCAAGCTGACGCAGGAACTTCTGTCTCTTTCTCTGTTACGCTTTCCATTTCTGCACTTTGTGGGTTCTTTGCTATAAGTTCCCATTACAGAGAGCTGGGGGATGATGGATGTGTTTTGAGGATTTTTCCTGTCCAAAGTTTACAAGTACTCCAGGAACTGAATATATCCTTTGGTTGCTGGAGACCTTACCCGAGGTTAGCTAGCAGCCGCCAGGCATGCCCCAGAGCACCGTGTTCAGTGGATGGGTAGCATTTTCCACAAATATAGAGACATATCTGCAAGCCAAAATAAATACATAAATAATTAAAGTTGAAGCAAACAGTTGGCCAGGTGTACATGACTCAGCAGACAAAACCAGTGAGGCCAGGAGGTCTGACCTGCAAGTCTTGTTGTGTCTCTCAGTTCTTTCACTTTGACTGGGAACCTTGCTTTTCCAGTTTCTTCTTGAGCATTTGTAGCCATTTGCTACACAAAGAATTTTTTTTAATTGTAAAATACATATAACAAAATATATGCCAATTCAACAATTTTTACATGTATAATCCAATGACTTTGATTACATTCATTATGTTGTATAACCATCACCGCTATCCTTTTCCAAATTATTCCACCACCATTAACAGAAACTTAGTGCCCTCTAAGCCATGACTTCCCCTCTCCCCTCCCTCTTACCCGTGGTAACCACTAATAAGCTTTGGTCTCTATATATTTGTCTGTTTCATGTAAGCGCGGTCATACAGTGTTTGTCTTTTTGTGTCTGACTTATTTCACCCAGCAGAACGTTTTCAAGGTTTATCCCCATCATAGCATGCATCAGAGCTTCACTTCTCTCTACAGCTGAATGATATCCCATTGTATGTATAGACCTCATTTTTGTATCCATTCATCTGTTTATGAACATTTAAGTTATTTCCACCTCTTGACTATTGTGTGTTTGTTTTTTATGTGCCAGTTTGAATGCTTAGTGTTGGCAATAAAAGAGCAAGCAAAGACAGACACAGCTCTGCCTTCAAGGAACCCCACCCGTTAGGTCAGAGAGCCAGATCTTAATCAAAAGGAAGTCAAACAAAAATGTGAAGTGGCTGTGGGGAGGGCTGTGACAGGAGATGCTGGGTGCTGTGAAAATGAGTAATGAAGGGACAAGCCTCAGCAGGGCGCTGGAGAAGTGTTTCCTGAGGAACTTTTGTTTCTGATGTCATCTGAAGGAGTAGACAAAGCGGCCAGGTAGGTGGGGCAAGTAGGTCCTAGGCAGAGAGACCAGCAGGCGCCTGTGAGAGCCTGTGGATTCTTTTGCCACCATCCTTTCCTCTTGTTGAAGGGGCTGAGGGACCCTTTGAAGAGGATGCAGGGCTCAGGAGGAAAATTGATCTCTGTGGGGCATCTGTTCAAAGTATCTACCTATCCCTTCATTTCCTCCAGACTGCTCTGGAGTGCCACCTAACTATCTATCTTGTTTGGTCACCCTGGGAGCTACTGTAGTGGGGCAGGAAGGAGCTTGGGGCTACGGGCAGCACTTTGTTGTTGTTAGGTGCTGTTGAGGCAGTCCCTGACTCACGGGTATCCCATGCAAAGGAACAAAGTGCTGCCCCATTCTGTACCATCCCTGTGATTGTGGATTGGACTGTTGTGACCCATTGGGTTTTCATGGGCTGATTTTTGGAAGTAGATCACCAGGCCTTTCTTCCTAGTCCGTCTTAGTCTGGAAGCTTCCTTGAAACCTGTTTAGCATCCTAACAACATGCAGACCTCCACTGACAGACAGATGGTAGCTGTGCGTGAAGTATATTGGATGGGAACTGAATCCAGGTCTACCTCCTGGAAGGCAAGAATTCTACCACTGAACCACCAATAAAAATCCCCACTGCTATGGAATCGATTCTGATTTATAGAAATGTTATAGGACAGAGTAGAACTGCCCATAGGGTTTCCAAGGCTCTAAATCTTTATGGAAAGAGACTGCCACATCTTTCTCCCGTGGAGTGGCTGGTGAGTTAAACTGCTGACCTTTCGGTTAGCAGGTGAGCACTTTTACCTACTGCGCCACCAGGGCTCCTGAATCACCAGTGCTCCCCTATAAAGCCTGTGTTAGAGTTAGAGCAGCAAGATTGTGTTGTGAATCTTGGTCAAGATTTCTAGACTGTGATTGAGGTCTTAGCTCAGGGAAAACAGCCTAGGTGAGGGGGTCTGATTCAGAGTAAGAAGGGCTTAGAAAGGGATGTAGGCTCTGTTTTTCAGATGACTCTTTAGTCTCTTCCCCTTTGCCTCTGTTTCCCCTGATCTGAGTTCTGATTGTCTTGAGCGTTAAATAAGTTATTATGCCTCCTGTTCCCTGTATCCCTCCCCAGGCAATTCTGGCTAACTAGCGACCTCTATCTTTTGCATTAGGTATGTGGCACTGTCATCACTCAGGGTCAAGATTGTGCTTCAGGATCTTAAGGAGACAAAACAGCAGGCTGCCTGTCTCTCATTCCCTCTACGTCTCTTGGAAAATTTTCCATTCCTTACCTTGGTGCTTTACCTTGTCCCTAGGAGGTAGCTCAGGTTATTTATGGATAAGGAAACTAACACAGGAAGTGGAGATGTCAGTGGTCTGGGTGAGTCAAGAGAACAACATAGCTTCTTCTCCAAGTCAAGGATGCCCTTCTCTTTACCTTGGAATCATCTTAAACACCTCCGTCAGCCTGTTGTAGACCCATACTTTGCTCCTCTTATAAAGTCAGGATTCTTAATATAGTTGCCTCTGAAATCCCTGCAATCTATGCAAAATTGTAGGTAGATTCATTTTGGGGGGAGAGGGTCCGTAGCTGTTATTAATCCAAGACTCAGAGAAGGTTATGAGTCAGCCACCATTATAGAGAGCTTAAGTTGGGTATCTATGTAAGAGGTGGGGTGGTGCCTGGGTGGCGCAAATGGTTAAGCACTCAACTGCTAACTGAAAGGTTGGCAGTTTGAACCCCCCTCCAGAGGTGCCTTGGAAGAAAAGCCTGGCAATCTGTTTCTGAATGGTCACAGCCATGAAAAACCGTATGGAGCACAGTTCTGCTCTGCACTCATGAGGTTGCCACGAGTCAGAATCGACAGCAGCTGGTTTGGTTTTGGTTTGGTGCAGTGGAAGGAGCACTGGCCTGAGTGCTGCCCTTGGGACTGACTGGCTGGGTGACCTTGAGCAAATTATCTCTCTGGACTAAAAATTCCTCATCTGTAAAATGAGAGGCTTAGATGAGAGATTTCTTCATTCCCTGCCAGGACTGACATAAGGTGATATGAAGTGTGAATGTCTTGTTTGGGGAGCAGGTAATGACTGCACTGTCCTAGTCTGTGCGTTAGGCTACAGTGTGCCCAGATTCCCCTCTTCTAGCCTTCTGATGCAGGTGTGGAAGCTCCTAAAGGGAATGGTCCCAATGTGATTTAGCAGAGAAAACAGTTGACAGGAGCCCACAGGTGCTCCCTTCCCCCAGTGCAGCCCAGGCTGTGACAGATGGCCTTGCTGAGAGAAGATGCACAGGTTATATGAATCATGGCAGGATCCACAATAAACCAAGGACAGCCTTGGTCCTGGAGGCAGGATGCAGTTAGCCAAATGCTACTATCTGTCCTTGGAGCTGAGCAAGGGGCACCCTGGTCTCAGAGCTGGGCCACTGCTTAGATTTGCAGGGATTCACTTGCTTCCTGCTCACTTTTCTGAATTGACATGGGCCTTTTTCAGACCAGGAGCAAGACCCCTTAAGTGGTTTTAGCTTTGTGCCTCTGTATCCTTACTCACCAACAGTATCTCAGGAAGACTTTGAGCCCTGCGCAACCCATTATACCATAAGAGTGAAACACAGGAATTAGACACCTTCAGAGCTGTGGGTTGCATGTCCTTTTCCCTCCTAACTTAACTTTTGCTCTCTGCAGAAAACTTGGAGGTTTTGATGTGAGAAGAAGACATTTTCCCCATTAAGCTTCGAGAACCACTGTGGTCAGTGGGATAGGAGCCCTGGTGGCGCAGCGGTTAAGCACTTGGCTACTAACCAAAAGGAGAGTGGGTTGAACCCATCAACCATTCTGCGAGAGAAAGATACAACAGTCTGCTTCGGTAGAGATGATAGCCTTGGAAACCCAATGGGGCAGTTCTACTCTGTCTGGTAGGGTCAGTATGAGTCAGAACTGACCTGCTGGCAATGAGTTTGGCTTGGTTTTGGTAGTCAGTGGAGGAGTCCTGGGTGATGCAAATGGTTAAGCACTTGACTACTAAGTGAAAAGTTGGTAGTATGAACCTACTCAGAGGCACCTTAGAAGAAAGGCCTGGCAATCTGCTTCTGAAAGCTCACGGCCTTGAAGACCCTATGGAGCACGGTTCTATTCTATACACATGGGGTCACCATGAGTTGGAATCGACTTGATGGTAACTAGTTTGGTTTTTTAGTGGTCACCGGAGAGAATATTGGCTTGGTAGTCAGGCAGACTTGGATTTAAATCCAGACTTTGCTACTTCCTGAGCGCCTGGCATCAGTCATGTGGTTAGTCACTTGAAGCTCCGGGAATCTCATCTATAAAACGTGGACAATACAGAAAAGAGCAGTGTTGTTTTAAGGTGGCATGGAATAATATGAGCAAGGTATCACTCGAGCGCAGTATTGAATAAATGGCACTTTGCCTTTTCTCTTTCCAAGGAGTAGCTTAGGAGAACCTTCTTTCTATTCCTTGTTATTTAGGTGTACATAGTATATGGCTGGAGCCCTGACAGCACAGTGGTTAAGAGTCTGGCTGCTGACCAAAAGGTCAGCAGTTCAAACCCATCAGCCACTCCTTGGAAACCCTGTGGGGCAGTTCTAATCTGTCCTATAGGGTTGCTGAGTTGGACAGCAACAAGTATAGTTGGGTTTCCCTTTTAACATGTGTGAGGATTCTAGGCAGCTCTGAGGTACCCTCTCCCAAGCCAGTGAGGTGTAGTTTTACCCTGCCACTGAAGTGGGTAGGTTTATTTCAGCTGAAGCTGCAGAAAGGGATCGATACCACCAGCCCCTTCTACCTGCATTGAGATGCTTGTGGGAAAGGCTGTGTCTCTGTTTCCTCTGGACCCAGCTGTAACTCAACAGTGCTCGGCCCCCGAGAAGTGCCGTCTTGTTGGTCTGTTGTAATGGCCTTTGGCCTGATTGAGTGGGACAGCTGGCTGGTTTTATGGCTCTGCTGGACTCTCAGCTGATAATTAAAATGCTTTTGCTCCAGAAGGAAGGCAATATATTTCTCTCCCTTCCTTTTCTGCTGCATCAATCTGCTGCCCACGACGTCAAAGGGAGTGCCTTCTTTCACATCCCCCTCCTGGCTGCCCCAGGTCAGCTTAGCATTCTTGTTGCAAAGTCTTTCTTAAGACTCTGCAATATTTAGGGCAGGCCAAAGGGAACGTATTTTGAGTTTTGTGGTCTTACTTTGGGAGGAGAATAGAGCATGTTTGCCCCTTTCCCAACTCCATACAACAACAGTATTTCCTCCAGCTACTCCCCAGATCTGTTTGTGCCTAGCAGTCCTCAAGAATTGTTTGTGGTTTTGATCATCACAGATTCTAGCACCGCGCCTTGGCCTGTGCGTTAACCTGCACATAACTTCTCTAAACGACGCCAAACCTCGACTCCTTTAGAGCCCATCTCTAGAAGGTAACCCCCTCCCATTCCATTAGACATTAGCCTATTTGAGCTCTGGATGAGACTGGATTTGAGTCCTGACTCCATTACTTGCTACCTGGGAACCTTGAGCCTTAGTTTCCACAACTGTAAAATGGGAGTAAACATGATACCACTTATGTCATCTCATAGGGTAGAAATGAGGACTAAATAAATAATCTAGGTGAAGTTCTTAGCAATAGCTGGCACATAGTAAGTACTCACTATAAACCCAAACCCATTGCCGTTGAGTTGATTCTGACTTATAGCAACCCTATAGCACAGAGTAGAACTGCCCCGTAGGGCTTCCAAGGCTGTAAATCTTTACGGAAGTAGACTGCCACATCTTTCTCCCCTAGAGCAGCTGGTGGGTTCAAACAACCGACCTTTTGGTTAGCAGCCGAGCACTTAACCACTGTACCACCAGGGCTCCTTAGTACTCAACATAGTGACAATTATTATTGTAATTCTGGCTCCCTGGGTTACACTAAGGATCTAAAATCCCTCAGTGTCTGGATCCATTGTTTGTGCTTGTACTTTTGGGTATGTTTTGTCTTGTACTAGTATATTCAGTGCTTTAGTTGTATTTTCTACAATTGTGCTGTAAAATCAAAATGAAATACATGCACATGGTAAAAAATTCAAATAGCACAAGATTGAAATACAAAGAAAAGTCTTTCCTACCTCAAACCCTAAATTTACTTCTTAGAAGCAAATGTAGTTAAGTTGTTATTTTGGCCTCCTTTGATATTTTTTTTTTTTTTCGTGAACACAGGAATCCCAATAGGATTCTTGACAGAGGGGTGTTATTGCTTTTCTTGTATGTCTTCTTTCCATCTTCCCCTGCTCCCTTCCTGCCCCGGGTCCCTCATCCTATATAAGGCTGTGCATACAGCAGGCCAGATATTTGGCAGCAAATCCAAGGTTGTTTTGAAATCTTGTCCTGTTCTGTCCCTGGTTTCTTTCTGGATGGATTCAAACTCCTTTACTGAAGGAGCTGAATTTGTTCTTGGTAAGCCTTGCTCTTTTATACCCATTTCATGAACTTCTCAGGAGCTCGGGGCCCCAAGAGGAAGCTGTTTCTTGGAGCAGCTCGGAAAGTTGAAAGCGTGATGTTTGACGCTGGACTTACACAGCTGCGAAGACTCTGTCTAACCATCCCTTAAGCACTCAGCCCCTGACTACCTGTGCACAGGAAAAGGAATCCTGGAGGGGATCAGTCAGTAACCTCTCTGCCATTGGCACAGGTGTGTGAGGGAGAGTTTTTCTCTCCCTCTCCTCCACCACAGGAGACCTAACCCTTCCAACTGTTTGGATTAAATTAATAATACAATTAGCTTGCCTTTCCCAAGTACATAGCAGCTGATGACAGGGAAAGACCCCCTTCCCCCATCAAGTCCTGTGGATGGCAATGGAAAACCAACTGAGGACTTAACTTTTTCCCATATAAACTTCTCTCAGATGATTTTAAATCATTAGTGTAACATGATAGTATCTGATTTTTTCCTTAGCTTATTCTTCATAGTGACAACAATAAATGGCCCTTCCTTTTCTTCCCCAGTATTGCTAGAGATGGAATGAAGAATAATCATATTTTCTATTTGATTGGTGCTTTAGAATTCAGAGTGCTTTTTATACACACAGTTTTATTTGAAATAGCATCTTCCTGAGGTACTCAAGGCAGAGGTGATGGCACCCCTATTTTATAGAGAGGGAAACTGAGGCTCAGAGAAATTTATGGCCTTGCCAAGGACACATATCGAGAGAATGGGGAAGCCTGAACTCAAATTGTGGGCTTTCGAGTGCTGTTGTGATGGCCTCAGTTCTGCCCTTTGGGATTAGATTGCAGCCTGAGACCCTCTCTTGGCAGCTTGTTCTGCAGGACAGCCTCCATGACTCACCAGAGTCTGAGTGTGATGGGGCTGGACCTCAACTGCAAACCTTTTCTTGGGGGCCGTTGTGGGGCAAAGTATCCCCACATCTAGAATTTCAGGAGATCTTCCAACCAAGGGACCTGTGACACCTCCAGAGCTGACGGCCCTAAATTGCTTGGGAGCTGGGAGCCAGTTTCTCATTTCACCTTTCCTTCTCCAAAGGTATGCTTTGAATTATAAACTGCCCTTCTGTAGCCTTAGCTTTGCTTCTTATAAGTGTTTGTCCTGAAGCAAAATTATGCTTACAGCTGTCCAAAAGTTAGGCCATGACAGAAGTTTCCACTTGATTGGACTCTTGTTTTTGCCTGCATTTGTGTTGTGGTTTTGTTTTTGTTTAAACAAGGGATAAATGCATAGATTTCAGATAAATTCATTGATACTTATTTGTGGGAATTTTTTTTTTTTAGTGTTCAAAGAGGGTTTGGACACATTTATTGATAGCAGCCCCTGCACGGTTGGTCTCATGTTACGGTTTTCAGCTTTGTGTCATCTTGGAGATGAGCAGGCCTTTCCAGGGTGTTGCCTTTACAGCTGAGTTTATAACCAGATAGACTGTGTCAGACCAGTGTGGTGATTCCATTCCCCACAGATGAGAGTGAGGCAGGTTTTGGATGCCCACTTATATTTTTAGATTAATATCATGAAAGACAAATTTGACTTTTTACCATTCATTCTTTAATGCCCAGTCTGGATTGATTGCTGGTGGAACAGCACTCAAACTATTAAGGGTGAAGCTATCCAGCCTTTTCTATCTCTTGCCTTAGAAAGAGAATTTTTTTTTTTTTAATTAAAAAAAAAAAATGTTTAGCGTGGTAAAAATATTTATAACAAAACATTTGCCATCTCAACATTTTTACATGTACATTTCATTGACATTAATTTTGTTTATCATGTTGTGGGACATCACTATCTATTTCCGGATTCTTCTGTCACCTTAAAAGAAAGTCAGTGCCCCTTAAGCAATAACTCCCCATTTTCTGCCTCCCTCCCACCCCTGGTATCTACTAACAAGCTGTGGTCTGTATACATATGTATATACATATACATACATATGGCCTCTATACATAAACTATGGTCTCTATACATTTGCCCATTCTAGATGTTCCTATAAGTGAGATCATACAATATTTGTCCATTTGTGTCTGATTTATTTCACTCAGCATAATGTTTTCAAGGTTCAGCTATATTTTAGCATGTATTAGGACTTAATTTCTCTGTATGGCTGAATAATCCCCTGTTGTATGTACGTACTGCATTTTGCTTATTCATTAATTTGTTGATGAACATTGTTTTTGTTAGATGCCGTCGAGTTGGTTCTGACACATAGCAACCCTATGTACAACAGAATGAAACACTGCGCCGTCCTGCACCATCCTCAGAATCATTGTTATGCTTGAGACCATTGTTGCAGCCACTGTGTCAATCCATCTTATTGAGGCTGGTCTTCTTTTTCACTGACCTTCTACTTTACCATGCATGATGTCCTTCTTCAGGCACTGGTCCCTCCTGATAACATGTCCAAAGTATGTGGGACAAAATCCTTACTTCTAATGAGCATTCTGGCTGTACTTCTTCCGAGACAGATTTGTTTGTTCTTCTGGCAGTCCATGGTATATTCAATATTCTTTGCCAACACCATAATTCAAATGCATCAATTCTTCTTTGGTCTTCCTTAGTCATTGTTCATCTTTTGCATGCATATGAGGTGATTGAAAATAGCATGGCTTGAGTCAGGCGTACCTTAGTCCTTAAAGTGACATCTTTGCTTTTTTAACACTTTAGAGATTATTTGCAGCAGATTTGCCCAGTGGAATGTGTCATTTGATTCCTTGATTGCTGCTTCCATGGCTGTTGATCGTGGATCCAAGTAAAATGAAACCCTTGACAACTTCAGTCTTTTCTTTCTTTACCATGATGTTGCTTATTGGTCCAGTTGTGAGGATTTTTGTCTACCTTGAGGTATAATTCATACTGAAGGCTGTGGTCCTTGATCTTCATCAGTAAGTGCCTCAAGTCCTCTTCACTTTCAGCAAACAAGGTTGTGTCATCTGCATATTGCAGCTTGCTACTGAGTCTTCCTCTGATCCTGATGCCACGTTCTTCATATAGTCCAGCTCCTCAGATTATTTCCTCAGCATACAGATTGAATAAGTATGGTGAAAGGATACAACCCTGATGCACACCTTTTTTGACTTTAAACCATGCAGTATCCCCTTTTTCTGTTCGAACGACTGCCTCTTGGTCTGTGTACAGGTTCCTCATGAGCACAATTAAGTGTTCTGGAATTCCCGTTCCTCACAGTGTTGTCTAACTTGTTATGATCCACACAGTCGAATGCCCTTGCGTAGTCAATAAAATACAGGTAAACATCTTTCTAGTATTCTCTGCTTTTAGCCAGGGTCCATCTAACATCAGCAATAATATCCCTCCTTCCACATCCCCTTCTGAATCCGGCTTCAATTTCTGGTAGTTCCCTGTCCATGTACTGCTGCAATCACTTTTGAATGATCTTCAGCAAAATTTTACTTGTGGGTGATATTAATGATATTGTTCAGTAATTTGCACATTCTGTTGGATCACCTTCCTTTGGAATGGGCACAGGTAGACATATATAACTTAGGAAGATAATTTTTACTTTGCCGCTGCTGTTGGTTCTTTTGAGCTTTTGGATTACAGAATTGGGGGGAAAGGAGAGGGAGACAAGGATTAGGATCCTACGAACTTGATCTTGTAGAAATACTTTTTTTTTAAAGGAATTTTGAACGAAAAGTTGGAAACTTCTTTTTGTAAGGGCAGTGGATGAGAAATAAAAGGGGAGGGGAGTTTGAAGAAGTGTTGCTGTGGGCCATATGAATCCTCTGGATACTTAAGAAAAATGAGTAAAGAATCCAACTAATGTTGATTTACTTTAGGCTATTGCCTCGCCCGCAGCCGTCATTTGACACAGTTCTGCCCTGTGATTCTAACGTGTGAGCCTATGGCTTTATGTGCGTGACTCTACATTGCATGGACCACATATTTGTTGTTATTGTTGCATGCTGTCGAGTCATTTTTGACTCATAGCAATCCCATGTGACAGAGTAGATCTGCCCCATAGGGTTTCTTGGCTGTAATCTTTACAGAAGCAGATCGCCAGGTCTTTCTCCCTCGGAGCTGCTGGGTGGATTTGAAGTACACACCTTTTGGTTAGCAGTCAAGTGCTTAACTGTTTGCTCCACCAGGGCTCCTTTAGGTTCCTTATAAGCATTTTGGTGCTCGATTTGATATTTGTGTATTGGAAGAGAGTCTGGGGATGGGAATGACCTTCTAGGAAGAGTAAGGATGTCCTTGCTCAGGAAAAAGGAGATATTCTAAGACCTTTCTTTACATGGACGCTCACAGAGGGCAGAAAATAAGGCATATGAGCATTTTCCCAGCAATCTGTCGGTATGCCCTTGTGGCTACCTTTCCCGGCAGCAGGAAAGGAAAGAACAGACCGGCTTCTCCCTGAAAACTGAGGTGTGCCACTGTGAGAATCTGTGTAATGTGAGTTTGCCCAACCATGGTAAGACCCTCAACTCTACCTCACAGGAAATAGGCCTTGTAGAGGAATCTTTGGAGGTAGGCTGAGAAGCTACAGACACAGGCCTTGTTTTACCCATCCCATGGGCATGGCAGTGGGAGGAAGGAACTAGAAAAGGCATCCGTTGCAAAGACTGAAAGACCGTGAGTCAGAGCAAAGCTAGCCTTAGCCTGAGGAGGTACTTGAGGTTGGTCCCTCCCTGCTCTTAGAGAGGTTGAGGAGTGATTCATAGGAAACTTTAATCTGTGTTTCATACCTTTCCAGGGCTATTAAGGACTTGTGGTTCAAAATGGTAACTCCCAGTGTTTTGCGCCTTTGCGGTTAGGGCTTCCTTGACTGAGAGGTGATGGAAGGAACGTGGTATCTGTGGTGAGTTGTGCTGCTTCCTCCCCTGCCCTCAAATCCTTTCTCCTCTGTGATGCCCTGGGTGAAGTACAGGTCATAGATCATGGACTGTTTGCATTGTGTGTGGGTTGCGGTTCTCAACCAGCTGAATCACCTAACAGGTCCCAGTGAGAAGCTGAAGTGCCTGCTGTTGTGTTAGATGCTGTGGAAAGTACAAAAAAAGGTTCTTTTCATCTTCGAGAACCATGGTATGGAATAGCTGCCAAGGGGTACGTTGGATGGGGTCTGGAGAAGGCAGAGGTTATTGGAAGGCTTTTGTGGAGTTGTTAGGCCTTGAAGAATGAGTAGGGTTCAGAGGAGGGGTTAGTAAGAGGGTGGGTAGGCCACAGCATTGACCTTCCTGGGAAGGTTGTCTCCCCTGACTCAGACAGGCCAAGTGTCTGTCAGTGCTCTTCCCCATTTCCCTGAGGTTTTTGTTGTTGTTGTTGAGAATATACACAGCAAAACATACACCTATTCCACAGTTTCTACATGTGACATTTAGTGATGTTGATTACGTTCTTCGAGTTGAGCAACCATTCTCACCCTCTCTTACTGAGCTGTTCTTCCTTCATTAACATACATTCCCTGTCCCCTAAGGTTCCTATCTAATCTTCTGAGTTGCTGTTGTCAATTTGATCCCATACAGACAGTTCTTAAAAGAGCATAATGTTTAAGGGAGACATTTTTTATTAGTTAAGCTAAACTATTCTTTGGTTTTAAGAAGACTTCGGGGGATATTTTTGTTTCAGGGTTTAAAGATTATCACAGGGTAATGGTTTCAGGGGTTCATCCAACCTTCATGGCTCCAGGAAATCTGGAGTCCATGAGAATTTGAAATTCTGTTCTACATTTCCCCCCTCTTTGACCAAAGATTCGTCTACAGAGTCTTTGATCAAAATGTTCTGTAAGTAGCCAAGCACCATCCAGTTCTTCTGGTCCCGTGGCAAAGGAGGCAGTTGTTCATAGAGGCAATTATCCACACACTCTGTATTCCTTCTATTCCTAACTCTATACTTCTTCCTCTGTTGATCCAGGATAGTAGAGACCAATTGTAGTGCCTTGGATGGCCACTTGCAAGCTTTTAAGACTCCAGGCATTATGCAACAAACTAGGAGGTAGAACAGAAGCACTAAATATGTTATTAGGTCAGTGTCTTAGTTATCTAGTCCTGCTAATAACGGGAATACCACAAGTAGATGGCTTTAACAAAGAGAAGTTTATTCTCTCACAGTCTAGTAAGCTAGAAGTCCAAATTCAGGGCGCCAGCTCTAGGGGAAGGTGTTCACTGTTGGCTCTGGAGGAAGGTCCTTGCCATCCATCTTCCCCTGGCCTAGGGGTTTCTCTGAGCAGAAACCCTGGGTCCAAAGGACGCACTCTGCTCCTGTCACAGCTTTCTTGGTAGCATGAGGTCCTCTTGTCTCTCTTCTCACTTCTCTCTTTTATATCTCAAAAGAGATTGCCTTCAGATACAATCCAATCTTATAGATTGAGTCCTGCCTCATTAACATGACTGCTGCCTATCCCATCTCATTAATAACATAGAGGTAGACTTTACAACACATAGGAAAATCACATCAGATGACAAAATTGTGGACAATACTGGGAATCATGGCCTAGCCAAATTGATACACATATTTTTAGGGGACACAATTCAATCCATGACAGCCAGTTAACTGGGATGTCCCAAGAAACCATGATCCTAAACCTCTATATCAAGAAACCAAATTCCATGAGGTTTTTGGTTGTACATAATCAGCCTCAGCAGCTACTTGTTTTGGTTGTTGTTTTTGATGCAAATATATCTATCACACAACTTCTGCCAATTCAACTTTTTACAGGTATGCAACAGGTTGACAGCAATTACAGTAATCGGCTGTGCAGCCTTACCCTTGATCAGTGTAATATTTTCGTCACCATTAACCACCCCTTTTCCTCTTCCTCCCACCCCTGGTAACCAACCGCCAATAAACTTTGTTCTCTATACGTTTGCCTTTTCTTGTCTTTTTATATAAGTGAGGTCATACAATATTTGTCCTTTTGTGATTGACTTATTTCATTCAACATTATGTCTTCCAAATGCGTCCATATCGAAGCACGTATCAAGACTTCATCTCTCCTATTGGCTGAGTAGTATTCCATTGTAAGTGTATGCTACCTTTTGTTTATCCATTCATCTATTGATGGCCATTCAAGTTGTTTCCACCTTTTGGCTATTGCGAATAGTGCTGTAATGAACATTGGTATGCATGTCTCTGTTTGAGTCTCTGCTTTCAAGTCTTTTGGATATATACCTAGGAGTGGAATTGCTGGATCATATGGTAGTTCTGTTTTTAGTTTTTTGAGACACCACACTGTTTTCCACAATGGCTATACCATTTTGCATTCCCACCACCAATGGATAAGGGTTCCAATTTCCCCACATCCTCACCAGCATTTGTTATTTTCTGTTTATTTTATCTTAATCATCCTAGTGGGAGTGAAATGGAATCTCATTGTGGTTTTCATTTACATCTCTCTAATGGCTAATGACACTGAGCAACTTTTCATGTGTTTGGTGGCCATATGAATGTCCTCTTAGGTGAAATGTCTATTCAAGTCATTTGCCCATTTTATGATTGCTTTGTCTTTTTGTTGTTCAGTTGTCAAAGTGTTTAAATATATTTTGGCTATTAGGTTCTTGTCGGATTTATGGTTTCTGAAGATATTCTCCCAGTTGGTAGTTTGTCTTTTAACTTTTTGGTAAATTCTTTGATGAACAGAAGTTTTTAATTTTTATGAGGTCCCATTTATTTATTTTGTCTTTTGCTGTTTGTGCTTTTGTTACTATATTAGATAGTCCATTGTTGAAAGCTAGGCCTGGCAGTGTTGCCCCTGATTTTTCTTCTAAGAATTTTATGGTTTTAGTTTGCACATTTAGGTCCTTAATCCATTTTGAATTTGTTTTTGTGTATGTTGTGAGGCGTGGACCCTGTTTCATTTTTCTGCATAGGGAAATCTAGTTTTGCCAGCACCATTTATTGAAGAGTCTCTTCTTTCGCCGTGGAATGGACTTAGCACCCTTGTCAAAAATCAGCTGACGTAAATGTGCGGGTTTATTTCTGAACTCTCAGTTCTATTCCATTGGTCTGTGTGTCTGTCATTATACCAGTACCAGGCTGTTTTGATTACTGTAGCTGTATAGTGTGTTTTAAAATCAGGAAGTGTGAATCCTCCTACTTTGTTCTTCTTTTTCAACATTGCTGTAGCTATTCAGGGCCTCTTGCCATTCCACATAAAGTTGAGGATTGGCTTTTCTGTTTCTGTAAAGAAGGCTGTTGGAATTTTGATCAGGATTGCATTGAATCTGAATAGATCGCTTTGGGTAGTATTGACATTGTAACAATATTAAGTCATCTAATCCATGAATATGGAACATCTTTCGATTTATTTGTCTTATAGTTTTCATTGTGTCATTGTTTTATAGTTTTCATTGTGTAAGTCCTTCATATTCCTGATTAGATTTATTCCTAGGCATTTTATTCTCTTCGATGATAATATAAATGGAATTGTTCCCCTAATTTCCTTTTCACATTTCTCATTGCTGGTATATAGAAACCCAGCTTATTTTTGTTTGTTGACCTTGTACCCTGCAGCTTTGCTAAATTCCTGTCTTAGCTCTATCTACAAGTTTTCTTGTGGACTTTTTGGGGTGTGCTACATATAGCATCATATCATCTGTAAATAATTTGTCTTTTCCAATCTGGATGCCTTTTATTTCTTTTTCTTGTCTCATTGCTCTGGCTAGGACTTCTAATAGAATAATGAATAGAAGTGGTAGGAGCAAGCACCCTTGTCTTGTTCCCGATTTCAAAGGGAAAGCTCTCAGTCTTTCTCCATTAAGTATAATGTTGGCTGTTGGCTTTTCATATAGTCCCTGAATCATACTGAGGAATTTCCCTTTCATCCCAATCTTCTTTAGGGTTTTCATCAAGGGAGGGTGTTGGATTTTATCACATGCTTTTTCTGCATCCATAGAGATGATCATGTGGTTCTTTTCCTGTGTCATATTGATGTGGTGTATTATGTTGATTGCTTTTGTAATGTTGAACCATTTTTGCATTCCTGGAATAAATCCCACTTGGTCATGGTATATGATGACTTTAATATGCTGTTGGATTCTGTTCACTAGTATTTTATTGAGAATTTTTGCATTTATATTCATAAGAGATATTGGACTGTAGTTTTCTTGTGATGTCTTTATCTGGTTTGGGTTATCAGGGTTTGATATCAGAATGAATTAGAGATTATTCCTTTCTTCTCTCTCTTTGGAAGAGTTTAAACAGTATTGGTGTCAGTCCTCTAAGTGTTTGGTACAATTCCCTAGTGAAGCTATCTAGGTCTAGGACTTTTTTGTGTGTGGTGGGGGGGAGGTTTTTGATCAGTGACTTGATCTCTTTAATTGTTATGGGTCAGCCGAGACTTTCTTTTTACTCTTGAGTCAGTTTGGGTAGGTTGTGTGCGTCTAAGAATTTGTCGATTTTATCTAGGTTATCCAGTTTGTTGCCATATTGTTGTTTATAATATTCTGTCATAATTCTCTTTATTTCTGAGTCAGTTGTAATGTCCCCTTTCATTTCTTATTTTGGTTATTTGGATCTTTTTTTTTTTTTTTCCTACTTTGTCACTCTAGCTAAAGGTTTGTCATTGTCATTGATCTTTTCAAAGAAGGAACTTTTGGTTTTATTGATTCTCTCCGGTTTTCTGTTTTCAATATTATTTATTTCTGATCTTTAGGCTTAGTTTGTTCTTCTCTTTCTAATCTGGAGTTGTCGACTTAGGTTGTTAATTTGAGATCCTCCTCCTTTTTATGCAGGCATTTATTGCTGTAAGCTTCCTTTACTGCCTTTACTGCATCCCATATGTTTTGGTAAGTTGCACTTTCATTTTCATTTGACTCTAAGAAATTTGTGATCTCCCTTTATTTCTTCCTTGACCCACTGATAGTTTAATAGCATTGTTTAATTTACATATGTTTGTGTATTTTCCAGGTTTTTTTCTTTTATTGATTTCTATCTTGACTCTGTTGTGGCCTGGGAAAATACTTTGTATAATTTCAGTCTTTTTAAATTTGTCTAGACTTGCTTTGTGACCTAACATGTGGTCTATTCTGGATAATGATCCATGTGCACTGGAGTAGAATGTATATGGTGCTGTTTTGGGGTGGAATGTGCTCTCTAGTCTGTTAAGTCTAATTGATTGGTAGTGTCATTCAGGTCCTCTGTTTCTTTGTTGATCGTCTTTCTAGATGTTCTGTCCAGTATTGAAAGTGTTGTACTGAAGTTTCCAACTATTGTTGTAGTACTATTTCTCCATTCAATTCTACCAGTGTTTGCTTATATGTTTAGGTGTCCCAATGTTGTGTGCATATATATTTACGATTATTAAATCTTCTTGATTATTTGATTCTTTTATCACTATATAATGTCCATCTTTATGTCTTCTAACAGATTTTGTCTTAAAATCTAATTTGTCTGATATTAGTATGCCACCCCAGCTCTCTTTTGGTTATTATTTGCGTGGAATATTTTTTTCCATCTTTTCACCAATCCATTTGTTTCATTGGGTCTAAGGTGTATCTCTTGTAAACAACAATAGTTGGATCATATTTTATGTCCATTCTGGCTCTCTCTGCCTTTGGATTGGAGCATTTAGTTCATTTACACATTCACTGTAATTACTGATCAGAAGTGACTTCTGCCATTTTTTTTATTTTTTGTGTCTTAAGCCTTCTTTGTCCTTGTCCTTCAGTACTGCTTGCATTTGTGTTTTGTTGATTTATCGTAGTGAGCCTTTTTGGTTCCCTTCTCCTTTCCTTTTATGTATTTTTTTGTATGTTTTCTTATTGGTTACCATGAATATTACATTTAACAGCTTTTTTTTATTTATTTATAACATCCTAGGGTAAGTTGAAACTAACTTATCTTCAGTAGCATACAAGAAATTCTTTATACCATTCCTTCCTCCCATTCCCCCATTTTGTTGTTATCATAATTATGTCTTTATATTTCATATGCCCTGTAACATAATTTTATCCTTGCCTTTTATATATTTGTTATTAAAAAACATGAAGGACAAAGCATTTAGAATTATCAAGCATGAATACCTTTTACTAGCTCTTATACTTGTCCATACATTTCCCTTTACTAGGAATCTTTCTTTTTATATACATAAAAAGTATAGCTTTGAATTACTTTCTAGTATCTCTTCCCTTCCATCTACAGAACTCCAGTTGGTATTTTTTGTAGGGCCAGTCTGGTGGATATTAACCCTCTCAGCTTCTGTTTGTCTGGGAATGTTTTAATTTCACCCTCATTCTCAAAGGCTGGTTTCGCTGTGTATAGTATTCTGGTTGACTGTTTTTTTTCTTTTCAGCGCTTTAAATATATCATTCATTGCCTTCTGGCATCCACTGTTTCTGAGGAGAAATTGGCATTTAATCTTATTGGAGGTCCTTTGTATATGACTGTTTCCTTTTCTCTTGCTGCTTTCAGGATTCTCTCTTTATCTTTACTTTTGAGAGCCTAACTATGACGTGTCTTGGTGTAAATCTCTTTGGGTTTATTCAGCTTGGGGTTCTTTGAGCTTTTTGATTTGTAGATTCATGTCCTTTGTTAGATTAGGGAAATTTTCTGTCATTATTTCTTCACATATTTTATGTCCCTTGCTCCCTGCCATCTCTGGGAATTCCCATGATGTGTATATTAGGTCTCATGTTGTTGTCCCATAATTCCATTAAACTGTGTTCAGCCTTCTTGAGCCTCTGTTCTTGCTGCTCTTCAGCATCTGTAATTTTAAGTATCTTAAAAAGTATCTTGAATAAATCTGTTGGTAAGTCCTTCTGTTGTGTTTTTCATTTCAGTTATTGTCCCTTTCAGTTGCAATATCTGTTTTTTTAGATCCTTATTTTTTTCTTGCGTTGTTTTCCCTATTTCTTTTAGCTCTTTGTGTTTTCCCTTATTTCTTTAATTATGTTTAATGTTGTTGTATTATATTCTTGTTTTTTTTTTCATTATTTGGTCTTCCCTAGATGCACTTTTACTCCTTTTGTCATGTTCATTTGGATGGGCCGTTGTTTCTGTGTTCTTTGTGTGTCTTGTGGTTTTTTTGTTGGGGCATCATAATTTTCAACAGTGTTAGCTTTCTCAGTTTTCCCCAGCATGTGGTGTTTTAGCCTGCAGTACTTTCTGCCAAATACTCTTAGGCAGGCAGAGCATTCAGCCTTTGCTTACTCTTTCCTTTCTCTCTCTCTGATAGCTCCTTTCCCATCCCTGGTTCAATTATGATTCAAAAATTCCAGATCTTGGTTTTCAATTTCCAGTCTCTCCCAAACACACCAGAGACCATGCTGTGGTCAGTCTGTCCACCAGTGGGCACTGCCACTCAGGCGAGATACTAATCAATCTGTCCACGAGGGGGTGCAGTCACCTCTCTCTGGTTATTATTCCGTTCCCTTCGCTATTTCTGCCATTAGGTTTTTAGCTGGAAAACCCACACCTAGCAAGCCCCTTTGGGGCTGGGTGTTGCCCTCTGGTTTTGCCTGAGCTTTCCTTCCCTGCTCTGTGGTAGGTGCTTAGAGTTGAGCTGGCATTCAGAGGAAGCACAGGCAGACTTTCTTACATTTCATGAGGAGAAGGGACTGGTACTCCCCAGTAGGATCCCTGAGGGTGCTCCCTTGTTTGTTTCAGAGCCCCAGTAGCCCTGTGGTGGTTGGGGGAGCAGTTTTCACTTATGTGACCTATCTCCTGACTTCACTGTATTGAACCTTCTGTAGGAATTTGTATCAGTCCAGTAGCCGACAGTTACCCATTGGAGGAGGGGTAATCATACTCTGAATGGATCCCCAGGGAGGTCTGTCTTATTGCTATCATAGCCTGCCCTGTAGTATGTTGACTGTGAATGTAGCCTCCACTCAAGATGTCTGCTTCCTAGCACACAGCAGCTTTAGTCAGCAGTCATCATCACCAACTGGAAGGGGGAGTAGACAGACCCAGCCTGATCCCCAGGGAGGACTGTCCTGTTGTTTTCAGAGGCCTAAACTATGGGGTGCACAGGGAAACAGGTAGAGTACTGACTGTGGGAGTAGACTCCACTGCAGGTGCCTTTTGTAGCAGTTTACAGCAGACTGGCAACTAACAATTACCTGGTTGGGGAGGGGGTGTCCTGCTCTGGTCAGATTCCCATGGAGGTCTGTCTTGTTGCTATCAGAGACCATCTGATAGATTGCTGGCTGTGAGTGCAGCCTCCACTCAAGACTCCGGCTTTCTAGCACACAGCAGCATCAGTCAACAGTCCTCACCACCAACCACAGTTGGGGGCAGAGTAACCCTATTGACCCCCACAGAGGTTATTCTTGTTGGTTTCAGAGGCCAGAGCTATGGGGTATGCAGGGAGGCAGGCAGAGCGGTGACTATGGGAGCAAACTCCACTGTGTCCCAATTCACAGTAAGCTTACAAGTGATAGTGTCCAGGTGGGGAATGAGTTGTCACACTCCAGACAGACCCCCAGGGAGGTCTGCCTTGTTAGTATCAGAGCTCCCCCTCTGTAGCATGTTGTCTGTGCGTGTAACCTCCACTAAAGATGCCTGCTTCCTGGCACACACCGGCCTCAGTCAACAGTCCTCAGCACTGACTGAAAGGGGGAGCATACAGACCTCCCCTGATTCCCTGGGAGGTCTGTCCTGTTGGTTTCAGAGGCCTGTACAATGGGGTATACAGGGAAGCTGGTAGAGTGTTGACTATGAGAGCAGACTCCACTGCACAGGCCTCCTGTAGCAATTCACAATAGGGTTGCAGCCAACAGTGTCTGAGTGGGGGAGGTGCTGGCACACTCCAAACAGACTCCCTGGGAGGTCTGTCTTATTGATTGTTGAGCAAAAGCTTGGGGTCCTGTCTCTTTGTATAGGCAGGGGCTGTGGTTAGGAATGCGGGCTCTTTTTCTGGGGCCCCTTACCCAGTTCACAGAAGTTGGCAGCCCGTGTGGCTGGCCGCAGGGAGGGGCAGGGACGGTGGGAGAAGCAATTTTCCTACACAACTCATTGTTGATTCCTTGATTCTTGCCTGTCTGCAGTTCCCTGCTGCTTTCCTCTGCTACCTGATTCAGAGTCCCTCAAAGCTGAGCACTGTTCCCTTGTTGTATTTGTGGGAGAGGGTCAGAATGATGGTCTCTTTAGACTGCCATCTTCCCAGAATCCCCCTTTTGGATTCTTTTGGAAATTCCCAGACGTGGAATATTGGACAGGGAGGCCATGTTTCAAGGCAGTTGAGTCTCCCATATGGAAACAGCTCCTCTAAGTGACTGAAAAGCATGCATGGCACAGTTTTGTATACTGAGTCAGACAGGTCTAGCTTTGTGCTAGGTCCTCGACCTCTGAACCCATTTCCTCTTTTGTAGAATGGCGATAATCCTAGTATTTACTTATAACCTTGTGTTAGGAACTAGATGGAATTATGCACGTAAGCCCTTAGCATAATGCCTAGCAGAAAGTAAGTGCTCAGTAAAAGGTAGCTTTTTCTTTTTAAAAAAATTATTTCCCAAAACAGCTACTTCTCTGGCAGCAGCAGTTATGAAGATAGAGTCACAAGTGTGTTGCTTGCTGTTTACACTATTACTGCTTTGGGATAAACCACCCCAAACAAGAACCATTTTATTATGCTCATAGAGTCTTTGAGTAAGGTATTTAGAAAGGGCACACTAGGGGTGGCTTGTCTTGGTTTCTCAGTGTCTGGGACCTCGAAGGCTCAGAGTAACTCTGTGAATGAAGATGGGAACCATCTGAAGGCTTGTTCACACATGTCTGGTGCCTGGGGTAGACAGACTTGAAGACCAGGACTGCTGACGTGTAACCCTATGTGTAACTCCCCCATGTGGCTTGGCTACCTCGTGGCATGGCTGTCTCAGGGCTCTTGCCTTCCTGCATGGTAGCTCAAGGCTTCAAGCTCAAGTGTTCCAACGAATAAGACAGAAGCTGCATCATGTTTTCTGATCTAGCTTAGAAGTCATGCAGCATCACCTCCACTGCATTCTGTTTGTTAAAGTGGGTCACAGGCCACTTTATTGGATATATTGAAGTCCTAATTTTGGTACCTGTGAATGTGACCTTGTTTGGAAATTGGGTCTTTGAAGGTGTTAGCAGTTAACAAGAGGTCATACTAGAGTAGGGTGGGTCCTAATCCAATGTAAGTGGTGTCCTTATACAAGAGGAGAAGAGACACAGAGACATACAGAGGGAAGACAGCCATGTGGCAGCAGAAACAGAGACTGTAGGAGGTGGAGCTACAAAGCAAGGAATGCCAAGGATTGCTGGGAGTCACCAGAAGCTAGGAAGACATAAGGAAGGCTCTTTCACTAGAGCCTTCAGAGAGAGCATGGCCCTGCCAACATCCTCATTCCAGATTCCTAGCCTCCAGAACTGTAAGAAAATAAATTTCTGTTCTTACAAGCCACCCACTTTGTGATACTTTGTTATGTCAACCACCCAGATTCAAGGGGAGGGAACATAGACCTACTTCTCAATGGGAGGATGTCAGGGTCACATTGGAGGAGAGTGTACAAGATGAGAGATCTTGTCATACCATTTTAGAAACCACAGTCCACCCTTCCTACTCAGGGAGTGCTGTGGCAGAGCTTGGGGAGATGAGATAAGGTCTTGGAGAGCCTGTGCAGCAGTAGCACCCCATGCCTACATGCCAAGAAAAAAGAACTATTTTTTGTTGACAAAAGAATCAAGGGTCGGATGTGCTGCCTCTTTTTTGATTATTTTTGTCTGACATGTGGCTGGGGGTCTCTGAGGCATGCCAGGAATCTGGCAACTCTTCTCAGTTCGTCTGAGATGGTAGGGGGAAAATTCTGGGCAGGAGGGTATTTGGGAACCATCCTTTAATAAGGAACGTGGCTGCCCAAAGGCTCTGTCTTTGGCTTTCTGTTTCCTGCTGGTGATATCTGTGTCTAGATAGGCTCAGGGCTGGAGCCCCAGGTGTGCTATCTGGGCACGAGATAGCCCTGGCTGCAGGTATCCAAGATGACATCTTTTGAAGTAGGCATATTTTAGGATGTTCGAGGGAGCAAGGTATCCTGCAGACCACACTGGGAGGTTTGGCCAGAGAGATGGCACTGATTTTTCTGTTTTAATCACATGAAGCTTGGCTATTTAAAAAAAAAAAAAAAAAAAAAAACCTTTACGCAGCAGCATGACAGAGGTGGGAAGGGGGTACAGCATCGAAGAAGAGATGAAAGTGAAGTTCCCATGGACAGCTAGGTCTGGTCAAAGAAGTTATATTCAAGGCTGATGAATTGTGTTGTAACTGCTAGAGGCCAGCCATTTTTAGTCTCTCTCTCTGTCTAAAATTTCTTTATCATGTCCCTTTCTACTCTCCAACCCAACAAGGCAGCAGAAACCAGGGGTTTGAACTGGCTCTTCCTGTCTCATTGTTGGCTGAGGAAGTGAAATCGGAGTAGACTTGAATTTTTAAATTTGGGTGAACTGGAACGATAACCATAACAGGAAGAATTACAGGTGAAAGCCCTACTAGAAACCTAATCTACCTCTTAGAAAACAAGGGCAATGTACGTGTTGCATAGCAACAACTCCTGCATGTCGAATTTTGAGCAGAGTTAGAAACACCAGTACGCCACTCAAAGATGGCATCCAATTGCCCTGCTTTGAATGTGTGTCACTCTCCACAGTCCTGCCAATAATCCAGTCTCATGCATCAGGCTCCTGAAAGGACTCACTATGCCTCTTCTTAGTTTCCCATTCCAGGGCTCCCACCTGTAACTTTTCCTGTTCTGGTTATTGTTCTGGATCACCTAAATTGTAAAAATACAAGTCTGTTCCGGTTTCGCTTCATCGGCCATGACTGAAATGATTCGAACCGATTCGAAACCCTGGCAGAAACCCACACCTTGTGCTGTTGATTGTGACAAGCACAGGGGCGCAGGAAGAAGGCTGGTACTTTTAATTACTTTTCAAGTGCTAGTCCACGCATATACATCCAGTTTCCCCTGGTTCCCCACATATTCTTGAGATTGCTAGCCAGAGTTTGAACTGAGGCTTTAGTATCATGTTGTTGTTGTTTGGTGCCGTCAAGTCAGTTCCCAGTCATAGTGACCCTGTGCACAACAGAACAAAGCGCTGCCCAGTCCTGCGCTATCGTCACAGTTGTTGCTACACTTGAGCCCGTTGTTGCAGCCACTGTGTCTGTCCTTCTCGTTGAGGGTCTTCTCTTTTTTGCTGACCTTCTGCTTTACCAAGCATGATGTCCTTCTCCAGGACTGATGCCTCCTGATAACATGTCCAAAGTATGCGAGATGTAGTCTTGCCATCCTTGCTTCTAAGGAGCATTCTGGTTGTACTTCTTCCAAGACAGATTTGTTCATTCTTTTGATACATTCAGTATTCTTCGCCAACACCACAATTCAAAGGCGTCAATTCTTCTTCGGTCTTACTTATTCATTGTGCAGCTTTCGCATGCATATGAGGTGATTGAAAACACCATGGCTTGGGTCAGGCGCACTTTAGTCCTCAAGGTGACATTTTTGCTTTTCAACACTTGAAAGAGGTATTTTGCAGCAGATTTTCCCAATGTAATGGTGTCTTTTGATTTCTTGACTGCTGCTGCCATGGGTGTTGATTGTGGTTCTAAGTAAAATGAAATCCTTGACAACCTCAGTCTGTTCCCCATTTATCATAGTCCTGTTAACTAACCAGTCTGTCTGAACACTGTGGTGCCTGGGTGCCTGTCTGAGGTGTAATGTCTACAGCATAAGACATAGCCAACTCTGGGAAGCTTATCTATCAACTCTGTCCCCTCTGACCTCACGCTTTGCTCTTACCATTCCCCGAGCACCTTGCTGCATGCCCTTGGCTGACTTTGTGAAGCACAGTGCACTGATATCTGGATCTAATTGGTCCCAGATGAATGAGTGCTGAGCTGCATCAGCAAGTAATGTCTGGTCTCAGCATGCCAGAACTGTGGAGCTGCAGCCAGTACAGGTTGGTGGCTATAAACCAGCAGGCAGAAATGGGACCATGTTCCTAGGTGTTGTGGGGGAAGTTCAGTCCTTGCTGGAGGGGAAGAGTAGCGGTGCCAATTGGCCCAGAAGTAGGACAAGTGGGACCACTAAAAGGCCCTGTACTCACAAAATGCTCATGCCTTCCTGTAAGATTGATGACATACAGGTACCCAGATGGAGCAAGAGTGAGGGGATACCAGAAAGATTTCCTGGGTCTTGTTGACTCCCTATATGTGCCATTAATTACTCCATCTGGTTGACCCGTCATCCCTGTCCCCAGTTCCTCAGTTAATCCTTCACTACCTTCTCCTGGACAGTTGTAATAGGTTATTTACTATGTCCATGCTGCCAGTCTCTTGCTTTCTCAGTGAATTTGTCACATTGCCACCATGGTTGTTTTGCTAAAACACAAATCTGATCACACCACTTCCCTGCTTAAACACTGCCGGTGGCTCCAGGGTAGAGTCCAAGCTCCTAGCCATGGTCTATAGTCCTTTCTAGCCTTGCTCCAACTGTTCTCTCCAGTTCCATCTTTTCCCTTTTCCCTCCATGAATGTTTTGTTCCAGTTACAAGGGACTAGTCACTATCTCTTAGATCCTTCAAGGTTTTCTTTGTGTTTTTTCTCCCTTTTGGGCTGGAATCACATTATTCCCTCTGCTGAGAGTGGGCTTCTCCGTTTTACCCCTGGGCCAAACTCTGTCTTTTTTTTTTTTAATAGCTAAAACAGTAGTTCTGTGACCTCCTTCCCTGAGTCCCTCAGGTAGACTGAGAACTCCTCCTTCTGTACATCTGTTTTTCCAGCATCCACCATAGTAGGTACTCAGACAAGATGAGCGCATGCGGGTCATCATTAAGAGCATGGGAGCTGAAGGCAGTTGTCCCAGTTTGCTACTTGCTGGCTCTATAACTTGCGGGAATCTCTTTACTTCTCTCAGCCACAGATTCTTCATCAGTAAATAGAGATAAAAAACAATACCTATTTCATGACGTTTCTAAATGAAATTGTAAGTGCTCATTAAATGCTAGCAATGATAATGATGATAGTTATAGGTGTAAACTTGCTGTCACAATGAGTAGGAGAAGAGAAGTGAGAATGAGGAAAGTTCCATCCTGTTTTCTTTTATAGGATCATCTATTCATTTCTCTTTCTCTTCCTTTCCCTTTTACCTATGTAGAAGACTGTTGACTTTTTCAATAGCCAAAGCAATTGATATACCCTCAAGCAGAAATGTTAGTAAGGAGGATACTTGGTCTTTTGCAGTGACAAGCTTTATTCTCTCCTGGTTATAATTCTGGTCCTGGATATTGGTTGTATTTTAGAGGCTTTAGCTGGAGCTGGGATTTAGCAAGTCTTAAGTACCTTTCCACCATGATGATGGTGCCACTTTACTAGAGAGCAGGATGGACGTCACAGTTTTTCAGGGTGGGGCCTCATGATCCTGATTTTATTTCTCCTGGACAAAGCCCAGTGTCTCAAGAGTTGACTTACTAGAGCATGTGACCCACTGGTAAGGGTCTGATCTTATGTTCAGGACTCTACCTAATGTACCCTGACCACTTTTAATACTACCATGATAGCCTGGAAGGGTAGACTTTCTGACCCTTGGGCTGTAATGGGAGCAAGAGGAATCTTCTTGCATGAAATAACCTTTGTATCCATCTTTTGGGGTAAAAAATGGTCCTTCCTGGGGTGAATGAGGAGTGAGTAATATTTCTTCCATGGTTGTCTGTGGCCATTGGTGAACAGTGGAGCGAGTTCCAAAGATTTTGGAATTGACACTTCCTTGCCTTTCTGATATATGAATCTCTGCCTTTCTTACCACTTTCTGGAGGCCTTTCTTTTGGTCTGGGCATGAATTACTAAGCAGGACACACATTTTAGAAATGAAAAAAAGAGAGGTGAATGGTGATTGGGCATGGGTGCAGGTAGGAACTGGAGATTCCCCTGTGAAAGGGGTAGTGAGATAGGACTGGATCCAGGAACAGGGTCCCGGACAGGTAGAGAATTAGTGTTTCGTAGTTTTTACAGACTACTGGCTGAAGGGTGAAGATTCTATAAATTGAAGTGGAGATCCTGAATTGGGCCCCACTGAACAGCTGTTATTTGGCCTGCCTGCTACTGCTCAACACCAAATACTTACCTGTGTTGAGGGTAAAGGTCTAATGGAGATTGCAAAACTTCAGAGCCTGGGGCTTCCTCTCCTTTGTTAGTTCTCATGCTCACATTTCTGAACATTTAAGTTTTTTCTTCCCAGCTTTCCTGTTGACCTTACTTATAGCAAAGAACCTAGATATAACATGTAGAAGTGTGTGGCATAAGGATGATCAGTGGTATTAAGTTTGCAGGGTCCAGTCTGTTCAACTCAAAGCAAAACTCAACATTCTAAAATGGTTTCACACCAGATATGGCAGGGTTAGTTTTCCTGTCCATCAACGCCTTCCTTCCTGTCCAACGTCCAACTCCCCACCCCAGAGCTAATGCATTGTCTCAGCCCTGGTGCTTTGAAGCCACATTTGGTCTAAATTATGCCAGGTGAGATGTTGCCTGCCAGCAAGCTTTGCTACCACACCTTGCCAAATCTGTCCTAGTTTGATCCTGAGTGTCTGTGAGCTTCCCAAATATTTACAGTCTTAACTTCTGAAGCACTCGCATTTAAGTGGGCCAGGGGAAAGGAAGGCTAGTTCCCTACCTTAGAAGGATATAGGATAGTACTCAGGTGGTTTGGTTTTAGTCAAAGACCCTGCTTAGAGGTAGAATTAGGTTTAAACCCTAGTTTGGTGGCTTCTCTGCCAGTTCTCTTCAGTTCTAAATCCAGGTTTCCTTCCTTGTCCCTGCTGGTGAGAAGTAGCTATCAAAGTGACAGCACTGTGTGGAAAACCACTCTTAGTGGTGGCCCATGTTAAGCAGTGGTATAGGCTCCAAGTGTATACAAAAAAAAAAACAAAAAACCCAGTGCCTTTTTTTTTTTTTTTTTTTTCAGGACATAGAAAATTAATTTATGAAGTGAGACTTTCTCAAGACAAAATGAAGCTGTGGGCCATACTCTGTTGTGTATGAGGAAGCAACAGACCATAGGGCATTTGGGGGTACAGTAGAGATGTAACTTCTCCCCAAGTGGAGAGGGCACCGTGGTATAGTGGAAGGAGCGTGGGCTTAGGAGCCAGAGTGGGAGTCAAATCTTGGCTCTTTTTCTTAGTAGATGTGGAGAAATTATATTTACCTCTGAGTTCCAATTTTCTCATCTAGAAATGAGGATACTAACCACCTTGCAGGGTTACCAGGACGACTGAATGAGGTAATATATGTGAATTTTCTGGTACTGAGCCTGGGACATAGTAGGCATGCAACGAATGGTAGCTGCTGCTGCTATTATTATTATTAAATTACTAATTGTTTATATTAATAAGAAATACATGTTTACTGTAGATGATTTTGAAAATGTAGATTAGTATAAAGAAAAAATTGTCACCCATAATCCCATTACCCAGACATCTGAAAAATCCATTGCCATGGAGTCAGTTCTGACTCATAGCAACCCTATAGGACAGTGTAGAACTGCCCCATAGGGTTTCCAAGGAATGACTGGTGGATTCAAACTGCCAACCTTTTAGTTAGCAGCTGAGTTCTTAACCTCTGTGCCACCAGGGCTCCCTCCAGATATAGCCACTGTTCCAGTAAAAAAAAACCTAGTGCCCTGGAGTTGATTCCGACTCATAGCAACCCTATAGGACAGAGTAGAATTGCCCCATAGTGTTAGTCTTTTGATATATATCCGTCAGGTGTTTTTCTGTGTAATAGGTAGGTAGGTAAATAAATAGACAGACAGACAGAAAGAATAACCTTAAAAACAAGAAGAAATAACAAACTATGTACTTTTTGTATACTAATGTTTTCATTATAATATAGTCGTATCGTTCTATATTATTTACCTTTACTACACCTTTTAAATTTTTTTTTTAAGTAACACATGTATAGTATCTAATTTAAGCCAAATTATATTACAAAGTTCATAATAAAAAACAAAGATCCCCTCTTCTTTCCTTTCAGACCCTTGAATCTCTCACCTGGCTAGACATTGATCTTGAGGGGAGATACTGGTTTAATTTATATTTGAACACTCACTGCTTAGTACAGTGCCTGATACATAGGGTTCTGTACATGTTTTTTTTTTTTTAAGTCAACAGTTATTATAGAATGTGACATACAACTTAAAAACATGCAGCTGAAACATGTTTCAGATAGATTCATTTTATAGCTGCTAGGAGAGGATGTCCAAATCTTTGACTACATTATATTGAGATTTTATTGACTGGAATGTTACTTTTGGTTTAAATTTGTGATTTTAATATATGTGTTTCTGTTTTGCTATAAAGAGATTTCTTTAATAGTGGAATTGGATTTTGTATTAGACTAGGTTAGCTATGAGAAACAGACACCCAAAATAACAGTGGCTGAAATAAGAGAGAAGTTTATTTTTCTTTTGCATAAAAATCTGGCAGGAGCAGTCCACAGCTAGTATGGCATCTCTGTTCCATGAGCCTTAGGGATCTTGTTGTTGTTAGGTGCTGTCAAGTCATTTCTGACTCATAGCAACCCCATATATAACAGAATGAAATGCTGCCCAGTCCTGTGCCATCCTCACAGTCGTTGCTATGTTTGAGGCCATTGTTGCAGCCACTGTGTCAATCCATCTTGTTGAGGGTCGTCTTCTTTTTCGCTGACCCTCTCCTTTACCAAGCATGTTGCCCTTCTCCAGGGACTGGTCCCTGCTGATAACATGTCCAAAGTACAGTGAGACGAAGTCTCGCCATCCATGCTTCTAAGGAGCATTCTGGTTGTACTTCTTCCAAGGCAGATTTGTTCGTTCTTCTGGCAGTCCATGGTATGTTCAGTATTCATCACCAACACCATAATTCAAATGCATCAGTTCTTCTTTGGTCTTCCTTATTTATTGTCCAGCTTTTGCATGCATATGAGGCAATTGAAAATACCATGGCTTGGGGTCAGGTCTATCTTAGTCCTCCAAGTGACGTCTTTGCTTTTTAACACTTGAAAGAGGTTTTAGGGATCTAACCCAAAAACTAAAGCCGTGGCTGTTGGGTTGATTCTGCCTCATAGCGACCCTGTAGGACAGCGTAGAACTGCCCCATAGGGTTTCCAAGGAATGGCTGGTGAATTCAAACTGTCAAACTTTTGATTAGCAGCTGAGCTTTTAACCACTGTACCACCAGGGCTCTAGACTCCTTCAGTTCATGACTTGTCAACTCTAGGGATGGTCTTATCCTCATGGTTCAAGATGGTAGCTAGGCCTCCAGCCATCACACTCTTGTTCCAGGCAGCATGATATAGGAACGGCTGAAGAAAGGCCAGTGTCCTTGAGCTGGTATTTTTTAAAATAGGTTACAGAAAGTAGCAACACGACACTTCTTAGTCACTTGGCCACACCTCTTGTCAAGGAAGACTGGGAAATGTAGTTAATGTTATGAATGGCCAGATGCCTATCTTGAAATTAGGAGTTCTGTTACCATGGGAGGAGGGGAGAATAACTACTGAAGGGCGACTAGCTGTCTGGGTCACAGATTTTAGGCTCTTTTCCTGTTATTAATCCCTTGTTAGTCCTCCATGGTATGCTTCCAGGACTGCTAATGTAGCACTTTGTTTCTGCTGTGTTGTCAATTTGTTTTCTCTTTCTCACTAAGTCTGCTGACTGTGTCCTTCTGTTTTAACCCTTTCTTGGAGATTTCTCTCCCATTCACTTCTCTGGAGTGGGAAGTTTTGAGACACCTGTTTGGATGTGAGATAATGGCAGATATGTAGGTCCTTTCTTTAGGAACAATAACCTGCTTGCTTTCTGCATAATGGCCTTCTGGCCCTAGTGGTTTCCAGTGGTGGGCTGCAGATCTCTGGGGAAAGGGCTTTTGCAAAATGTCTTTAAGTCTAACTGTGTTTGTAGAAAGTGTAAATTTTTATACTTCCATTTTTCAAAGGTGAGTCGATGCTGTTGTATTGATAAATAAAAATGCAAATGTGAGTAGATGCTATAGTATTGATAAATACAAATGCATTTAAAAAGCTTTTTATTAATGGCTGATTAGTATGGCAGGGTAATCTGAAGCCTTACTTCTGATTTCTTTCAGGGCTGGGTTTATATCCTGGCTCTTGCTCTTCCCACCTGTGCACCATGAATTTCAGTCTCCACATCTGAAAGTGGGCTGTCATAATACCCACTTTTTGGGTTAATGAGAGGATTAAATGAGATAATGAATACAAATCACTTAGTTCAGTGTATGGTACCCAGTGTTGTTGTTAGGTGCCATCGGGTCGGTTCCGACTCACAGCGACCCTATGTACAACAGAACAAAATATTGCCTGCACCATCCTCACATGCTTCATTAAGGTCGACTCCACTTTGAGGAGGCAGCTCTTCCCCAGTCATCTTTTGAGTGCCTTCCAACCTGAGGCGCTCATCTTCTGGAACTATACCAAACAGTGTTCTGCTGCTGTTCATAAGGTTTTCACTGGCCAAATCTTTTCAGAAGTAGACCGCTGGGTCCTTCTTCCTAGTCTATCTTAGTCTGGAAACTCAGCTGAAACCTGTCCACCATGGGTAAACCTGCTGGTATCTGAATATTGGTGGCATAGCTTCCAGCATCACAGCAACACGCAAGCCCTTACAATACGACATGCTGACGGTAAGGCCCTTGTAAACGTTAGCTGTGGTTATTGTTTTCTTCTTAATCAACACATGCTGCAAATACAGCTACCGTCATAATGTCATTTTTTTAAACTGAAAGGACATACTTTAAAGGGTTGAGAATCATTGCTATAGCTTCTTAGGAGATTTTAATGATGGCTGCATTCCTTGAACAGGTATTTTAGGGGCCTCTGCCTTAATTGATTTAATCAGAAACCTTTTAGGATGATTTGCATGCATGCATTCATGACAAATACTTATAATGTACCTATAATGCCTCTTCAGATTGCAGGCATAGAAAGGGCACCACTGGAGTTTCAGCTATTGCTCTAGATTGAGGACATTGGAACAGGCCATTGCACCGAATATTCTGGCTTTGTCAGGAGTGTATTGGACACATCCATTCACTTCAGTTTCCTCTTTTGTACCATGAGAGAGTGGATCCTAAATACCCAAGGAACCGTTTCTCTCCACCTTTCCATCCTTCTTCCATCAGGACTTCCGGCTGCCTTTGCCTGTGTGTTTGTTGGGAAGCATAGCTCTGCTGGTTGTGACAGTGGAACTCAGTGCAGCTCTGCTGACAGTGCTGAACCAGGCTAGGGCTTTAGCTGCTGTTGGCATCTCCCTGCCGGCTCCCGGCAGCACCACACCTCTGCTGAGGCCGCAAGTCGGGGAGCCTAGGTGGTGAATCACTTGCCTTGGTAAGCAAGACCGGCCTCTGTTGGCCTTGCCTGGAGGGACAGAATTGGCAGAGGACCAGGGGCCAGGAGAGGCTGGGGGGTACACGCTGGCCATGCTCTTGCTGCGTGGTCGTGGTCTATGAGTCAGGCTCTCCTACAGCTCTTGCTGAGTTGGCACGTTAAGGAGTCTGCTCAGTGTTAGCAGCTGGCCTATTGGCATGCTAGGCTGCTGCAGTGAGGATGGTATCCAAGAGCATCTTTCTTCTTCTACTGGAGACAATGTACTGTAGGAAGCAAATGTCTCAAATACTGACTCAGGCACCCTAAGCCTCCGACTGGGTCTGGCAAATAGAGTTTTTCTCTGGGGTAGAATCTTCTTGCCTAAATCCTCTTTGTGCCTGGGTTTAGCTGTTTTTCAACTCAGATGGGTCGGTGGAGCTTGGTTGGCCCCCAATAAAGACTAACATTGCTTTTAGGGAACTACAGACTACAAGAATATCAGAAGTGGAACATAGGGGCCTGATGAAAATCACACAGTGGTGGAGCCAGAACCCAGACATTCTGGGTCTCTCTATTGCTGGTTTCATTCTGCCTTGCTGTGGTTCAGAGATTGTTCTTGTTGAGGTGGGAGAGGACTGTGAAGAAGATCTGGTGGTTGAACTTAGAGCTTCAGCAGGAACAGCAGGGTCACATATGTGCACTCCTCTGTCACTCTTTCTTAGGACAGATTTCGCGTATTGGGAAAAGATGGGAGAGCCAAGCCAAGGAGAGCTGGAACCCTTTGTAGGGTATCTTTGGATACAGATGACCCCAGTTTCCTTCTCTCTCAGACAAAGCTAAAGATAGGTTCCAGCCTAGGTTGGCAGGTTTAACACATACAAATGCTTCATCTACTTTTGCCCCCTCCCAGAACCCAGCTAAAACTACAGCAAACCCACAAGGCTGACAGGAGAAGAGATAACAGCAGCAAAGTTTTGGGTCCTGGAAAACAGATGGTTGTGTGGTAATTGACATAGGAAATTCAAGAAAGGTAATTCTAAGCTGACAATGGGGAGAGCAGAGAATCAATTAATTTATACCATGTAGGAGGAAGAGCCAAGATGGCAGACTGGTCAGACACACTAAGCTATTCTACTGCAACAAAGACCTGAAAAACCAACTAAAACAGAGACAGATGTTAATCCTGGAACCCTGAACCTTAAATGAAGGGATAAAGTATTAGATCGGAAGCCACTGAGAAGAAGAAACTGATAGAAAATGGCGAAGGAGTAGAGATACAGAGTAGAGGTTCCTGGCCAAATGGCATGACTCAGCATGGATATCTTGGAATACAAGCCAACAACCCTGCATACAGAAAGGCACCTCCACAGAATTCTCAGTAGGAGATAGACCTGAGCGACAAGCCCTGCACATCCGGACAAGGTGCTGAAAACTATTGTCCCCACAGATGAGCAAGCAACAAAGCACACCCAGTCTGCCCGCCCAAACATAAAACGAAAAAGCAGGATGAAACAAACAAACCTACAATCAATAAGTAAAGATAATAAAATACCTGAGTGTCTTGGAGACAGCAAATGATATCAAAACATATATATAAAAAAAAAAAGGGACAGGATGGCACCAGTTAGTGACCAAAATAAAGCACTAGATGACCTTCCAGCAGAAGAAAAGGCACGGAAACTACCTGATAGGGAATTCAAAAGTCTTAATATCCAGGGCTCTTCAAGAGATTAGAAAAGAGATCAAGGAAAACACAGACAAAATCATGGAGAAAACAGACAAAACCAACAAAAGCAGCCAAAATCAAGAGAAACACAGACAAAGCAATAGAAGAATTTAAGAATATAGTACAAGAAGAAAATGTCAAAATAAACAATTAGAAATCATACAAAAACAACAATTATAAATCCAAAAGATAAATAACAAAATTTCAGAAATGGACAACAGAATAGATTTTAGGAGCAAATTTTGAAAAAAAATGGGAGACAGAAACAGTGAAATTGAAGACAAATCCATGGATACCACTTTGCTTGAGGAAAAATCAGGGAAAACAATGAAAAAAACCTAAGAACTATGTGGGATACAATCAAGGGCAAAAATTTGCACATGATCAGAGTTCCAGATCACGGGGAGAAAATGGAAGACACAGAGAAGATCATTGAAGATTTGCTGAGAGAAAACTTCACTAATATCATGAAAAATGAAAAGCTGACCTTCTAAGAAGCTCAACAAACCTTGTACAGGATAAAACCAAATCCATTGCTGTCGAGTCTATTCCGACTCATAGCGACCCTATTGGACAGAGTAGAACTGCCCCATAGAGTTTCCAAGGAACACCTGGTGGATTTGAACTGCTGACCTTTTGGTTAGAAGCTGTAGCTCTTAACTATTATGCCACCAGGGTTTCCCCATATAGGATAGACCCCTCCCCCTGCAAAAAAAAATCACCAAGACATATCATAATCACACTTGCCAAAACCAAAGACAAAGAATCCTGAGAGCAGTTTGAGAAAAAAAAAAAAAAAAAAGTCACGTACAAAGGGGAAGCTATAAGACTAAGCTGTGATTACTTGGCAGAAACCATGCAGGCAAGAAGGCAATGGGATGACGTATTTAAAACCTTGAAAGAAAAAAAAAAATTGGCAACCAAGAATATTATATTCTACAAAACTCTCTCTTAAATATGACAGGAAAATTAGGACATTTCCAGATAAACAGAAATTAAGGGAATTTGTAAAAACCAAACCAAACTTACAAGAATTATTAAAGGGAGTCCTTCAGTAGAGAATCGACATCAGAAAACAACCTGAATTTAGCATACAGGCCAGCATCAGCCAGATGCCAACCTAGGTAATGAACTCTCAGGATAAAACAAAACAAAAAGACCTAAAACAGGGAACTAAAGATATCAATCTGTAAATGAAGACTGCATCAGAATAAAAGTGGAATTATACAGTGTAGGTATAGAACTTTCAAAAAGAGAGGAAATCGAGGCAATATCAAGTAATAAAGGACTGGTTCAAACTTAGGAAGATAAGGGAAAATTTCAAGGTAACCACAAAGAAAACAAACCTACTCATCAAAATGAAGAAAAACATAATGTCCCAGTAAACACAAAATCTACAATAATGAAAAATGAAATTCCACAAACAAAAGGAACCCAGCACAGGAGAGTAAGAGGACAAACAAAACATCAGCACCACAGGAAAAAAAAAAAAAAAAGCACTGCAAAATGGCAGCAATAAACTCACACTTATTGATAATCATACTGCATGTACATGTCTTAAATGCACCCATAAAGAGACAGAGAGTGACAGAATGGATTAAAAAAACACGATCCATCAATATGCTGTCTACAAGAGACACGCCTCAGACACAAAGACAAATATATTAAAAATCAAAGGATGGAAAAAATATATCAAGTAAACAGCAACCAAAAAGGAGCAGGAGTGGCAATACTAATCTCAGATAAAATAGACTTTAGAACAAAATCCATAAAAGGCAATGAAGGACATTATATAATGGTTAAAGGGACAATCCACTATGATGACATAACTATAATAAATATCTATGCACTAATGACAAGTGCTCCAAAATATATAAACTCTAACAGCACTGAAAATAGAAATTGACAGTTCCACAATACTAGGAGGAGACTTCAACACACCACTCTTGGTAAAGGACAGAACATCCAGAAAGAAACTCAGCAAAGATACAGAAGATCTAAAGGCCACGATCAACCAACTTGACCTCGTAGACATGTATAGAACACTCCACCCAACAGGAGTAAAGTACACATTCTTTTCCAACGCACATGGAATGTTCTCCAGAATAGGCCACATCTTAGACCACAAAGCAGCCCTCAACAAAATCCAAAACTCTGAGATAATGCAAAGTATCTTCTCTTATTCAATACCATAAAAGTAGAAATCAGTAGCAGGAAAAGCAAGAAAAAAAAAAAAAAAACATGGAAACTGAATAACATCTTGCTTAAAAACCACTGGGTAATAGAAGAAATCAAAGATGGAATCAGACAATTTCTAGAATCAAATGAGAATGAAAACACATCATACCAAAACCTTAGGGACACAGCAAAGGCAGTACTCAGAGGTCAATTTATTGCAAGAAATGTATACATCAAAAAAGAGGAAAGAGACAAAATCAAAACATTAGCCCTATGACTTGAACAAATAGAGAACAGCAAAAGAAGCCCATAGCCACCATTTGTGTTGTTGTTGTTAGGTGCCATCGAGTCAGTTCCGACTCATAGCAACCCTATGCACGACAGAACGAAACACTGCCTGGTCCTGCGCCGTCTTTACAATCGTTATTATGCTTGAGCTCATTGTTGCAGCCACTGTTTCAATCCACCTTGTTGAGGGTCTTCCTCTTTTCCACTGGCCCTGTACTCTGCCAAGCATGATGTCCTTCTCCAGGGACTGATCCCTCCTGACAACGTTTCCAAAGTATGTAAGACGCAGTTTTGCCATCCTTGCCTCTAAGGAGCATTCTGGCTGCAAGTCTTCGAAGACAGATTTGTTCGTTCTTTTGGCAGTCTGTGGTATATTCAATATTCTTTGCCAACACCACAATTCAAAAGCGTCAACTCTTCTTCGGTTTTCCTTATTCATTGTCCAGCTTTCACATGCATATGATGTGATTGAAAATACTATGGCTTGGGTGAGGTGCACCTTAGTCTTCAGGGTGACATCTTTGCTCTTCAACACTTTGAAGAGGTCCTTTGCAGCAGATTTGCCCAATGCAATGCGTCTTTTGATTTCTTGACTGCTGCTTCCATGGCTGTTGATTGTGGACCCAAGTAAAATGAAATCCTTGACAACTTCAATCTTTTCTCTGTTTATCATGATGTTGCTCATTGGTCCAGTTGTGAGGATTTTTGTTTTCTTTATGTTGAGGTGTAATCCATACTGAAGGCTGTGGTCTTTGATCTTCATTAGTAAGTACTTCAGGTCTTCTTCACTTTCAGCAAGCAAGGTTGTGTCATCTGCATAACGCAGGTTGTTAATGAGTCTTCCTCCAATCTTGATGCCCCATTCTTCATATAGTCCAGCTTCTCGTATTATTTGCTCAGCATACAGATTAAAGAAAATAATAAAGATCAGAACAGAAATAAATGAAAAAGAGAATAGAAAATGCATACCTCAGAATCCTAAAAGACATAGGAACTGGCAGCGCCAGGTACCTCTGGAGTTGGGGTTAAGGGGGTTGCTAACATGAAAAGGATTGGGTAAAAACTGTGTGAATTGGTTCCCATGGATCTCTCCTTTTTCTGTGCCATGCAGCCATGTGACTGCCCTTCCTTCTGGAAAGGATAAAACAGAGCTTGTGGACGGGAGGGCACCAGGCACTGTGAAGGGTATGAGTACACTTTATAAAAAAAGATGGAGTGATGATTACTGTTTATATACTAAAACCTGTATGCCAAGACTGCCCAACCCTTGTCGTGACTTGATTGCCAGCCGTAGGCCATCAGACCTTTGTTTTCCCAGGAGGAGTTTGAAAGAGTGCTGCTGACCGAAAGCTGACCACTGCAGGAGGAATGACCTCAGATACTCGTTCCGAGGCTTACCTGGATCTCCCCACCCTTAAAAAAACCAAACCTGCTGCCATGGAGTTGATTCAATTCTGATTCATAGATCCTCTATAGAAAAAGCAGAACTGCTCCATAGAGTTTCTAAGGCTGTAATCTTTACGGAAGCAGATTGCCACATTCTCCTCCCATGAACGGTTCAAATTGCTGACCTTTTGGTTAGCAGCTGAGCTGTTTAACCACTGTGCCACTAGGGCTCATTGTGTCTTCCCACAGTGAAGCTCAAGTTGGCAAATTTCTCCTATGTGCTTAGAGGTTATAGTCAGCTTCTAGAGCCCTCTCTTTTTCTTTTTTTAAACTTCTTATTATGGAAAACATACACGTTAATAAGAGGAATGGTATAATGCGTCCCACATACTGATCACCCAGTTTCAACAATTACCAACTCATGGGTAATCCTGTTTCTTCTGTCATCCCACTCCCTCCCTCCCCACCCCCCCACCCCCGTGTTTTGATTATTTGAAGCAGATCTCTGGTATCATGTCATTTTATTTGTAAATATTTCAGTATGTATTTATACAGCATAAGGACGCCCTCTTTTAAACATAAGCACGATATAGTTCTTTAATCATGAACAAATGACCAAGGATTACCATACCTCTGAGCAAAAACACATTAGAGACTAAAGCACAAACAAAAAAACGTAGTTGGGAGGAAACAAACTACACTGGTAGAAAACAAAGAAACAAAAAAGAACCATCAGTGGTACATTCAGGTAAATGGTAAAAAGCTTTATTCTTGTCTTATTCATCTAGTGCTGCAATAAGAGAAATACCACAGGTGGATGTCTTTAACAAAGAAAAATTTATTTTCTCACAGTCTAGGAGGCTAGAAGTCCAAATTCAGGGTGCCAGCTCCAGGGGAAGGCTTTCTTTCTCTGTCGGCTCTGGAGGAAGGTCCTGTCATCAATCTCTCTCTGGCCTAGGAGCTTCTCAGGTGCAGGGACTCCAGGTGGGATCTCCATGTCTCTCTGCTCTCTTCTCTCTTTTATGTCTCGAAAGAGATTGGCTTAAGACACAACCTAATCTTGTAGATTGAGTCCTGCCTCGTTAACATAACTGCCACTAATCCCATCTCATTAACATCATAGAGGTAGAATTTACAACACAGGAAAATTATATCAGATCACAAAACAGTGGACAGTCACACAATACTGAAAATCATGGCCTGGCCAAGTTGACACACATTTTTGGGGGACACAATTCAATCCATAACAATACTCATGTTACGAAAACAGCCATTACATTTCTTCTTCTCACGCAATTTAAAAAATTCAGAGAATAAGAGCTCTCTTAGAAATTAAAACTATGATAAACCCATTGCCACTGAGTTGATTCCCACTTATAGCGACCCTATAAGTCAGAGTAGAACTGCCCCATAGAGTTTCCAGGGAGCGCCTGGTGGATTTGAACTGCTGACCTTTTGGTTAGCAGCTGTAACACTTAACGGCTATGCCACCAGGGTTTCCAAAACTATGATACCAAAAATAAAACCAAACCCAGTGCCATCGAGTCGATTCTCACTCATAGCGACCCTATAGGACAGAGTAGAACAGCCCCGTAGAGTTTCCAAGGAGCGCCTGGCGGATTCAAACTGCCGACCCTTTGGTTAGCACCCTTAGCACTTAACCACGACGCCACCAGGTTTCCAAAACTATGATAGGAAATGAAAAACCCAGGAGAAGGATTAAAAGAAAAGGTGATGACATCTCCCAGGCAGAAGAGCAAAAACAAAAAGTGGTGCAAAAAAGAGTGGAGAAAAGATAAGAAAATTGGACGACCAGTCTAGAAAGCCCAATACAGGAATAATAAGAGTTCCAGAGAGAGAGAACACAAAAATATAGGGTGGAAAATTAACAGTTAAATAATTCAAGAAAATTCCCTGCAGCTGAAGGGGATGAGTGTTGCCATTTGAAAATACTCAAACTAAATTCTCACCCTAAGGCATATCCCTCTGAGAGTTTAGAACACTGGGGATTAAGAGAAGAAACTAAAAATAAAAAAAAATGCAGAGAGAAGAAAAAATTACATCATATACAGAGGATCAGAAAGCTAATTGGCTACGGGATTTTTAACAGCAGTGTTTGAAGCAAGAAAATAAGGCACTGATGCTTTCAAAATTATGAAGAACAATCTGCAATCATTTTAATGCCAAGTATGGGGATGGGAATATAGATGTTTTCTGACACTCGAGGTCTCAAAAATGTACCTTTCATGAATACTGTCTAAGTAACTACTGGAGAATGTGCATCACCAAGCTAAGAGAAGAAACCAGTCTAGAGGGAAAATGGAGCACAGGGTACAGGAATTAGCACAGGGAATAGGAATTCACACAGGAGAGAGATGAAGGGAAACCCCTGAGGACTGTGAAGGGACCAGACATAATGGACGGCCAGTTTAGATCTGAGCAATATGACTCAGCGCTGTCATCACTGACTTACCTGCTGCCAGTGTCCCATTGATTTACCCTGGCAACTGACTACCTGGCCTGGATTCTTACCTGTGTTTGGCTATCTTGATCATATGCTGAAGAAGCTTCCGTTTACTCCTTTCCTGCTGACCAGATAGATTCCCATTTTACCCCCACAGGAACCTTTCTTTGCCTGGCTCTGCAAACTGGAGCTAGGCCATACTGAATTCAGAAACAGAATATACAGAATTGGCCACCTCTCCTCCCCCAGGCATATTCCTAACAGATGTCCAATACCTGACCCACTACTGCCAGATACATGCTGTGGTCGCCCATCCAGGTTTTCGAGGACTCACTCATGAGCTTGCCACTGACCTTCCCACTGTCAATTCTCTTGGACCATGCCCAGAGACTGTTTAGTTTATTTCCTCCTGGGAGGCTTCATTTAACAAAGGCAATATGTTTACCGTTGCATGGTGGTGTGTGTTGAATTGTGTCCCCTCAAAAGACATGTTGAAGTCCTAATCCCTACTACATGTGAATGTAACCTTACTTGGAAATAGGGTCTTTGGAGATGTAATCAAGTTAAGGTGAGGTCATACTGGATTAGGGTGGGCCTTAATCTAATGACTAGTGTCCTTGTAAGAAGAAGGAAGTTTGGACACAGACACACAGAGAGAAGAATGCCATATTAAGATACAGAGACAGACACACAGAGGGAAGATGGCCATGGGAAGAGAGAGGCAGAGACTGGAGTTATGCTGCCACAAATCAAGGAACGCCAAGGGCTGCTGGCAACCACCAGAAGCTAGAAGACAAAGTATTCTTTCCTTGGAGGGGGCATGGCCCTGCTGACATTTTCATTTCAGACTCCTGGCCATCAGAACTGTGAGAGAATACATTTCTGTTGTTCTAAGCCACCCAATTTGTGGTCATGTTACAGCAGCCCTAGGACCCTAATGCACACAGCTGCATTTGTGCTTGCCATGCAATTTTTCATAATAAAACAATATCTTATTTGAGGATATATATGCATAGCTGGAGCCCTGGTGGCGCTGTGGTTAAGAGCTTGGCTGCTAACCAAAAAGTCGACAGTTCAAATCCACCAGCCACTCCTTGGAAACCTTATGGGGCAATTCTACTCTATCCTATAGGGTCACTATAAGTCAGAATCAAACTGACAGCGATGGGTTGGTTGGTTGGTTATGCATAGGTGGTGAAATCATAAAGGAAAGTGAAGGAATGAATAACACCTATGTGGAGAATGTGAGGCATTTGGGGAGAGGGATAGGGATGTGATGGGGAGGGGCACGTGGAGCTTCTAAGGGACTAACTGGGTTTCCATCTTATTTTTTTTTAAATCATACATTCATGTTTTATACATTCTTCTATCCATCCATTGGCACTGAGGAAGAAAGGCCTGGCAATCTACTTCTTTAAGATTACAGTCGTGACAACCCTGTGGAGTATGGTTAGTTCTACTCTGTAACACATGGGTTGCTATGAGTTGGAATCGGCACACCAACTGGTTTGGGTGGTTTTTTTTTTTTTTTTTTACTGTGTATAATACATTTGACAATAAACTTTTTTTTTTTTGGAAAAAGACCAAACTAAACAAAACTCAACCCTCCAGAGTTAGGCCAGCTGCTTAACTGTGGAAAGATGGCACTGAATCATCTGAAGGACGGCCGCCTTGGTGCCAAGGTGAGCACTTAGCAAATTGGAGGCCCTTGTGCTAATGGCGATGAATAATAAATACGAAAACTCAAAATGATAAATCATCAGCCAAAGCTAAGTTTACCATTAGGACCTAATGGGAGAGTCCTCTCATTTATGCCAAGTTTTGAGAGCCAAGGCTTCTGCTAAATGGTATTAGGTCATACTCACAAAGGCCTTTGTGGCCATCCCCCCGATTTGTATCTCCTCTCTGATGTCTCTAGCAGGGAGTGGCCTTGAGGTCATTGTAGGTGTTCTGCAAACTTGTCATTAAGTAACACTGAATCCGATAAAAAGCTATTCCCTCTTCAATTATCTTTCAACTTCTCTATATGAAGGATCAAAATTATTTTTGGTGCTAAACCAGTTGCCATCAAGTCATTCCAACTCATGGGACCTCATGTGTGTGAGAGTATAACTATGCTCCATGGGGTTTTTAATGGCTGATTTTTCAGAAGTAGATCACCTTTCTTCCAAGTCACCTCTAGGTGATCTCGAAGCTCCAGCCTTTCCATTAGCAGTCGAGTGTGTTAACCATTTATACCACCCACGAATAGTTCCTGGTTTGGTTTTTTTTTTTTTTTTAACACTTCCTAGTCTTTTGTTTCTAACAGAAGAAGCAAGCTCAAAACTTTGAGTAGTAGCAGATATACTGAAATACGATAACATTTGTTTTTGTTTTCATTTTATTTGTACAGTTACCTAATGTTTGGAAAATATTTAATTTTTCCATTTACAATAATGACATAAAATTTCCCTTTCAGTGATTTTTTTTATGTTAACTTAAAGGAAAATACTAAGTGAATGGTATATAAGGTGATTTCAAGATCTGGAAAAAATCAGGAATATGGTTTTTGGATTACTGAGTTTTGGAAAACCGTGCTTATCTTACTGATTGTAGCAAAATCTTACCCCTTATTAATGCACATTTTATATTGAACTGATATTCAGATTTTGTCAGTGATCTTTACATGTAGAATGTGGAAGGCCCTTGAGGGTAGAGTCCTCAGCTTATCTTTCCTTGTATCCCCCAGCCACACCCCTACCCCCAGGGGTACCAGCTGGTAGATGTGTTAGTCACTAGAGAGCACCTGGCTGAGGTATTGCTCCTTCTTCACTCTTTACCCTGGGTGGTACATGCCTGCCTCCCCACAGTGCCTCAGGGAATGATAATACTGGGGGATGTACTCCATCATGCCCTGCACCAACAGCATGGAGGAGTGGACAGTCTGAGAAAGTGCACAGACATTCCTTCAGTCAAATAAGTGACCAGTGAGGGCAGGTTCTTTCAGAGCCTGGTCCTGTGATTGGGTCCCTGGGGGAGGGGAGGGGAGAGTTCAGAAGAAAGAGAATGAGTTTCTTGCCCTCAAGGAGTCAATTCTGTTACATTCTAGAGGAAATGATGAGACATATGTACCTGCAGCAATTGGCAATGAGTAAAAGAAGCACACAGTTGTATGCCATTGAGTCGATTCTGACTCGTAGTGACCCTATAGGACAGAGTAGAATCGTCCCATAGGGTTTCCAAGGCTGTAAATCTTTATGGAAGCAGACTGCCACATCTTTCTACTTCAGAGTGGCTGGTGAGTTCGAACCACTGACCTTTCGGTTAGCAGCAGAACACCACCATTGCACCACCAGGGCTTCCTAAAAGATGTATAACCCACCAAAAACCCACTGCCGAAGTATATGTACTGTTAATTTGGGTGGTACTGGTTTTAGGTGCTGAAGGAATAATTCAGGTAAAAGGAGGGTGGTGAAAACTAATTAATCAGTGAAGGCAGATTAGGGATCATCAGAAATCGAGATAGGCCTTGGAGAATGCCTAGGATTCCTTTCTGCCATTCTCTGGATGATACAGCGCAGTGGGGAAGAACGGGGCTCTGAATTCAGCTCTGGATTCGCCTCCCATCCCTGTCCCTGTCTAACTGTGGGCAAATGACTCAACCTTTCCGTGTCTGTTTCTGCATGGGTGAGATGGGGATAACAGCTACACTTCATAGAACTGATTAACCAAGGTGATGCATATAAGCCTCTCAGTATCATGTCAGTTACATAGAGCATGATGGGTATTGGTGCCTGTCATTATTAATCAACCTTAATTTATTCCTATAGTAAAAAATGTATTGCATGCTCACTATGCGTTAGGGACTGCCATGCTTCCCAAATCAATACCTTGAGCTCTAGTCCCATAGTTTCCACTTACATACAAGACAATTAATCATTATAGTAATAATAACAGTTGTAGGTTCTGAGTGCCTATTGATGCGCCAGACACACTCTCTCTGCTAGATGCTTTATTCTTGTATCTTCTTTAATTCTGCATTTTATGGACATAGGAATTGAGGCGCAGAATTTATGGAGCATGTCCAGGGTCACACAGAGTGTCAAACTCACACAGAGTGTCAAACCTGGGATTTCAAGATCGTGCTCTTTTTTTCTGTTCCACATTGACTTCTGTTACTGTCAGCTTAAACCCATTATGTGTAAAACCAAATTCAGCTTCTTCAAATTGGCTTCTTCCCTCAACTTCCCTCAGGGGCACCACCATTCTCCCTGTCACTCAGGCTAGAAATGCTGGTAACCTCTCCCTTGTCCATCAAGCTCCTGTATCTAGTTAGTCACCAGGTCTTATCTGTAGTTCAGATGCGTCTCTTCACTCTGTTACCTCTACCCTGGCCAGTCCCCCATTGACTTAGGCCTGGACTCGTTCGTTGTTCTCGGCATTTTCTCTTCTACCCCACACGTGAAAGGTGAGCAGGGGCGGGTTAACCAATAAGCAAGGTGTGCATGGGCTTACTTGTGTTTACTTACTAATCTGTAGTATGCAATTTCACATGGGTTTCGCCACAAAGATGTGGTGAAAAACAGTGAAATTGTGCGCTACAGATTAGTAAGTAAACCCTTGCATTGCATACCTTGCTTATTGGGTAATCTGCCCCTGAAGGTGAGGTTTACACAGTACACTCTTGTGGACTTCACCAGACTATGACAAAACATTTAAAACTTGCCAAGTAGTAAAGCACAATAATTTGCTATTGCCACAGCTGTTTGTCAGCGATGGAAGTTTACAGTGGGCTAGCTGCAGGGGTATAGATAAGTCAACTTTTCTCTCCCACATGGGAAAGCATGGGGGAAGGCAACCAAGGCAGAGAACCTGCTCCACTCTATCTGTGTTTTCAAAAGTAAAGCTTGTACAAACTTTAGTGCTTTAATTATTAATAGTATTAGATGCTTAGTAGATAACAGTATTTCAGAACACAATTATTGAGATGGAGTCCCTGGGTGGTACAAATGATTATCATGCTTGACTGCTAAGGCTGGAGGTTTGAGCCTACTCAGAGGTGCCGTGGAAAAAAGGCCTGGCAATCTGCTTCAGAAAAATCAGTCATTTGAAAACCCTTTGGAGCACAGCTCAACTCTGACACACATGGGGTTGCCATGAGTTGGAGTTGATTCAACAGAATCTGGTTGGTTATTATTGAGAATCATTTACTAGGACTATCTGCCAGGATTACTAGCTGGCTTCTGCGTGCAGCCCCTCCTCTTTGTTGAGGGCAGGACCTCTAAGCCAGGGATTCCATAACTTGGATGCCTTCAGAGGCCCTGCTTGTCAGTAAATGCTTGTGGCAAGCTCTGGGTGTCAGGCAGCAGGGAATCGTGGGGATTAGGTGGTACTGACCCACATCTGCACTATCTAACCAAAAACCAAACCCGTTGCCATCGAGCTGATTCTGACTCATAGTGACCCTGTAGTACAGAGTAGAACTGCTCCACAGGGTTTCCAGTCTTTATGGAAGCAGACTGCCACATCTTTCTCCCCTGGAGTGGCTGGTGGGTTTGAACCACTGCACCACCAGGGCTCTGTTTAAGGCATTAAAATTCAGACTAAGTCCCTGGGCTGATTCCTGCCCATCTTTATCCTTCTGCCATCCCTGTTGAGTCATCTAACAAACTAGTCTATTTTAAAAATCTTTATTATGTCATAAGTTTATAAAAACTTGTTTCATACAACTGAATCAAAACTTTGCTGACTCGCCGTCCAGCAGAAAACCTGAGGACACTTGTCTGGTTCCTCATGTGAAGCTTCACGACTACCTACCTCCCAGTACCCTGTCCCAGCCACCCGAAGGTTTGGGGTGACAGGACTGAACCCCACTGGATGTGTAAGGTGAAGGGTTCTCTCTGAATCTTTGGTGCAAGGGCGCCTCAGAGAGAAACCATCGGCAGTTGGTGGCTGTCTTTATACAGGTAATGGTGGCTTTCTTTAGCATCGTTTGCCCGGCACTCTGAATACCTGCTTGTCTGTTATCTCTGCCCTAGGATAGGGGAAGAGAAGACAGAGGATTATAGAGAAATTTTTGTTATTAGATGAAATGGAGAACTTTTTTGTTTTTAAACCTCCCCAAGTGTTCTAGGCCCAAACTCATTCAGGATGCTAGAAACCCTGTGTGGGAAGAGATGTTAGGAGAGTGGAGGAGAGGGTGTGGAGGAAGGGGAACTAATCCCTTAGGTCGAGGGAGCTGTCACAGTTTTCTTCCCTGCCTCCAGCTCTATAGCTGCTTGTAATCCCTCTTTACTACTGATTTTGAGAAGCACATAGGACCTAGAGATCTTTGGCTTACGTCCTTTCAATATGGAACAATTCAGTGTGTGACTTTTGGGACCTACCAAAGGCCACTGCCCTAAAAACAAACAAACACACCCTTATGGTACCCAAAGTGCCACCATCACAGATTCCTTTCTTTACTGAGCGAGTTTGAGCTATCTGAGAATCTTCTTAAAATGCAAATACCTCTACCCAAACCCATTGCCATTGAGTTGATTCCAACTCATAGTGACCCTATAGGACAGAGTAGAACTGCCCCATAGGGCTTCCAAGGCTGTAACCTTTACAGAAGCAGACTACCACATCTTTCTCCCTGGCAGTGGCTGGTGGGTTAGAACCACCCAGTGCTTAACCACTGTGCCACTGGGGCTCACTATGGAGTAACACAGTAACAGGGCTCAGAACTAAGTTGTGGGTTTTACTGCTTGCCTAGGTAGAGCTGAGTGGGGCAACTGAGTCAACATTTTTCTAGTTATTGTGTCTTCAGAAGATTCCTTTCTCCACATTCCCCCATTTGGACTTGAATGGCAGGGTTGAGGAGAGAGCCTTTCTTCCTTCTCTGAAATCCTGTATACTGAACTCTGAATTCCAGGTGACTTAGTATCTGGCCCAAAAGGGGTGTACTTGCACAAGGCCTTTGGAATCATACCAGTTGCTGTTACGTGAATTCCAGCTCATGATGACCCATGTGTGTCAGAGTAAAACCGTGCTCCATAGGGTTTTCAATGTCTGATTTTTTGGTTTTTTATTTCTTAATAAATATTTTTACTTTGAAAAGCATTCAGCTGTGAGGATAGGACTGCATCTGCCTTATTCTCCGTTCTGTCCTCAGCACATAGCATTAATCCAGGAGCATAGTAAGCGGTTTTAACCGTTTGTTAGTTTACTCAACAGGCTCCCATATGTATAAGAACCAGCACTCTTGGGTAATCATTCACCAACTCAGTTTTTCTTTTTTTTAATCTTTTTTCTTTTTTAATTGTACTTTAGATGAAGGTTTACAGAACAAACTAGCTTCTTATTAAACATTAGTATACATACTGTTTTGTAACATTGGTTACCAACCCTATGACATGTCAACACTCTCCCATTCTCAACCTTGGGTTCCCTATTACCAGCTTTCCTGTCTCCTCCTGTAAATGGCTGAATTTTTGGAAGTGGATCATCAGACCTTTCCTCCAAGGTGCCCCTGGGTAGACTTGGTTAGCAGCCATGTGCCTTGACCAGGAACTCCATACCACTTTTGGAAATGGAGGCACATCCAAGGAGCTAACTGGTGCCCATTTAGACAGAGTTCCTTATGCTCTTTTTAGGGTGACTGGCTCCCACAAGAGTGCACTTTTTAAAATTCTAATAAAACATTTGGGGGGTGTACTTCTCACAGGGACCATCATGTGGGTGAGGTGGCCTTCTCAGCAGCTGCCCTAGGAGAGCCAAGATGGCACCCACACTACAGTGGTTTCATGTCAGACCTTGAGAGACAAGGTCCAGCGTATAATTGGTCCAGTGCCCTGTTCCTCCTTCATGGGCAGGTTCATAGAGAACATCATGGTGTGAACATGTGTATGCCCCCTCACCTCCCCAGCTTGCTAGTCAGTTCTCACGGACATTCTTTCTTAAGAGCTGAAGCAAGTAACTGGAGAGGTTCATGGAAAGTCTTCACTGTCTGCAACCTGGACAGTCTGCTGTGCATCTCTGCTCCTTGTGGTCCATGAGGGGTCATAGCCCAGGGGTGCCCTGGAAGACAGAAAGCCCAAGCAGTCTCTTCTCAGAAGGGTCCACTGTGGCCTCATAGCTCTTCTTTCTCAGGGTGTGAATGGGCCGAATGGCATCAAGGTTAAGAGAGCAGGTTCTGGAGTCAGGTGCCAGGGTTCCAGTCCTGGCTTCTTAGTCAAGGTGACCTGGGGAAAGTCGTTTAATGGCACTGGATCTCAGCTTCCTCATCTGTAAAATGGAGATGGCAGTGGTACCTAGCATATAAGATTATTGTGAGGATTTAAAGCGAGAATACCTGTAAATTACTTGGCACAGAGCCAGATGCCTTGTAGGTGTTTAAAAAATGATGTCTCCTACCATCAGTCTGTGAGGGAGGCTGTGAGAGAAGCCAGGAAAGTGACAGGGGGGGCTGTATATTCAGTGGTCTCCCTGTGATTGATGCAAAGTCTCTGATTTATTCTGTATTCCTTTCCTTGCCCAGTATTGATCCTCCAGAAGGTGGAGAATGGAGACCTGAGCAACAAGATTCTGAAGATCACTGACTTCGGCCTGGCTCGGGAATGGCACCGGACCACCAAGATGAGTGCGGCAGGGACATATGCTTGGATGGCACCCGAGGTGATTCGTGCCTCGATGTTTTCCAAAGGCAGTGATGTGTGGAGGTGAGCTCCGGTGGTACAGGGACAGTGTTCTTCCAGGTCGCTTTTGACCGCACACATGCTTTAGGACTTGGAGAATCCACGTTACGTAGAATCCCAGACACCTCAAGTAGGTCTAAATGACCCCTGAAGATCATTCTGCACTAATTCTCACATTGTTAGGGGATAATTTCCAATGCTTCCATCTACCAAAAGTCCCTCCATTGCTGTGGAGAGTACCACTGTTATGCAGGTGCCTTGGTGTCAGTGATTGCTCTCTAGGAAAGGCCATAGATTTCAAGAAGAGCATATATTTCCATCTATGACCTGCAGGATGGTAAGGGAACCCAGTCTCACTCCTGGAAACCCTCCTCAGGGTCATCCTGCTTGCTTAGCAGCAATGCTGAGCTTTTAGTTAAAAGGCCGTTACTGGTGGACTTGGAAAGAGGGTTAACCAGGTGTCTTCGCTGTAAGCTCCTGAACATATGAGTATTCTTTGTATGGTCTTGCTGGGCTGGTTAATTTTCCTTTCCTGTTACCGGTTAAGCCTTTAGTCAAGGCTCTGTCTATTGGACATTGATCTAGAAATAGAAAAAGAAAGATCCCAAGCATGAACCAAATACTGTAGAGTCACAGGCTAGAAATGACCAAGCATACCCCTACTAAATGTCAGCCCAGCATGTTGCAAGGATGTGGATCTATTTAAAAAGTCTTGTCCCCACTGATGGCGTGAGCAACTACAGAGTATACATTCTTACTTCTGTGGGCAGTAGCCATCAGCTTGGTATACAAGAGAAAGGACTATATAGATTATCATTGTACTTCAGCCTATGAAGGTGTTGCTTCCTCATGTGTGAGCTTTGGATGTATAAATATATATTTTTAATAGCTTTACTGAGATATAATTCACATATCACGAAGATCACCCTTGTAAAGTACACAGTTTTAATGGCTTATAGTATATTCACAAAGTTGTCCGTCGATCCCCACTGTATTATTTTCCCGGGACTGCTGTAACAAATTAACACAAATTTGGCTGCCTAAAACAACAGAAATTTATTCTCTCACAGTTCTGGAGGCCAGAAGTCCAAAATCAAGGTGTCATCAGGCTGCACTGCCTCCAGAGGCTCTAGGAAGATTTTTTTCCTTGCCTTGTTCGTTTTCTGGTGGCTCCAGGTGTTCCTTGTTTTGTGGCAGCATCATTCCAATCTCTACCTCTGTGGTCACATCGCCTTTCCTCTTCTGTCTGTCTCTGATCTCCCTCTGCCTTTCTCTTACGAAGACACTAGTCACTGGATTTTAGGGCCTACCTGGATAATCCAGGATGATCTCCTCCTGTTAAGATCCTTAATCTAATTACATCTGCAGAGACCCTTTTTCTAAATAAGGTCACATTGACGGGTCTAGGGATTAGGACGTGGACGTATCTTTTTGGGGCTACCATTCAACTCATTACGACCACTGTCTAATTTCAGAATATTTTTATCAACCAAAAAGGAAACCCCATACCCATTAGCAGTCATTCCCAAATTCTCCCTTCCCCCTGCCCCTGGCAACCACTAGTATGCTTTTTGTTTTTATGGATTTGCCTATTTATGGATTGTTTTTATGGTGGCATAGTGGTTAAGAGTTCGGCTACTAACCAAAAGGTCGGCAGTTTGAACCTACCAGGTGCTCCTTGGAAACCCTATGGGGCAGTTCTGCTCTGTGCTATAGGGTCACTATGAGTCAGAGTCGACTCGACAGCAACAGGTTTTTTTATTCTGGATATTTCATGTAAATGGAATCATAAAATGTGTGCCTTTTTGTGTTTGGCTTCTTTTTAGCATAATGTTTTCAAGGTTCGTTTGTGTTGTAGCTTTTATGAGAACTTCATTCCTTTTTATTGCCAAGTAATATTTCATTGTATGGATATACCAGATTTATTTATTCATCAGCTGATGGACATTTGGGTTGTTTCCACTTTTTGGCTATTATGAATAATGCTATGAACATCTGTATACAGGTTTTTGTGTGGAGATATGTTTTTAATTCTCTTGGATATATACCTATGAGTAGAATTGCTAGGTCATATGGTAACTCTATGTTTAGCTTTTTGAAGGACTGCCAAACTGTTTTCCGTAGTGGCTACACCGTTTTACATTCCTACCAGTGATGTATGAGGGTTCCAATTTCTCCACATTCTCGCCCACACTTGTTATTTTCCATCTTTTTGATTATGATCATCCTGTTGGGTATAAGGAAACCCTGGTGGCGTAGTGGTTAAGAGCTACAGCTGCTAACCAAAAGGTCAGCAGTTCAAATCCACCAGGTGCTCCCTGGAAACCCTATGGGGCAGTTCTACTCTGTCCTGTTGGGTTGCTATGAGTCAGAATCAACTCGATGGCAACGGGTTTGGTTTTTGGTTTAGTTGAGTATAAAGTGATTTCTCATTGTAGTTTTGATTTGTGTTTCCTTAATGGCTAATGTTTTTGAGCATCTTTTCATGAATTAACTGACCATTTGTGCATCATCTTTGGAGAAATGCTTATTCAGATCCTTCACCCATTTTTAAATTTAGTTATATGTCTTTTATTGTTCAATTGAAAGAATCCCTTATATAGTCTGTATTCAAGTCCATTATCAAATGTATGATTCACAAATATTTTCTTTCATTTGGTGAGTTGTCTTTTCACTTTCTTGGTGATATCCTTTGAAGCACAAATGTTTTTAATTTTCATGAAATCTAATTTATCAATGTCTTCTTTGGTTGCTTGTGCTTTGGTGTCATATCTAAGAAAACGCTGCCTAATCCAAAGTCATGAAAATTTATCTCTGGTTTCTTCTAAGACTTCAGTGGTTTTAATTCTTAAATTTAGGTCATTGATCCATTTTGAGTTAACTTTTGTATATGATGTGAGGTAGGATCCAACTTCATTCTTTTGCATGTGTCCAGTCATCCCAGCACCATTTATTGAAAAAACTATTCTTTCCTATTGAATTGTCTTGGCGTCCTTGTCAAAAATCAATTTGCCAAAAATGTGAGGGTTTATTCTCTCAGTTCCAGTCCATGGATGTATATGTCTATTGTCTTGCCAGGACTACACAGTCTTGATTACCATCTCTTTGTAGTATGTCTTAAAATTGGGAAATATGAGCCTTCCAACTTTGTTCTTCTTTTTCAAGATTGTTTTGGCTATTCTGGATTCCTGGAGTTTCCATATAAATTTTAGGATCAGTTTGTCTGTTTCTACAAAAAAGGCTTCGGAGATTTTGATAGGAATTGAATTAAATCTGGAGGTGTTGTCATCTTAACAATATTAAGTCTTCCAATTCATGAACATGGAATGTCTTTTCTTCAGTGATGCTTTGTAGCTTCTGTATATTGAATTTTATTTTATCACACATTAATGACAGGGTGAAGTACCTAATGTAAAGAAGAGAGTTTATCTTTCCTTAAAATATCTGACCATATATTTTTGAGCCATATACTGATACTCAACTGTTTTTGATATACAGAAGTGGTAATTTTGTATGCTTCAACCATATGCTAATGAGATTAACTAATGTATTAATTAAGCTAAGCTGCTATAACAAAGAGACCTATAGATATGGTGGCTTAAATAAAATTGAAGTGTATGTCTCTTTCAAGGAGTAACCCAGCCACTCCAGCTAGCAGGGCACCTCTGCCCCATGAGATCATTCAGGAACTCAGGTTCTTTCAGGCTTGTTGCTCCATCATCCCTTAGTGCCTTGTCTTTGTCTGAATGGCTAAATCTGAATGGCTGTTACTTCTGTATTGCAGCCTGCAGAAAAGGGGGAAATGAGCTTAACAGTGTTAAGTAGCTTGTCCTTAATTTGGAGGTGACCCAGAAGTTGTACACATCTCCTCTGTACTCTCTTCTTTGCCTGCAGTTGGATATGTGGACACACCTCCCTTCAAGGAGGCAGACAGATGTAGACTCCAGCTAAAAGGGAAGAATGGTTTTGGGGGAACAATCAGCCACTTGCCATACTACACTTTAGCTTATCTTCCTTTATGGGAAGCCATGACTTCTCAGTAACATGACCGTTTCCTATTCCTATATTCCTGCTAGGCTTGTTTCCTGATCCTGGCCCTGAAATCTTTCAGGTTAGATTATCACACACTCCAAGGGTTTCTGCCGTTAAGATGTTTGGACAGAGTTGCCTCAGGTATCCAGGCATATTCTTAGTGGGAAAGGAATGCCCAGATGCCTAATATAGGGTCTAATCCTGGTGACAGAAATGGTAGGCAGGGGAGGGCAAGGCTGTTGTAGGGATGAGTCCATTATAGAAGGAACAAGATAGGATCTTTCAACTTTTTCCCAAAGTATCCTTGTTCCAAAGCCTAACCTCCAGGCCTTGCCCTTCAGCCATAGATCCCAAAAGCAGGTTTGAGGAGCCTCTGCTGAGAGGCATCTGGTGAAGTTATTCTACTCTCTGAAGGGAATAGCTTGGTGGTAAACCCCAAAGCGACAGCTTGTTGGATGAAGTGTTTTGGAAGTTGTCATTGAGTCTGCTAGAGGGTCTCTAGTTTAGAATTGTTCCCAGGACTTAAGTCTCCTGACTCAGCTTGGTTGATGAATGTGGTTTGAAAACATAGTTCGCTCTGCTCTCTTCCAGCTTTCTCAGCTCCCATGCTGCCCAATTTCCTGCTAGGACACAATTTATCGAACCCATTAAATAGGCCTTTTAATCCTCAAGGCTACTCATCTAAGGGGCTCTGATCTCACACCTTTGCCAGAAGAAAAAGTGTGCCCATTACTATCCTTCCAGCAAAACATGTACATCAGTGTTTTCCACCCACAAATGCTTAAGGGCTAGGCTCAGTGCTAAGTGCTCTATACCTTTTATCTCATTTAGTCCACATACACACACAAAAAACAAACTCAGCCAAACCCACTACCATCGAGTCGATTCCCACTCGTAGTGACCCTGTAGAACAGAATAAAAGTGCCCCTATAAGGTTTCCAAGGCTGTAATCTTTACAGAAGCAGACTGCCACATTTTTCTCCTGGGGAGTGGTTAGCAGCCAAGTGCTTAACCACTGCACCACTAGGGCTCCTTTTCTTCCTCACAATAATTCCCCAAAGTAGGAGTTATTATTTCAATTTTACAGTAACAGGTGAGGTGAGGCTCAGACAGTTTAAGCCACATGCCTAAGTTCACCCAAGCTGTGATTTAGAACTAGAGTATGTATATCTTGAAAGGCTGTGCTTGTAGCCAGGCCGCTATCTGTATGCTCTTGTTCCCGAGCCTTGGGTAGCCTCTTCCGGAATGACTGATTCACCATGCCTGTGCCCCACAAAAAGGACTAAAGCATGGCTAGGAACTCAAGATAAAGCTGTTTCTGAAATCGATTTATAATTGATTTATTCATTCAAGAAATGTTTCTTGCATGCTTACAGTGTGCCAGGCACGGAGCTGAGCCAGAGCCTTCCCTTCGCCCCTAGGGCTCACTCAGAGCCTGGGGCTTCTAGGCTTCAGCTATTGCCAAGTGCCCAAGGCCAGCTGAGTTTGTCTTTCTGCTCTTCAGGCATGGTACTCCAGGCCTCTTCTACCTGCTGTGATGGAGGCTAAGGTGATCATGGCTCAGATCCTCAACTACATAAATTTCCCAATTTGCTTGGATTGGGAACTGCTTTGAAAAGAGTAATTGCTCAAATTTTTCCCGTTGATTGTGCTGTGCGGAGCTGTGGTACAGCCAGAGGGTATCCTCCCCCAGTGTTGTGTGTGGGATGCGGTGGGGGCGTTTTGTTAATCATTTTAACTTTTTAAATTATAGTAGTAAAGCATGTTCACTACAGAGAAAAAAAAAGTTAGAAAATATGAGTAAACAAAAAGAGAAAATGACCCTAACAACTTCTAAAATAATCTATATGGATATTTTGGTGAACTCCTGTTCATGTGCTTACCCCACCCACCCCTTTAGATGGGATCATTCTGCTTTGTAAACTGCTTTTGAACACAATATAGCATGAACATATTACCATGTTAATAAGTATGCTATGTCAAAAAATATGCTAGTCTATATGTTACATATGTATGTTAAAAAATACGTCATCATTTAGAATGAGGGTTTGGTTAACAAGAAGAAGAAGAATATTGCATGTTACTTTACAAATTGCAAAGTGTTTTCATGTGTATCAGTTGACTTGCCTTTGCCAAAGATCATTAAATAGTCAGTGTGGTTCCTGGAATGTGGGGTCACAGCTGATTACCAAGTGCAAGAGCTTCGCCAGCCCACCCCATTCAAGGGAGACCTTTCCTTTTAGAGCCTGGGCCACCAGGTCGACAGTCTTAGAGATGAAACAGGTTAATAAGAAAAACAGTTCTGGTCCAGCCCAGGTGTGGAATTGCTGTGCCTTTGGCTGGGAAGGGTTGCTATCCACTTAAAGACTTTGAAAACAATAAAATAGGTGCCCTCACTACTTCTGACCCTAGCAAATGTTTGAAGGGATTACTGAACCTCTGGAGGTGGTTAATTACTGACGCAAATGTGAATTCCCCGAGGGCTTGGGTTTAGGCAGTGAGGACTCCTGGGGAATTGCAGGCAGCTGTACGGGAGCTGGTGGTTCTCTGCTGGGGGGACAGACGTCGAGGCAGTGCGTTAGTTGAGCTGGCCCTTCCAGGCTGCTTGTAATCAGTGTTGCAGGGACCTCTTGGCCTTTTCAACAGCAGAGGGTGGCAGAGTAAGCTAAACCTGAGGCAAATCACGTTGACTTCTACTGCCTACCACCCCTGGAGCTCAGATCTATCTAACTTTTATTTTTTCAGTTTTCTTCTTGGATTCTGTTCCTACCAAAGGAATACCAAATCTTCGTTTATATCCCCTACCTTCTGTTATAAAATAAAGAGGAGCACCGTCAGAGGAAAACTTTGACTGGATTAGACATCCCCAAGAAGATATAGCCTCTTGCCTAAATGCTGTTGTCCCTCAGCAAGGCTCTTCCTAACCCTCACCAGACACCTCATGTCAGGCCCTTTCCATTTGCCAGCCATTGGTGGTAATTTCTGGATGAGGAGTTCTAGCTATTATTGTTATTTATTTCTTGCAACTACTTTGTGAGGTAGGTATTGGTGTCCTTGTTTTACAGGTGAGGAAACTAAGGCTGAGTGAAGTTAATTTGCTTTCCCAAGGTCACACAGCTGGAAAGTGGTAAAGTCAGCATTTGACTCAAGTCTGTCTTAGGTAGCATTCCTGCCTCTTAGCAGCAGTCATCACATTTCTCTTAGCTGCATTGTTGTTAGTTGCCATCGAGTCAATTCTGACTCACAGTGACCCCATATGTGCGGGGTAGTACTACCGCATAGGGTTTTCAAGGCTATAACTTTTCAGAAGCAGATTGCCAGGCCTGTCTTCCGAGGTGCCTCTGGGTGGGTTTGAACTGCCAGCCTTTTGGCTAGCAGTCAAGCACTTAACCATTTCTGCCACCTAGGGGCCCCTCTCTCAGCTGTAGAGCCCTTCAAATGGAATAGGATGCAGAAGAGCAAAGAAACAAGCCAGGTAAGGGCAGAGCTATCCTGGTTGAAGCTAGGAGGGAGAGAGTCCCTGGCTCCTCCTTTTTTCAGGAGGTTTGAGACAATCTCCATGGGACAACCAGGGCTCATGGGTTGAAAACCACCACAAGGGATGCAAGAATACATGTTTGGATCTTTGAAACACTTCACTGTCTTTCCAAAAAGTTAGAGCTCAGACACCAGTCATCTTTCCTGTATGGAGGAAAGGCGTTGCCTGGGACTTTTGGTTATTGTTCCTCAGGGTGAAGGAGGGCATTAATGCCAAGAGAAGGAATCTGAGGATGAGAGTCACTATAACCATATGGTCAGCAATGCCAAGGGTTCTCAGAGGTCACTGGGCAGAAGCTGCCTATTATGAAGACCATTTAGATAAGTCACATTAAAGGTTTGGCAGGAAGTGTAACAGTGCGATTCTTTGTGGTGTTCAGGGCTTACTCTGTAGCACCCAGTGCAGTCTGCAGGACCATCTGACCATGCATTCACTCACTCAGTCACTCAGTCACTCAGTCACTCACTCACTCACTCACTCACTCAATGACTGCTTACTGTGTACCAGAGATAGTGCTAGGCCTGGGAATGCAAAGATTAAAAACTGCACTATCCCTTCCCTTTAGAAGCCCATAGGCTGGTAAACAAACAACATATAGGAGCCCCCAAAAACGACAGAGTAACATCTAGAAATGTTAGGGAAGGCTTCCTAAAGTTCAGCATTGTTCCCATCAGCCTCAGGTTAAAATCCAACTCCTGTCTGGCAGCCCTCGATCCTGGAAGACCTTCGACTATCCACCAGACTTTGTTCTGTCAAGAAACAGGAAAAATGATAGTATTTGGAGAACTTGCTGAGGTAAAGGACAAAGACATCATCTAAGATGACTGGCCAGGCCACTCTGAGGGGCCATCTGCAGCCCCCTGTGTGCCCTGTCACATTGGTTGGCACACTTCTCTGCTTTGGGCCATGCCAAACCACTTGGGGTTCTTTGAGGGCTCTTGTTCGCTTGCCTTTGCACATGCTGATCCCTCTCTCTGGAGCACTGCACCTATCCTGATTTGATTTAGGTGACACTCCTTTATGTTCTTTTACTGTCTGTATCATGACTCATTTCTCTATATTCTCTCTGCTGTTCTATCCCTCGCACTTATCTCTTTGTGGATAGACTATGTTTTTATTCTGTATCCCAGTGCCTAGCATCCAGCTTGATGCATAGTAACATGTAGTAGGTATTTCAAATGAATAAATGTGGGACATTTGAGTTGAATTTGAATGACTATTAGGAGTTTACCAAGCAGAAAAATGGTAGAAGGCCATTCCAGAGAGAAGGAGTTGAAAGTTGGTCTAGGGTCCACCATGACCCACTCTGTGTTTGCCCTTAATATGTGCTGCCAAACCTATCTAAGACTTGATTTTGTCATCTTCAAAATGATGATGATACTTATCTGACAGTTTGTTATAGATGTTAAAGATGATGTTTGCAAAGGGCTTTAGCATCCTGTGCATACAAGGTACCATGATACACAGATGCTGGGTTTATTATTATTTTTAAATTAATATGACCTTTGTTGCTGGTTGGAAACTACTGATGAGTATTATAAGCCATTTAGGGTTTGAGTTGAAAATACAAGGAGAGTCACTCTTCTGACTGTTCATAACCTGTGGTCTCTTATCCTGGCTGATTCCTGAAAGGATTGAACGCTACATGATGTTTGCCCAATTCTGATTATGAATTTGTAGAATAATTATTCCACTAAGCTTTGTACTTCCCATTCTCTGACTGACAGGATGTGGAAAAGAAATTCTTTATGTGGACTTGAAAGATAGCGAGGGAATACTGAGGCTGTCACAGTGGCCACGCTGCTCTCTGCTACTGATACTGTCTACCCTGCGAAACTTTCCCCTTTCAATTAGACAGAGGTCTCTGTTAAGGGCTCATTAGCACTGATCTATGTACAGGTATCTATTCAACGTAGTGAACATTTGAAAATCTTTTACAGGAGCAAAATCTGCTCATTCTAGGTGGTAAACTGTATGCTTTTCTGCTAAAGAAAATAAGCATTTGTGACTAAAGCTAAAGTTTCTTAAAACTTTATAATTGGGAAGCTGCCTCTTCTTTCAGTTTATTACTAATAACAAAATAGCTGTAGCCATTGAACATTTCCCTTGTTCCCAATGCTTTAGGAGCTCATTTAATTCCCTGAAAGCCTTGTGAGACTGGTGGTGTTGTCTACACTTTACAGATGAGGAATTTGAGGCTTGGAGAGATGTAGTAACTTGCCCAGGTTCACATAGCTAGAAAATGATGGAACAAGGCATTGAAACGAAGTGTGCTTGACTCCAGAGTTTTTGCTTTTAGCTAGTAGGTTACATGTTGTTGTTAGTTGCTGTCAAGTCGGCCCCTTACTTATGGCGACCCCACATACAGTGGAACAAAAGGCTGTTCGGTCCTGTGCCATCCTCATGATCGGTTGCTGATTGGACTGTTGTGATCCATAGAGTTTTCATTGACTGATTTTCAGAAGTAGATTGCCAGGACTTTCTTCCTAGACCATCTTAATGTGGAAGCTCTGCTGAAACCTGTTCAGCATCACAGCAACACGCAAGCCTCCACTGACAGCTAGGTGGTGGCTGCACATGAGGTCCTTTGGGCAGGAATTGAACCCAGGTCTCCCACATGGAAGACGAGAACTCTACCACTGAACCACTACTGCCTCCGTTTTATATTACATCAATGCATCTACTGCATTAGTCACCGTATGTGTTGGGGAGAACGTGAGATGCTCAGCAGAGCTTCATGAGCTATTACATATTTCAGTGAGGTTGTTGCTATGGCTTATTATGTGGTTTGTCTTCTCCTCAGCTATGGGGTGCTGCTTTGGGAGCTGCTCACTGGTGAGGTGCCCTTCCGAGGAATCGATGGCTTAGCAGTAGCTTATGGAGTAGCCATGAACAAACTCGCCCTTCCTATTCCGTCTACATGCCCAGAACCTTTTGCCAGACTCATGGAAGGTAAGTGACCCTGGCCTGAGCAAAACTGGGATAGCACTTGGTAGATTTTGACCAATTCCTATAGGATCAATTACTGAAAGAGGAGATAAAGTATTAGTCATCCAGGGAGGCAGCATTTGGGCTTATATTTAATTAATAGTCAGGATTGGATAGGTGCAGGGACTGCTGTATTTTATTTCCAATTTCACTGTTGACTGTAAGATAATGTCAGCATCCTGCTAGCTTGATGTGTCACGGATGTTTCTTCTGTCAGTCTTCAGTAGCTGTAGAAGTTAGCATAGTAGCTAAGGCCTAATGTTCAGTGCTTCTTATTCTGTATTTAATATAGAATAAGACCTATAGCAGTGTTTATATCAGACCTCTGAATAGCTCATACATAAAAATGAAGAACATCTGTGAAGAAAGGAACTCCAAAAAGTTATCTAGCCAAATCTCATCATTTTGTAGGTAAGAAATCTAAAACCAAGAGAAGTGGTTAGGTGGTCACCCCACTAGTTAGTGGCCAAGCTGGGATTAGATAGAACTCACTTTTTCTGACTCCCATTCTAGTGTTTTTTATGCTTGTCTTTACGTCATCTAATTGAGGTGGGGAAGAGTAGGGCATTTATTCATGGGAAATTGAGGCCCAGGGCATCATTACCCATTGTCAGCACTGGAATCACATAGAGCCATATAGTAACATGGTAAATTGTAGTAGTAATACTTTACACAAGAAGACTCCTTGGGTTTGCTTTTCTTACACTTAATTGACAGTCAGGATTGGATGGGTGCTGGGACTGCTGCATTTTATTTCCCATTTCACTCTTATGATTGCCATGTTGAGCTCTTGCTTTACTTCTGAGCCCTGTTTGGAGTTCTCTAAATTCTAATCTCTGCTTTGAAAGGAGAAATGAAGTTTTATGGTAAATGGCATCACTGAATATTCTAGCTCTTAGATTTGCCTCTGTCCATTCATGCTTTCTGTCTACTCATGTGTTCCATTCAGACTGCTGGAATCCTGATCCCCATTCACGACCATCTTTCACAAATATCCTGGACCAGCTAACTACAATAGAGGAGTCTGGCTTCTTTGAAATGCCCAAGGATTCCTTCCACTGCCTGCAGGATGACTGGAAACATGAGATTCAGGAGATGTTTGACCAACTCAGGGCTAAAGAAAAGGTAAAAAAAAAAAAAAAGCATGCATTCAGTCAGTGGATTTTCTGCCCTTGAGGCCTCTGGACTACATGAGCCTGACCACCCTGATTCCAACGCTACCACCTTTGTGCATGGTTTGATATAACAAGGCAGCTCCTTCCTTCTAGGCTTTATGTGGAGAGAGTTCTCCAGGCCTCAGGTGTGACCTGAAATGGTAGAGACTTTTTCTTTCTTTTTGGGATGTGGCAGGAATAAGAAGGGGGAGTCATGAGCCCAGCTCTCCCCTACAGAGTATCTAACTAATTGTCTAAACCTGAGAAAGAGCACTATTTGGGATTTACCAGTAAAAATTCAGGAAGGTTCAAGAAAGGTTTCGTGGCTCTACAGTGGCCTGCTAGAAGGAAGTGAACTAAATATAGGACCACGTTAACATTGAGGAGGATAGTTATGACATCCTGCCAGTGTCTTGGGTATCAGAATCAGAAACAGAATATGGGGTGGAAATACCATGGGTCTGAAAGTGTTATGGCATTTCTCATATTCTTATGAAAAGGGCTCCAAACCCAAACCAAGTGGGAAGTTCAGAGGCTCCTGGCCTACCAGAAGTCTGCCTTTTTGTTTCAGTGGTCATTCCCTAAATGACCCTTTTCTGCTCCCTTGTTGTCTAACTAGCATCGGTGTCCACACAGGTGAAGGTAATCACAAGTAGTTATACAGGGGCTGCAGGGGTGGCTAGGGCCATGAGGATGTCCTCATAGAATGGTTCGCTTCTTCTTTCTCTTCTTCCCACTATGGGAATTTGGAAAGTTAATAGCAATATGGTAATAATAGAAGCTAAAATTATATATGGCTTTTTGGTATTGTATATGGTTTATGGTTTTCACTTGAAAGGTCTTATCTGAGCATTATGGCCCCTGCTGCCAGTACATAGGGCAGGTGTGATTATCCTTTCCATCTCAGAGCTGAGGGTCAGTGCCTTGTCTAAAGTCACATCACTAGTACGTGGGAAGCAGAGCCTCCAAGCTTGGCCTTCTGATTCTAAAACCTATATTCGTTCCAGTACACATTGTTGTTCCCCTAGCCAAATGACTTAATAACCATTTCTGTACCTGATTTGGAGAAATTAAATTCTTCTTATGCAACAGCAATCCTAAACACGGTTCTGTTCAGCAAATCACAGAATTGAGCTTATGATGAATGGGTGGGTGGGTGGACCTACACTGACCATTGACCAGAATGATTCAGAGACTGTTCCTATCACTAATGCTATTCCACCTAGAAGAACCCTCATAGTTGCTGGTCTTTTCTTAAATTGCCGAATCACTGACTTTTGCTTACCTTTCTTTTGATTGATGAAATTGTAGGGATACCAGAAAGTAAGGAAGAGAAGAGTTGGAGTTTGTCAATAAGTAGTTACTAGAAAAAAGATCAAACTCATTCTCCTAATCCAAAACCAAAACCCACTGCTGTTGAGTTAGTTCTGACTCATAGTGACCCTATAGGATAGAGTAGAACTGCCCCAGAGGGTTTCCAAGGAGCAGCTGGTGGATTTGAATTGCCAACTTTTGCTTGGTTGCTGAGCTCTAATAGGTAGTATTTATGGAGCATGTAGTATATGACATGTTCTAAGTAATTCATATGAATTGTCCTTTGTAGTCCTGTAAGGTAATAATTGTCTTATGTAATACAACCCTATATACATCATATATAACATGATGGCCAAGACCACACAGTTAAAGATGGCAAAGCTGGGACCTGAATTCAGGCAGTTTGCACCAAAACCTTTGTTTTTAGCCACTGTACTATGATACCTCTCCTTTATAAGGCCTGTAGTTGGGCAAAGGGTAAGATGTATGATGAGATTTCTCTACATAGAGATTCCTCTTGAATCATTCTGTATATGGGAGATGTGATTTGCATACTGTATAGTTGACCCTCACATAGGTGTTTTACAAGTAGGAGTCTTACCATGTTTGAGAGTCCTCTGGGTATGTGATCCCATAGGTGAGTACTCCAAAAGTATCCTGGTTTAGCATAAGATTCAGCTAATTCTTCAGGTTGGCTCAACCTACTGCTTCTAGGTATTGTGAGGGTGGATTGGTGTCTGGGCTAGGGTTCAAGTCCCCTTGAAGAAAGGGGCTGAGATCCACAATCCCTTGGACGTGAGCTTATGGAAGAGAAGGACTTAGGAAGCTTGAAATTAACTTGAACTTTGCAGCTTTTCCATTTAGCTGCAAAATCAACCAGTTAGGAATAATCTTTATGCTGATGGTGAAAGCAAAATAGTGGACAGGGAAGGCAAGGACTTCGAGGGCACATACCAGTTCATTTTCTTGGGGCTTATTTCTTCAAAGAAGGAAAAACTGGAAAGTTAAGCTCGACTTTCAGGAACTTGCAATGAATCTGTATTCCCATAGAGAAGGTTTGCATTGATAATAATTGTCTTATATCTCCTTGTCTGCTTATTTCTCATTCATTTATTTATTGATTCAACAGTTATTCAACAACTATGGAGTACCTACTTTGTACCAGTTGACTCTGGTATAAAAAAAAAATACTTCATATAATGTAACAAATTACAATAGAACCAGGTCTGTAAGATTCAAAAACATGATTATATTTCCCAAGCACAAGCAATTTTAAACAAGATTCAGGAAGTGACTGGGAGCTCCCAATTGCCCTCTGTAGGGCCTGTGGCTTTAGCTACTCTGGCTGTATCCTCAGCATGGCTGTTCTGAGCCTTCCTTTCCCCATCATACAGGGTATTCAGGTGTTCACTTACCATTAACTAGGTATTGGGCTTGCTGTCTCCGCCGGGGACTTGGAGTATGGGGGTAGCAGCATAGATGCTCTGTGGGGCCTAACCAGCTCTCCAGGTTGCCATGAGCACTTACCCTCCAGTCTCTCAGGCCTTACCCCCAGGACCCCTCTGTGCTTATTGCCCCACTCTTCCCTCTGGTGGCTCCCACCTTGCCCACAGGAGCTCCGCACCTGGGAGGAGGAGCTGACGCGGGCAGCACTGCAGCAGAAGAACCAGGAGGAGCTGTTGCGGCGCCGGGAGCAGGAGCTGGCTGAGCGGGAGATCGACATTCTGGAACGGGAGCTCAACATCATCATCCACCAGCTGTGCCAGGAGAAGCCCCGGGTGAAGAAACGCAAGGGCAAATTCAGGAAGAGCCGGCTGAAGCTCAAGGACGGCAACCGCATCAGCCTCCCTTCGGGTGAGTGGCCCGGGCCTGCTGGGAAATGAAAACAGAGCCTGGTCAGGGAGCAGTGGCAGGGGGCGCGTGGGAGCTGGGGATTGAGCTTGGAAACCTCAGTAATGGCGCTGGTTTGAAATGAGCCATTCCATTCAGTGGAAGGACAGCGGTCTGCTGAAAGTCTGCCCCACTTTAGGGCTTCGTTGAGTATGACTGAACGCAGAGTATGAAATGAAGACAGAGCAGGCAAGCAGGGTCCAGGCTGCTTGGAGCATGCTCACTCATATGGGGACATTTCACACTTTAGGAAACTTGGAAAGGGAAACATGTAATTGGAAAAAAATTTTTTTTTCCCAGACTAAGTGTGTGTATGCATGAGACAGGAAAAATCTTGGCTCTGAAAAATAACCAATCTCACGGTTCCTTTAAATAATCAGTTCTCTGAGTGTAGTTGAGATTAGGTTAAATTTATAAGAATTTGATTTACACCTAACCTTTTAGAAACACACTGTCTGATGAAAGGTACATTTATCATATATACAGCCTTGGGAAAATGCCGAGGGAGAAATAGGAAACTGTCGATTAGAATCATTGCATGTATGGTGTACGCATTGAAGTAGGTGAGTGCTCAAGTGTGTGTTTATGTAGATAAAAGCATTCAGATGTGTCCTGATTCCGTAACCCTAACCCTAACCCTGATAAGCAAGTTTATCAGAAGTATAATGAACCAAAAGGACATAGCATAATAAACTCGTTGCTGTCAAGTCAATTCCGACTCATAGCAACCCTACAGGACAGAATAGCACTGCCTCATAGGGTTTACAAGGAACGCCTGGTGGATTTGAACTGCCAGCCTTTTGGTTGGCAGCCGTAGCTCTTAACCACTACGCCACAAGGATTTCTAAATAGCAAAATAGGAGCAGTAAAAACCAAACTCATAGCGACCCTGTAGCAATGGGTGATTTTGAGCACTAGGATGGTGGCTTAAGTATAGATAAGGGAATTAATTCAGTGAAATTGAATGAATGTGTTCATGTTCACTGGTTTCCTTGTTGCCTGTTTTTTTCTTTTCAGACTACCTGGAATCTTTAAGCACCTCTTGAGCATCTAGCGTGTGCCCAGATTACTGCTGGGTTCTGGGATAGAGAAAAACTGTAGTTCCCACCTTCAGAGAGTACACAGTCTAGTGAGGAGGAGTTGTTTGTTGCTGTTGAGTTGATTCTGACTCATGGCGACCCCATGTGTTGCAGAGTAGAACTACTCCATAGGATTTTTAGGGTTGTGGGTCATGGCCTTTCAGAAGCAGATCACAAGGCCTGTCTTCCCAGGCACCTCTGGGTGGGTTCAAACTGCCAACCTTTTGGTTAGTAGTGAGCACTTAACCATTTGCACCACCCAGGGACTCCTCTAATGAGGAGACCTAGGTGCAGACAAGCAGCTGTTTGTTATACCTCTTTGACAGACAAGGAAACTGAAACTCAGAAATTTCAGAGCCGAACATAAACCCCGGTTTACTGACTTTAAGTTCTACATTCTTTATGCATGTACCTTTGGAATACTTCAGAATTTGGGCTATTTGCCCTTCTCCTTCCCTTCCCTACATTCTCACCAAGGCTAGTTCTTAATAACTCACTCTGTCCACTTTTAGTGAGAAGCATCTTTTCCCTATTTTGGTTTCTCCAAAAAGGGGCATGTCGTAATAGATTATATGAAATAGAGAATTTTAAGTTAAATTTTTTTAGAATAATCAACAAGGTTTTATGTTCTAAAAGACGATTCTAAATATGTCATTGCTGTACGTATGTACATTATAGAGACAGCTTGATGAAGACTGTGTAATAAAGTTCACTCAGATAAGGAATTTTCCATCTTTCCATACCTGCATCTTCCATGCCCCTTTGGGAAAAAGAGAACATTTCCCAGATGTGAACAATGAGCTTTTCAGGAAACCGGAGTCTGTCCCTCAGGCATTCCAGGCAATGTCAGTCTCCTATGAGAAAATTCTAATGCACACACATGTGTTTGTCTTTTCCCAAGCAGATTTCCAGCACAAGTTCACAGTGCAGGCCTCCCCAACCATGGATAAAAGGAAGAGTCTGATCAACAACCGCTCCAGTCCTCCTGCAAGCCCCACCATCATTCCTCGCCTTCGAGCCATCCAGTGTGAGACTGTTTCCCAAATTAGCTGGGGCCAGAACCTACCAGGGGCACCTGTCCCCTGCTCTATCCAGCCACCGACTGGTCCAGGCTTGCTCCATCCATAACTTCTGCCACCTCACCTGGACAATGTGTATATACATGCACATATGTACGCAAATCCTTAGCCCTCCCCCTTGTCTCTCTATTAACTTTACTACTTGCTCCTGTACCTTTTACTCTTAGTCAGATACCAGTTTGTGGGTATCCATAGTCTCTTTAGTGAATTACAGAGTGATTTGGACGCTGGCGTGTGATGTAGACCCAGGTTGGCACCCTGGCTTGGGGACCTTGTGTGCTCTCTGCCGTATTTGGGGCATTATTGTTTTTCTTTTGTCCATGCTTCCCAGGGAAGGGCTTTGCAAAGTTTAGCTTCTAAGGAGAAGCTAAATGCTTTAGCTTCTGCCAAATACCTTATGGTAGGCCAAATCTGGACCAATTTGTTGAAAAAAAAAAAAAATAGAGAAATTTCACCCAAAAACCTGGATTTCTGGCTTTTTTAAAAAATCTAATCAGTGGGGCTTTTTTTCCCACGTGGCCACAGTTGGCTGGAATTGATGATGGCCTCCACACATTCTGTGTTTTGCCTTAGTCCCTCAACTCCCTGTCTTTTGGTAACTGGCTCACTCCACTCATTTATGATACATGCCTGGTCCCTGAGGCACTTGGGTTTCAGTTCTTGCTGTAAGGTATCAGTGTGAGAGGAATATTCCTTCTCTCTTATCTATTATATTTCTCTAGGTTCTTCCTTCGCCCACTTTGCCTACTCCTAACTTCCTTCTCCTTAGACTTGAACTCCTTGTTTTCTTTCTTTCTAGTCCGTTCTTCCCAAAACTTGTTCTGCACGTCCATATCTTTCTTCCCTTTATCTCTCCCTCTACCTCCTTTTCTTCCCACTTCCCACTGCCCCATCTCACCCAACACAACAAGTTCCTTAAGTCAGATCTATTTGGAACTCTGACGTCTGGTTGGCCTAAGCTTCAGCTTTACATTGGCCTTATGAGAATTGAGGAAATTTTTTCATGTATACTTTGAGAGTGCTAAATAATTGGTATCTGAGAACTCTATTACTTTTCTAGAAGGCTCTACTCGGGCACAGAGTTTTTGATGAGGTCTCACTTCTTCCTTGAAGCTCCAAGTATGTGTGCGTGTGTTTAGTGGAGTAGAGGCTAGTTTGGGGGGAGGCTCTGTCTGTCTCTTCTCCAGACTCCATCCAACCTTTGTTATTCACAGTGACACCAGGTGAAAGCAGCAAAACCTGGGGCCGGAACTCAGTCGTCCCGAAGGAGGAAGGTGAGGAGGAGGAGAAGAGGACCTCAAAGAAGAAGGGACGGACATGGGGGCCAAGTACACTTGGTCAGAAGGAACTTCCCTCAGGAGATGAAGGGTAAGAGCCAGATAATGTGAATTTCTTTCTCACTTAAAAATGGGTGCATCATTTTAAAAATATGATAGAAAACATCTTTTCCTCTGTTGTATGTTTTAGTGCTTTCTGAGAAATTACAAGCTTCTTGATCTTTACCACAGAGTTTTCCAAGTTCCTTGTTCCCTGGAACTTCCTAGAATAGGAGGCAAGTTTTTTCCACAAAGGGCCAGATAGTAAGTATTTTAGGCTTTGTGGGCCATATGGTCTCTGATGTGTCTAATCAGCTCTCCTGTTGTAACACAAAAGCAGCCAATGAGTGAACCTGGCTGTGTTCCAGTAAAACTTTGGAAATGAATGATGGTGTAAGACCCAAAAAAACCAAACCTATTTCCATCAAGTCAACTCTGACTCATTGTAAGCCTATGATGAACACGATTAATGTCACTAAATTGTACATGTGAAGAATGTTGAAATGGCAAATGTTTTGGTACATACACATTTACCATAAAAATAAAAAAACATATAGTGGGCAAGATTTGGCCCACCAACTACAGTTTGCCAACCCCTGGAGTTGTTCAGTAGTCTAGACGTTGTTGTTAGGTGCTGTTGAGTCAGTTCTGACTCAGTGACCCTATGCACAACAGGACGAAACACTGCCCAGTTCTGTGCCATCCTCACAATCGTTATGCTTGAGCCCATTGTTGCAGCCACTGTGTCAGTCCACCTTGTTGAGGGTTTTCCTCTTTTTTGCTGACCTTCTACTTTACCAAGAGTGATGTCCTTTTCCAGGGACTGATCCCTCCTAACAACATATCCAAAGCATGTGAGATGTAGGCTCGCCATCCTTGCTTCTAAGGAGCATTCTGGCTGTATTTCTTCAAAGACAGATTTGTTCATTCTTTTGGCAGTCCATGATATATTCAGTATTCTTCACCAACACCATAATTCAAAAGCATCAATTCTTTTTCAGTCTTCCTTATTCATTGTCCAGCTTTAACCAAATATAAAAAGTTCTGTGTGAGTGTTCTACTCATATCTTCCTCTTGCTCTTAAAATACCTATTCAGAGGAAGGAGAACAGGGATCACAGGACTCTCTTGACAGGAGTCTCATCCTGAAGCGGGGTCAGGCAGAATAATCCAGCCCTGGTAGTGCCAGTAACCAGTTGCCATCAAGTCAGTTTCGACTCATGATGACCCCATGTATGCGAGACTAGAACTGTGCTCTATAGGACTGATTTTTTTGAAATAGATTGCCAAGTATTTCTTCCAAGGAGTTTCTGGGTGGATTTGAACTTCCAGCCTTTTGGTTAGCAGCTGAGTGTGTATTAACCATTTGCACCCACCATGGACTCCAGTTGAATGTAACTCCAAGGCCGCCAGTACTTCTTTCAGCACCCCCCATAGCCACACTGGCACGTGTGAGCACCCTCTTTGGGAAAAGCACAACGCACACCTTAGTGCCTTGGATGTGCTTGTCTTCCTGCTTGTGGACTTGTGGCCTAGGAGTTAAATTCTCCCTAGTCCCAGTTCTTCATAGGCCAGTCACTCATCAGGTAGTATTGAAGATACAACACCAGACTGCCAGTGAAATCCTGGCTCCACCCTTCCTAGCTGTGTGATATTATGCCTCAGTATCCTCATCTATAAAATGGGAATAGTCATAGTGCCCATCCCATGGAGTTGATGTGAGGATTAAATAAATTCATGTTCATGAAGTGCCTAGAAGATTGGCCAGCACATCATAAGCATTGTAAATAATAGCTATGATGATTATCCTCTGCTTTTTAGCAATTCTCTTTCATACTTGAAAGAATTTATCTAGTGTTTTATACTTCATGTTCCTGGTGTAAGAGTCTAGGTCAGTGTTTCTTGACTTTTCTAAGTGTAAGGATAAGCAGTCCCCCTACCTCTGCCCTTTTGAGTGATTTTCCAAAGAGCTTCCAAGGGTGACTTTCAGGCTTTAGATCCCTGCTCACACGTGCCCTGAACCTGCGATTGGTATAGGTAATCCTTCAAATACTAAGATTTCATGTTCAAGTCTATTTTCCCATGTCAGATCTGAGCTGAAGGTGAAGATAACAATTGAGTTCATAAAGGTCTGACTGACTGAAGCCAGGCTTCAGAAAGTACTGAATACTTTTGCATGGCAAATTTAGGTATATAAAGCAAACTACCTAATCAATGTGAGAACTCAGTGATTAAACCCTTGGGAGATGGCAAATTGCTCTGCTATGCTACGTTCTCTAGTAGCAAGAGCCCCCCCAGTCTGTCCTCTGAACCGTGGGCTGGAGGGGGTTGAGCCAGGTCTGAGAAACTTAGCCACCCAGAATCCTTTGATATTTCTGACATTGGTATGATTCCACATAGGATTTACCAGGCTGGCTATGGATTTCAATAGTTTCTGTGGCTCTGCTTCATTTAAAGGTTTTTTTGGTTTGTTTTGGTAATCAAGTAAGTTTATTTTGCTACAAAGTCTTAACTGTGGAATTTTCTTCCTCTCTATATAAATTCACTCTCACAAACTTTTGAAGCAATTCAAAGTATATAAATTTTTTGTGATCCTCAATTCCTGTTGAAGAAATAAAGTCTCAAAGACCTCTTTGATGTCAGGAATTTTTTAGAACTTCTATATGAGTCCGAATTGACTCCACAGCAATGGGTTTGGTTTGGTTGGTGTATGGTAATATTTCTATTTTTAGTACCTGTTGCCTGAAGAAAATATGTAGTAAAAAAAGCTATCTAGAATTCAGTAATGTTAAGTGAATTTGTGTTTTGTGAATCTTGATAGCATCTTCATCCTTTAAAAAAAAGATATCTATCTGTTGGACACTTTAGTACCGTCTGTACAGAGTTGGGGTGTGTATGAAGTCACAGGCCCCTTGCAATTATGCTGTGGCTGCCCAGGGACCTTTGTCCCACAGATCGGGAGGTCCTGGGCCAGTAGCAGCTCCAGTAGGGCCATCTCGTTAGATTCTTGTATGGTGTGAGCTTTGCTGACCAGGCAAGGGGAGGGTGGCTGGCAGCACAGCTAGAGTCCAGCCTTGAGGATTCTGCTGTGGGAGAGGCTGTGCTGGATGTGTCCTCTGTTGCCTGCTGCTGATTCTCTTTATTCATTGAAGATCCCCTCAGAGACGTGAGAAAGCTAATGGTTTAAGTACCCCATCAGAATCTCCACATTTCCACTTGGGGTGAGTCTAACCTTCACCCTTTCATCACCTGTGCTGCTGATAGTAGTCCCCTTGCCATTTCCTCGTTCTCACAGCATCTCCCCTAGAATCAAGCCTCATTACCAGGGCTGTGCTGACTTGTTTGTTTGTTTGTTTTGTTTTTTTAAGCAGCACCATTGTGCACCGTGGGAAAATTCCTGTGTTGATCTCACTTTTTCTCGTTCTTTGGCCAAACCCTTTTTTGGGATACCCTTGGTACCCTTAGTTTTAGGGAGATGATACATGGCTATTTTCCCTTAGATTTTTAGCACTGGTTTCGACTTTGCTCTTATTGATTTCTGGGATCCAGAGCTGGAGGTGATGTTACAAGCTTTTCAGTTAGGAATCTCAGGCTATGAGTTTAGCAATATTCTTATCTCTGGCTCTGGATTTTGGTCAGAACCAGTGGTGTGGGAATGTACTTTATTTTATGGATATTTCTGATAGTACTTGAAACAGAGTTCTGAGGCTAGGGAAAAAAATTGGTCCTTCCATCTCCCAGTAAAAATGTTGAATGGTACTTTCTAGCCCCGCCCCCCCAAAAAAAAGAGCGACTTCTGGTTATAGTCCTGGTGTCTCCAAGGCAGCCATTGTCCAGAAATTACTCAAGCTTCCCTTACACTATCCTCTAGGGAAAAGACCAGTGCTTCTGGGCCTCTTATTCCCCTATTATTCCCCATCTGAGTGTGTGGGGCACCCAGTCTGTATCCTCAGAGAGTTACTGGCTTGCCAGCATGAATTGATTACAGGGTTTTGAAAGCAAGGTCCTGTCTACCGCCTCTCCACCCCGAGACAAAGCAGAGGGATCAAATACAATATTACATACAACTTGCACAGGTCTGTCCCAAAGTGCACTGGGTTGGTGCAGCCTTGAGAGGCAGTTTTGTTGGTTGATTTTTGTTTTTGAAAAGTGGATGGCTTTGAAAGTTGCCTAAGCATGCCATACGCTTGGAAGTAGAGCTTGAGAAGTTGTATAAGTAGAGTAGCCTGGCCCATCTCTATCTCTGCAGGTGCTCAGTGCTTGCCTTGCATTGCAGGTACTTGCGTTGCAGTATTTCTAATGTGTTGTATTCAGCATCTGTGGGTTGATTGCCTTTCCCTTAAGATGAGCTCAGGCAAGACCTCAGCCAGTACTGGTTCTTTCTGTCTGCTTGCCAGCCTGCCTACCAGGTCTTTCCATAGCAGCAGCTTGTGAGGGACTGGATGTCATGCCACCGCTTTTCTTTCCCTAGAGCATGTGCATTTTTGTTTACAAAGTGAGGGGCTCTATAGGATTTGTTGCCTGTACTCCAAGCCTCTTGGGCTTTGGCATAATTGAGCAGAAGGGGAGAGATGTTTCCAGAGACCCATGGATCTGAGCATAGAGTAAGGGAAGGAACCAGTTCTAACATGTCTCCATTTCTGCTTATTCAGCCTCAAGTCTCTCGTAGATGGATACAAACAGTGGTCATCCAGTGCCCCCAACCTGGGGAAGGGCCCAAGGAGTAGCCCTGCCCTGCCAGGGTTCACCAGCCTTATGGAGATGGGTAAGTATCGCCATTGTCTTGATTCTCTCCCTGCTCCCTCAGAGAATTCTTGGCTAAGCTTTGGGATTGTTTAGGAATCCCTCATGCTATTTCATGGTGGTAATCTCTTTTATTCATCTCCTAGCCCCCTTTATCCAATTCCCTCTGAGTTTAACCTGCATCCATTTCACTGAGTTTTCCCAAATCACACTTTCTTCCTACTGCTGCCTGGAGCCTGCCCTTGGCCTCATTCCCAAGAGGAGAGTTATAGTATCCCTAGAGGAGTGCAGAAGGGTGAGGCCGTGAATCAGGCATTTCCTCTTTCTGGGTTTGTTTCCTTGTATTTTAATGTAGGCAGTCAGCAAAGCTGGGAATGGTGGTAGGAGGCACTGCAACCTTCCTCCAAGGAAGCTTTTCCAGTGTTGCCCTGTGATTACTGCATGGGCAAGATCTTCTTCAGGCCCTCCCTGTACTCTTATCTCTGTAGGTGTCCAAAATTTTTTTTTTTTTTAATAGCTCAGTCCGTAGAGTAGAATGGCCTTCACTCATGTAGGGGATTCTAATCTTTTGCAAGAGATTTGTCTTAAAACAAGTTTCTAGGTCATTATTCTAGAAATTCAAGGGCCTTCCAATTTTAAGGTACAAAAAAATTAGGAATGTTTCTGTTGCATCCAGTGTTCTGGGAAACTCATACTGCATTTGGTCTTATGGATTCTGAGGCCCTGTCTCTCTCCAGGAGGGAACCAAAGAAGTGCACCAATGCTCACAATGCTTCTCCAGAATGGACTACACTACATGGTGCCCAATCCCTTTCCAGAACACCCAGTCCTTAACCTAGAGATGTGGTATAGGCCTCTCCTATCTTCTTTGTGTTTAGGAAGCCTCCCAACTCTTTAGGCCTCTTTTCCATCTTCAGTAGAGGATCCTTATGGAATGAAGTAGCAAGTTAGCAGTCCCCTGTTCTGCAAATAGAGAAACAGGCTCTGGAATGGAGAGAGATTTCCCCATGCTGGTCAGAGTTGACTGTGGAGAGTAAAGCCCTATAGGTTTGATGCCCAGTTCCTTATCCTACCTACCCATCAGACTGTTTGGTCTCTGCATCCCTGGCACTAAACAAGGAGGCCTGGGGTTGGGGGAAAGGAGCAGAATCTTATTCTTGTTGCTTTATTCCCATTTTCTATTTCACCTCCATTCCTTTCATCTTCACAGAGGATGAGGACAGCGAAGGCCCAAGGAGTGGGGAGAGTCGTCTACAGCATTCACCCAACCAGTCCTACCTCTGTATCCCATTCCCTCGTGGAGAGGATGGGGATGGCCCTTCCAGTGATGGAGTCCATGAGGAGCCCACCCCAGTCAACTCAGCTACCAGTACCCCTCAGCTGACGCCAACTAATAGCCTCAAGCGGGGTGGTACCCAGCACCGCCGCTGTGAGGTGGCTCTGCTTGGCTGTGGGGCTGTTCTTGCAGCCACAGGCCTAGGATTTGATCTGCTGGAAGCCGGCAAGTGCCAGCTACTTCCCCCGGAAGAGCCTGAGCCACCAGCCCGGGAGGAGAAGAAGAGGCGCGAGGGTCTTTTTCAGAGGGCCAGCCGTCCTCGTCAGAGTACCAGCCCACCCTCCCGAAAGCTCTTCAAGAAGGAAGAACCCATGCTGTTGCTAGGTGACCCTTCTGCCTCCCTAACGCTGCTCTCTCTCTCCTCCATCTCTGAGTGCAACTCTACCCGCTCCCTGCTGCGCTCTGACAGTGATGAGATCGTGGTGTATGAGATGCCCATCAGCCCAGTTGAGGCCCCACCTCTGACTGCCTGTACCCACAATCCCCTGGTCAATGTCCGAGTGGAGCGTTTCAAGCAAGACCCCAACCAATCCTTGACTCCCACCCACGTCACCCTTACGGCCCCCACACAGCCAAATAGTCATCGGCGGACTCCTTCTGATGGGGCCCTTAAGCCAGCGGCTCTTCTAGCCAGCAGAAGCCCCTCCAGCAATGGGTTGAGCCCCAGTCCTGGAGCAGGTGAGTCCTGTCCTCTTCCTCTTTCCCTTCTTGGTGCCTCCTGGGGGAGCAGAGATACTTGCAGGTACCTCATTACCTCTTTCTGCCTCTGGATTTGAATGAACTCTATTCTTCCTTCAGACTCGGCCAATCAAGCATTTGGTTGATTGATCTGGGGTGGGAGAGATAGCCAGGGCTGGTTGAATTCTTTCCGTCCTGTGTCTCGGGGGTCTTTCCCTGTGGTGTGGGAAGAAGATGGACAGGTTCTAGGAAGAATCAAAACCAGGAATCCTGTGAGATATTCAGGCTCTGGGTCTTCAAGCAGTGCAATGCCTTCAGGGTACAGGAATGGCTGGAGTCCAGCTCCTGGTTATTCCCTAAAGAGGATACTGAAGTTACCAGGAAGGATGCAGGGTGGGTATTTTCTGCCACATAGCTGGACTCTTGCCTCTCATTACAGCATTAGCACAGACACTCATCAGGCAGGCTTCCGCCCATTCATCGTACCCTTCAACATGTACCCCCTTACTTCCACCTGGCTTCAAACCCGGATATGTGTCCGCATAAATTCCTACACATGTGCGTACACTTCTCCACCCGACACCTGATACTCCTGGGCATCCTGGATGTATATACCCTCATCCAGAGTTTGCCCCCATAATCCCTTGCTCTGTATAAAACCAAAATCTGACTTGGAAGCTCTCCTAATCCCCCTAAGAAAAGGAGGATGGCTGTAACCCTTCCAGTGAGATTTGAGTGTGAGTGATGATTGTATTTTACCATTTGGCTTCCCTCTCCTCATTTGAGATTTTTTGTTATATTCATATACGTAACCTATTTGGGAACAGAGACCCTTTATTATTCATTTGAGGCCTCTGATACCTAACTCTGTTCCTGTCACATGTTTGTTAAATGGATGAATAGTGAATGAACGGACATTCCCTGAAGTCAGGGGTTGGCAAGCTTTTCTTGTAAAGGACCAGATAGTAAATATTTTAGGCTTATGGGTTGTACAGTCCCTGTTACAGCTATTCAACTCTGCTGTTGTAGTGCTAAAGTGGATAATATGTAAATGAATAGGTATGGGTGTCTTCCAATAAAACTTTATTTACAAAACAGGTGGTAGGCTGTACTACAGCTAGTAGTTTGTTGACATCTGCCTCAAGTTATTTCATTAGAGATGTGGCTCTGGATGTCCCATTCTTATTATCAGTTGCAGGGATCGTGGCCTTCTGGTTCACTCTTGTATCCCCAGTGCCTCCCAACACACTGTATGGCACACAGTAGGTGTTCAATAAATATTTGTTGACCAAATGAATAGGGATATGGCAGGGTGGGGTGGGAACAGTGGACGTCTGGTTCAGAAATCTGGTACCATCATCTGATGTGTTTCTTTTTGTCTCTTGACCAGGGATGCTGAAAACCCCCAGCCCCAGCCGAGACCCAGGTGAAGTCCCCCGTCTCCCTGACCCCAATGTGGTCTTTCCTCCAACCCCAAGGCGCTGGAACACACAACAAGACTCTACCTTGGAAAGACCCAAGACCCTGGAGTTTCTGCCTCGGCCTCGTCCTTCTGCCAACCGGCAACGGCTGGACCCTTGGTGGTTTGTGTCCCCCAGTCATGCCCGCAGCACCTCCCCAGCCAACAGCTCCAGTACAGAGACACCCAGCAACCTGGATTCCTGCTTTGCTAGCAGTAGTAGCACTGTGGAAGAGCGGCCTGGACTCCCAGCACTGCTCCCATTCCAGGCAGAGTCGCTACCCCCTGTTGAGCGGACGCTTCTGGACCTGGATGCCGAGGGTCAGAGTCAGGATAGCACTGTGCCGCTGTGCAGAGCCGAACTGAACACACACAGGCCTGCCCCTTATGAGATCCAGCAAGAATTCTGGTCTTAGCATGAAAGGGTTGGGGTGGGCAAGGGGGAAGCAGGAAGATGTGGGGAGAGCTGGCTGGCACAGCCCTTTCTCAGAGTTGGACCCCCTGCGAACCAGCCCTACCTCTTGCACTGATAATGCACTTTGAAGATGGAAGGGATGGAAATAGGGCCACTTCAGAAAGTCTCCTGCCCTGCAGGGTCTTTCTACCCATGTCCTCTGGGGGGGCTGTGGCCATCAGCTCTGGCTGTGTAGGGGACAGAGGGGTGCGTGCATGTCCCCCATCCTCCAGTTTTCCTCGCCTTTTGGGTGACCCTGCAGAGTCACTCAGCCAAATCAGTCTGCTGCTGTCTCTCCTCAGCCAGCTGGGTATGCACAGAGCCTGTCCTGGGTTCCCTTTGTTTGCCCTGAGTTCAATCTTCCCTAACACCAGTATTGGATATTCTATGATTGATTTTGCACCCCCTCCACTCTTCCCCCAACACCGTGATTCAACTCTTGTTTGGTGTGAGATGTGAACTTTTCTGTGTCCTAAGCTCTTCCCTGCCTGCTGAGAACTGAAGGCAAGGTGCCCCAGTGTGGGGGCATAGGAGTAGATGGACCTGGCACTACCTGCCTGCACTTCCATGTGCTCAACCTACTTATATGAGCCTACAGGTGGTATGGGGAGCTGCCCCAGTGAGAATTGGGGAAAGGGGAAGAGTTAAGAAAGTACAGTCAAGTTGCAGTAAAGAAGGTAACAGTCTGTCTGTCCTCATTCCTTCTAGAAATGCTCAAAGAAGGACAGAAACCATCACCTGTTGAAGGTATCCATCTGCCTACCTGGGGTCAGGACAGGGTCATAACTAGGTTCTGATATGAACATATGCTCATCCCAGAAATGGTTTCTTGGGAGACACATCCACTGGTGCCAGTTCTGAAGCCAGAGACAAAGTTCCTGTGTTTGTCCCTTTTGTTGTCTGATCTTTGTGTGTCATTCCTTCCCTTGGTCTTTCCTCTGATCCCTGGAATTAGTTGACTTAAGGCTCCGTGTTTGGTTGATAGCATATCACTGTGCAGCACCAGAATAGTAGGTGTGGGTATGCCCTGGACTCTGGGAGTTGGAAATTGGGGGTTTCCTTCTCAGCTGGGCCATCCATTTTGTGAAGTAAAATGGGGCCATTCATTAGTAACAGTGTTCTTAAATGGATGTGGTAAAGGGATGATTTTTTTAAGGGGCTTAGTGACCCACTCATATACAATAGCCTTCAAGTCCCAAGCACTGAAAATTGACCAAGGCCTCTTCTTGTCTGTGCACACAGGCAGCCTCTGACATTGGGCTCTGGACAGAATAGGAAGGACAACAGAGGCCAACCCTGGATTTTCTGGAATTTGTTTCCTTAACTTGAATGTAGAGCTTCTTCTGAAGCCTTCTCATATGTATCGTCACCTATTCTGCTTACTCTGAGGCCTCCTGTGTTATATGGGGACAGTTGTCTTTATTTAGGAACCACAACTAGTTCTTAGGTCCTTCTCTTGCCTCAAGACTAAATGTTGTGCCACTGTTCTTTATTATGGAATATTGCTCTGGAGATGTTGGAGGCTAATCTGGAGGTTTCTGCATTTGCTGCTCAGATGCCAGAATGGGGAGAGTTGTGCACCTGGTGCAGATGGTGAATTTGGCAGCTGCTGTTTCTCTATAACTGTGATAGAAGTCTCGCCCTGGGGGTGACACAAGACTTGGCCTGGTTTTGGAATTGTTTCTTGCTTTATGAATCCACTAGCACTTTGGTTCAAGGGCCTCACTAAGTTTTGGGTGGGGAGGCACTGTTGGTTCTATTGCCCGGGATTTTGTTATTGCATTTCATGTCTCTCCTTCTCTTTGTTCAGCTAAGCCAGTAAGTAAGAGATTATTTTTGTCCCGTGCCCTGAGTCCTAAGCTAGGGTGGAAAAAAATGTGAATCCCCTCAGCAATTCCAGCCAACCAGTGACTCTTCTTCCTTCTTGTTGGGGTGGTTGTTGTAAGCTGCTGCTGAGTTGACTCCAACTCATGGCGACCTTATGTATAACAGAACAAAACATCGCCCGGTCCTGTACTGTCTTCCTGATCACTGGTATCTTTGAGTCCGTTGTTGTGGCTGTTTTGTCAGTCCATCTCATTGAGGCTTTTCCATGTTTTTCTTGGCCCACTAGTTTACCAAACACCATGTCTGAGTCTAGCAATTGGTCTTGATGAAGAGAAGCACACACATGGTTCAGTTCTCTGCCCTTCCTCTCGTTCCTCTGCAACCCCAATCCCTAAGCCACCAGCACATCTGTAAACCGTTGACCACACTAGATGGATCTCTGGTGGGGTACAGCCTACAGCTCAGCCCAAACCATGCTGGCTCTGGACCACACCCTCTGGTATTAAGCAGAGATTTTTCCTTTGTTATTTTTTTACTTTTTGTCATTTTGTTAGACTTCAGTGATCTTTCTTGGCAGTCCTTAGTGTAAACTGAACGATGGTCACCTGCAATTGAGTGAGAGGTCGAACCCAAAGGATGAGTAAAATCTCTTTGGGAAGGAAAATTGCAGAACCAGAGCTATTCCAACGGTACTACTGTGAGCTTTCATGAAGATGGAGGAGTTAACATCTCTCAGCTCCTGCTATATCTTCCAGTCTCTGACAGCCCCCTGCCTGCAGCACTCTCTTTGTGGAGCAAGGCTGGAGATGGGTTAAGGATCTAATATTGTAGCAGGTTTGAGTTGCTTTCTGTCTACTCAGGTTCCTTGCCCTATGGTTGTGATCAGGAGCTGACCCTGAAGCTGTGGTGAAGTGTGGTAGCTGGTCTTCCCTTTCTCCTCTCCCTTCCTTCTCTTTCCCCAGTGATGTTTTTGTTCTGCTCTCGGCAGTGTGCTCACTACGTAGAAGATAGTGATAGGAAACAGATATGGTTCTCTGCCCCTTTTCCTGGGATCCTTCAGCTCCTATCACTGATTCCAAACAAGACTATTCTCTCTTTATTCCCTTGGAGATCCAGACCCTGCAAAAGGGTTGAGTAGATTTCCATGTTATCCTTATATGTTATTTCTAAGAGGCTTTGGGGGATGCTCTTAACTTGGTATTCTTTGGCATCCCTAGGGTCTGGTCATAATAACAATAATAATATGAAGGAGAATAACAATAATATCTTACATTTGGACAACTTGGAATAGTTCTAACCTTTCCTTCTGACTTTGACAAAATTATATAATTTTCTTTCGACATTTGGTCTCCTTGCTGGTGAACTGGATGCTTCAAGATGAAAGTTTAAGTGAAAAGAAATTTAAAAGACGTTTGGACTGATTGCTGAGTCGGGCACCAGGCTCTGAGACCTAAACAAGCTGGTCCTGTTCCTCTTTTGCCGGGTGACCTTGGGGTTGTCTCTTAGCCCATCTCAGATTTCCTTCCTTGAAAAGCGATCATCACATGTTTCCTTCACAAGGGCAATGGGAGCCTGTATCAGAGAAGGTCAGTGAAGCACTGTGATTCCTCACCAGCTCCTAGAGAAGTTTCCTTCACCTTTAGAGGGAGAATTGCTGAAGTTGACAAAATGTGGCTTTCGCCACCTCTAGGGGACTTACCTTTTGTTTTTTCCTTTGGCTTCTGAAAGAGGAGTGATTTCGAGTCGGCTTAGCATAACTAATGGGGACCACGGTCAGGGACAGGCTCACCTACTGCATATATGTATGTAGCACCTGGTTTTACAAGCATCCTTTTCTAATTTCCCCACTTGTCAGGCTGATTGATCTTCCTCACCATTTGTGTTTTGTTGTTGTTAGCTGCCATCGAGTCAGCCCCAACCCCTCCCCTCATGGCAACCCATGAACAACGGGATGAAACACTGCCAGTCCTGTGCCATCTCCATGACAGATTGTAGATCGGACCATTGTGATCCGTAGGGGTTTCATTGGCTGAGTTTTCAGAAGCAGAGCACCAGGCCTTTCTTCTAGTTTGTCTTAGTCTGGAAGCTCTGCTAAAACCCGTTCAGCATCCACGGACAGATTGGTGGTGGCCACACGTGAGGTTCATTGGCTGGGAATCGAATGAAGGCCACCTGCGTGGGAGGCAAGAACTTTACCACTAAACCACCAATGCCTCACTTGTGTCTTACGGAGAAGGAAATGGAAGATGGGGAGGTTGGTGGCAACATCAGGATGACAGTTTGGTCTCTCTGATTTCCCAAAATTGGATTTATTTAGAGCCTGGAATCAAGCTAATTACTAGAAGAATCTTTGGGGAGTGGTTCCCCTCACCCTTGGGATTCCTCATAAGGCCCCATTTCTCTCAGGCCACTCAGGGATACAGCAAGACACCCCAAGGGAGCTAGGCCTGACATTTTGTTGAAACTCTTGCCTCCACAGTCCCCACATTGGAGCACCCCACCATCCCCACCCTCACCCCTACCAGCACCATGTTGAGTAGAAACACACTTCTCTGGGCTTCCTATAACTCTTCAAGCTCATTTTTCACAAAGCAAAGAGCAGCAGATACTAAAGACTGAATGACTGTGAATGGTGCACTTCAGGGTTGATATGTCCTTCCACCTGGCCCCTTTCTGCTTGTCAAATCTTAATCTCTTCTCACCTGTTTGAGTCTATGCCTTTGAGTTCAGGTGTGTGAGGGCACAGTCAGGCAGGCCAGAAACACCGTCTTTCTGCCTCTCCGAGGATTTGGGGGAGGAAGCAGGTGCTGCTGTTTCCGTAGTGCCAGGCTTTTTGCCGAGGGCTCTGCCAGAGATTGTAGACCTGAGAAAAGTGGGTCAGAGGTGAGATCAGCCCGCCTCACATTGTGATCATAAGTAAAGATGGTGGCCATGGGAGGCTTGTGACTTAAGCCGCCCACTTGTATGAATTTGCAAACATGTCTTTCCCTCTCTGGACCTCAGAAGCTCAACCGTGAACTGGGAATGCTGCTGCCTTCCCTACCTGAAGCAAGAAGCCCTTTTAACTTTAAAAATTTTGGTCCTGGAACCCCAAGGCCAATATCGATAAGCAACACCTTGCTAATTGCATTCCTTTGTGGAAAGAAATAACTGTGGGTGTGGGTCTAAGTACATGTATGTTTGCGGGTCAAAAACAGTCAAATATTGGCAATTTTTTACGGTTCAACCTAACAGACTACCTACCTCTCTCCTTGGCTTCAGGCCTGAGGATGACTCCACCTTGTCAGAATACGGTTGTTAGGAACACATTCTCAGATATGTTTCTTCTTTCAAACAAATCAACATTTCCCTAGATAAGGAATTCAAATGAATAAAAATCCACACAAGAAAGGAAAACCCACTGCTGCTCCTGGGGAGTCCTCACTCCCTAGATTTTCCCAGCCTCGCTTGAATCACTCCACCTCAGGTGCAGGTGTTGGAAGGCATAAGTTGTAAACTAGAACCCCGCTGAATTAGGGCTGATTAACAGAGCATAGGAGCCCAGTTTCCCTAATTTGCCTCACCCAGCCATTGACTTCTACACCTTTCAGACGGTTGACTGGGTATTTTCCAGCTGTCCAGGTGAGATATTAACACTCAGCCTCTCCCCACCACCCCACCTTTTCTTGATCCACTTCCTGTCTTGGGCCCTGGAAGAGCCTGGCAGCACCCAGGCTTTCCCTAGGCTACTTAGGGAGTCTTGGGCTGGGCTTGCTCCTGGCTGTGGGGCTGAGTATCCCTGAGAAGCCTCCGTAGGACAGGTCTGTCCTGATTCTTACTGTCTGTGGTTACCTGCATCCCCTGCAGGGAGCCTGCTTTGGGCTTTAACTCAAGATTGCAGCTAGAAAGAGGACCCTTAAGGCCCAACTGGTTATCAGAACTTTCTAGCTTTTCCACACCTCTCTTTGTTTCCCTTGGAAACAGACATGCCTTTCCCCTGGCCCATCCTTCTTCCTGACTGGTCTGACCCATCCTCCTTGCAAACCCCCACCACCTAGTTTGACTAGTCTGATTGGCAGGTGTGGACATAGCAGCTAGATAGGTATCTCAGGATGAAACATCAGAATACAATTCTGGGGGTTCAAAGACAGCCTTTCCTACTGGGACCTGTGGGATAGACATTCTCGAATTCTGAACCCAGAAGTCAGAATGGTGTGTGAAGGCCCGTGGACATGGAGTTACTTACTCTATACTTACTGAAGTCCAAGGGAAGGTTTCAGAATTAATATGTTTCTTCACACCTATATACCTGCCTAGACAGATGCTGGCTTTATTTAAAGTTTTTCGATATTTTTTCATTAATTTTGATTTTTAAAAATACTGCCTTGAAATTTATCTTGATTATTGAGTTTTTGGCATCGCCTTAATTTTGTGTCCAATGGGATTGTCTCCCTCACTTCCCTCTGGTCCCACCTGCCTGTCCCCCATCTGGACCTGTGAACTAGCTTAGGCATAATCGCGAAGTAGGTTTTAGCCAACCTTCCATATCTCTTGGAGCCCTTGTGGCACAATGGTTAAGAGCTTGTCTTCTAACCAAAAGGTCAGCAGTTCAAATCCACCAGCTGTTCCTTGGAAACCCTAGGGGCAGTTCTACCCTGTCCTGTAGGGTCACTATGAGTCAGAATTGACCACAACAGGTTTTTTGTTTTTTTTTTTTTAATGGTCCATATCTCTAGTTCTTGCCCTTCCTCTCCGGTCCTGAGTAAGGCGGTAGCTCTCTGGGGATGTCTGCATTTACACTGGAGCGTGTTGACTTAAAACAGTGACACATCTAGGATGGTTTTCCTGAGTCTTTAACTTTGGACCTGTAACTTGGCTATGACTTTTCCTTGATGTCCTCTAGCTTCTTTGCAGGGTCTCTGAAACCTGACACCACTTGGAGGGTGTATGTGTTTCAGGGACATGGGGAGCTATTTCAGTAGAGAGGATCCTTTGGATTGACATCCTAAACCTCTTTGGGACATCTTTTAATTTCAGGAGAAGTGAATAAATCTCATTCATCAATTCCCAGGCTGAAGGGAAGCCTCTTCAGTCCCTTGCTAGGGAACAAGAGCGGCGTTTCCTAGCACTGAGACTTCAGAAATGTCAGCCACTTATACCACCTACACAGTCACTGTCACTACCTTTTAGTATTCTCTATCATCATAATTTCATTCTCATCATTTATCTCTACCTCCAGTTTCATAAACCATGCTGGCTATGGCTCTTCTACCACTGTCAGAGTGAGGCCTGGGTTTATCCTGAGCCTAGATACTAACAATAAATTCTAAGATCTATTCTGTCTTCTGTGTTTCTTCCCTTTCATAGTGGTTAATATTCATGTATTTTGTGACTCCTCAAAATAATCTGGTAAATGGGCATTATTCTTATCGAATAATATGGAATGAGGCTCAGACAGTCATGTAATTTTCCCAGGGTCATACAGCTAGTATGCAATGTTGCTGACCCACTTGGCTCAACTGAGTGCATTTCCAGGCTGTTCAGAAGCCCTGGGATAAAAATGGCATAGCTTAGCCCACCTAGGCTTTGTGCTCACTCTTTGTCCTAAGAGGAGTTGTGTCCTTTGACTCATCGGTCAATTACTTGTGTGACTAAAGACACTGAGCAGGACTTGTAACCTCCCCTAAGCTCAGCTCCCTTCCTCTCTGCACGTGGCTGCTTTTTCCTCCATCACTGATATATTTTTATTGTGGATTTTTTTCGTTAATTTTGATTTTTAAAAATACTGCTTTGAAACTCTCCATGAGTTTTCAGGGATTCTTACCACATGGGGACTGAATGTGTCAAATCTGCCACTCTTCTCCCAGTGCCACTGCTGAAGGTCTGTGGGTCTCTTTCTGTGTCCAGCCTATCCCAGAAACAGTAGTTGCCCCATTATTGCTCTACACCTCAGCTCAACCCCTTCTTCCCAGTCTCCCAAGTTTGGAAGCCTTATTGTAGCTCCTGTCACCCCCGTAGGAAATTGAAATCAGGCTCTTGCCTTTTTCATATTGAGCCACATGCCCTTGGTACCTACCCAGTTGTAGCAAAGAAAGAGATGAACTTGTTTTCTCCTCTAATTTCTCTCACTACCCATTCTTCTCTCTCTCTCTCTCAGACAGACATTTTGTAGTCTAAGATTGTATCTTCTACAAGGTTAAGGAAAGAAATTGGAGATGGGTTATATTTAGTTCCCAGAAAAGCTTTCTTTGGGATTTTCCTTCCCCTTAGAACCTTTTAAAGTGAAAGTTCACCTATGTGTTTGTTTTGTTCCTATGTAATTAGCTAGTGGCTTTTCTCCCTAGACTTGCTCTGCTCCCATGCCTTGTCCATGTGCCCTGTCCCTGTGTCCTTGAATTCCCATTTTGCTTTGGGGTTTAAGTTATTGTATGTTGTCAACAATATTTAAAAATGGAAAAGTCCTGAAGGAAGCTTATCAGGTTCTTTTCTTTGGCCTTTTTGTTGCTGTTGTTCTCCAGGTACTGTAAATTGTTAACTAGGGATGCCAAGCCGGCTTGGTTCAATGGCTAAACCTCTTATCGTGTTACAGTGTAATGCTGATCTCAGCCTGGTCTCAACACCAGAGCGCACAGACTTGAATAAAACTGTTAAAACAATTACCTCTTGTTCATCGTGTTACTTTGTAAACTTTTCCTTTCCTCTCTTTTTAATTATAACAGATACCCAGCTAACTGGGCTATTCCTAGGAATTTCCCAGTGGGTGTAGGAAAAAAATAACTATGGAGAGAGAGATGGATATGCTGCAGGAAAGAGGGGGTGGGTGAGAAGCCTTTCTGAAGGGTCATAGAGCCCCAACTGGCAGCAGTGGCCTTTCTGAAACATGATGCTAAAGGGCCTGCCCGGATGATTCAGTCTCTTCCCACAATTGACTTTCACGCAGGTCATGGGTTTGGACTTTTTAGAGCCACTAGCAAGTGTGTGCTATCTTACACTCCCTACCAGTCTCCACCCTGACCTTCCTGGTGGAGTTGTGAATGGGGCTAAGGGGACAAACATGAATGGAATTGTAGATACACAGACTACAATTTGCCACTGTGAGTCATGGATTCCTGTGGCCCTAATACTCTCAATGGCACTTGTCAGCTGTGTGACCGGATAAGCCACTTAACCTCTCTGGGCCTCTTCTGGTGCAAGTTGATCTCAAAGCAGCCTTTGTGCTGTCACTTAACATTATTCTGTACTGAGTAGGGATAAGGGTAGAAGCAGACAGGAAGAGTCTTATTTGGGGTCATTCCTGATTCACTTATTTCATTAGTCAGCAGCACATGGGAAAATGGCTTCTGAACTTATGTATTAAGACAGCCTCATGCTTTAAAGCTGTGACCTTTCATTTTACTCCTTACCTCTTAGTCTCTTCCTCTGCCACCTGGGGAGGAGTGTTTGTGAGGTGGGGTTCTGTGCCTTGTGCTTAGACTGTGCGGGGGATGCTGACCTTTTGCTGAACTTCAAGGACAGTTTAACCACGGTCCAGATAACCTTTGTAAAGCAGACTGGATAAAGCTGAAAAATTGACCAAACTCTTTGCTGGAGAAGATAGTGTGAAATACGCCCGTATGCTGCTGGCATGTCTGTAAATTGCTGCATGTTTCTGGAAAGCAGTTTGGCAATGTGGTATTAAGAACAGTAACATGGGCTCAGTAATTGCATAACTAGCTACAATATGCCAAGCATTGTGCTGATTTGACCTGCATTATCTCATTTACAGTATCTCAGCATCTATTTTAGAGTTGAAGAAAATAAGGCTCGGAGAACCAAGTAATATACCAAAGACCACACAACTGGCAAATAGTGGTGCTGGAATTTGAACCCAGGGTGTCTAATTCTAGCATTTGTACTTGTATCACAGGAACAAGTCGATGCAGACAAAGATGTGCTTACAAGTCATCCCAATATGACCCAAACAAGGTTTTTTTTTGTTTGTTTTTTAAATCTACTTCTACCCTCTTCCTCAACCAACATAGAATCTGTGAAAGCGAGAGCACGAAGGCCCCCTTTACAAACTAGAAACAGTCTAGGTGCCGAAACACAGGGTGTTGGGTAAACTCTTTCTTTGCAAGGCTGCAAGGCATTTATTGAACACCTTTATGTACCAGGTGTCAAGTTCATTTAGACAGAGCCCATGGTCCGCTGGGACAGACTAAAAATGAGATCTGTTTGCTACAATGTGATCAGTGCACTGACAGGGTGCTGGGGAGCACTGTGGACAGGAGTTAGCCTGAGTTGAGCTTCACAGAAGACTGCATGAAGGAGCTGACACCTGAGCTGAGTCCTGCAGGATGGAGAGGAGCAAAGGCCTGAAGCATGAAACGGTCCCTTTGAAATCAAGCAGCACACTCTGACTCTTCCTCTTTTGAAAGGGACCCCTTGTGATACCTCACCCTATGTCCCTATCTTTGGTTTCATGATACAATCATAGAAAATACAATGTCCAAAAGACCAAACCCAAACCCATTGCTGTTGAGTTGATTCCGACTCATAGTGACCCCACAGGGTTTCCAAGACTGTAAATGTCTACAGAAGCAGACTGCCACATCTTTCTCCCACGGAGCCACTGGTGGTTTCGAACTGTGACCTTTCAATTAGCTACAAGTCAATCGCTTTAATCAATCGCCACTGGGCCTCCTTGAAATGTTACATAGCCATTAAAATTAGATTCTTCAAGAATAATGAAGGAAATAGGAAAATGTCTGGGATAAACTAAAAGAAAAAGCAGATTACAAAAAACTTCAAAAACAGTTTGATCCCAACCACATACAGAAAATATATTTGCTTCCCCTTCCATCTTTTTTTTTTTAAAAAAAGACATTTGATAGGCATAGGAAAAAGTATGGAAGTCAGTGATGGTTATCTTGGTGGGGAGGCGTTATGGATGACTTAATTTTTTTTTTAATATTTCAAATTTCTAACAATGAATATGTTACTTTTATATTCAGCAAAACAATGGCAAAATAATGGCTAATGCACTCAGCTACTAATTGAAAGGGCACAGGTTCAAGTCCACCCAGAGGTGCCTTGGAAGAAAGCCTTGGTGACCTATTTGGGAAAAATCAGCCATTGAAAACCCTGTGGTGCACAGTTCTACTCTGACACATATGGGGTCATCATATAAGAAATACCAAAATGAGAGACGGTGCTGGATTGGTGAGGTACCTGCAGAATGCAGGCAGGACCTAGTGAGACACATGAACAGGAAGTTTTAAAGAGAAGCACTGTGCAGGTCTTGTAGAGGCCCTAACTGGTTAAGAATGTCACGTCCTTGACAGCATGTAACATGCTCTTGCATTTGCAGGACAGACACACACCGCTCCATGAAAGGAGATGGGCTGGGTGCAATTATACCACGCCCTGTTTACTTGCCTGTGGAATGTGCTTCATTCAAGGCCGAGACTGATGTCCTAATCCTCTGAGCCCTCTGGTTCCTGCCCTATCTAGTCAGACCAGCTCAAGCTGAAGAACAGGCTTTGGCATGCAGGGTGGGTGTCACCTCTGCTGTTCTGCCTGTCCTTTCTCTCAAACACTGGTCATACTGCTGCCTCCCAATCAGGAGGGGCTGTTGTGTGATCTCATTGGGAGGCATTGAAGACTTCTTTGTGATAAGTAGAAGGAAAGAGGGGAAGGTTGGGACAGAAAATCAACCCTAGGAAACATGCTTATAGAACACAGGTCTGATGATGTCACACCCCAATGTCCACAGGAAAAGATCCAAATTATTTAGCATAATCTTGAGGTTCCTTTATGATCTGGCCCTAGCCTAACTTCCCAAACTCCTATTACAATTTCCCTGCCCCAGCCCTTCCTACCCCTAAGGCTGTACACTTCTCTGCTTCCTGCAAGACTTGATCTCCTGGGGCTGGAGGCCTCCTGCTGGAGAAAGCATTGTGCTCCTTAGGAGCAGACTCTCTCTGGTTACCTATTCAGGTGTCTAGGTGGACTGTAACCTAATCATGTGGTCACCAAATTAAATGGTTGAGTTTGGGGAAAAAGGGTAAGATAGAGTTAGGCAAGAGAAAAAGGGAAATAGAAGACAGGAATAGAGAAGGGATTCTGCCTCAGAAAGCCACAGTTTCCTTGGTGAGACCAAACACTCCAGGGTAGACTGAAGAATGCTTACCAAGTACTATGGAGACACGGAAGGCAGGCAGGCAGGCAGGTGGGCGGGCGGGCAGGCGGGCGGGCGGGAGGGAAGGAAGGAAGGAAGGAAGTCTTTAGAGCCATGGTCAGTGAGAGGCGGTCAGTTAAAGGGACACTGACTCCCCCATCTTGTTCTGTGTTTCACTCAACCTGAAGGGAATGATCCATTCATTCCTCCATCCGTCTAATAAATACTTATCGACAGCCTACTCTGAAGATTCAGTTTGACTGGCAAAGTCCAGTTCTGTTAGGGGTCAGGCAGGCCAATGAGTGAAGCATTCTTAGGACAATACTATGTGGTGAGGCACTGGGGTGTTTGGAGAGGCATGCCCCATCAAAGGGCATTCACTTAAAAAAAACCGTTGTTGTTGTTAGGTGCCATTGAGTTGGTTCCCACTCATAGTGACCCTATGCAAAACAGAACAAGACACTGCCTGGTCCTACGCCATCCTCACAATCATTGTTATGCTTCAGTCCACTGTTGCAGCCACTATATCAATCTATCTCGTTGAGGGTCTTCCTCTTTTTCGCTGACCCTCTGCTTTACCAAGCATGATGTCCTTCTCCGGGGACTGATCCCTCCTGATAACTAAACCAGAAAAACCAAACCCGTTGCTGCCAAGTCAATTCCGACTCATAGAGACCCTATAAGACAGAGTAGAACTGCCCCTTAGAGTTTCCAAGGAGTGTCTGGTGGATTTGAACTGCCAACCTTTTGGTTAGCAGCTGTAGCACTTAATCATTACTACGCTAGGGTTTCCTTCCTGATAACTAGTAATATTTAAATACTTCACCTCTATGTTTTAAAATGCCTGAGAGTGAAGCAGACAGAAAACAGCTCCTGCCTTTTGGGATTTTACCATCTAGTGGGGAAAATCAGGTAAGGCAACAGATGATTAGGGCATTATGAGAATATGTGTGTGGGATGTGTGTGTAAAATGGGGTGGGAAGTGATCTCCAGGTTGAGAACTGAAAGATGAGCAATATTTAAATAGTCAGCTTGTTGGTGGTGGTAACGGAGATTCTAAGTACTGGGAACAACCCAAGTAAAGGGGATTTTTATCCTCTGCCAGCTTGCTATCCCTGGGTGGTGCAGATAGTTAAACGCTACTAGCCAAAAGGCTGGCCTTTCAACCCACCCAGTGATAACTGGGAGAGAAAAAGAAAAGATAAATTTTTGCATAGGTGGGAGATGGAGTGGGTGCTTCCAGCTGGGTTATCCCTGCCCTGGGGAGGAGACTTTCTTTGGGGAATCAGAAAAGGGTACCAAAAAACCAAAACCAAACCTGTGGCTGTCAAGTCGATTCCAAGAAAAGGGTACCAGTGATGGAAAAAAGCATGCGGGGTGAGGAGTGTAAGAGATGGGTTTCAGGCATGGAGGATCTTTTCCTTGATCCTCTCTCTGAGCAAATGATGTGACAGAATGTAATAGTCCTTCCTTCCTTCCTCCTACAGCCTATATTGGGAGGTTTGGCCCACTGTCGTTAGCTGCCATTAAGCCGATTTCGGTTTGTAGTGACCCGATGTGACAGAGTAGAAGGGCCTCATGGGGTTTTCATGGCTGTAATCTTTACATAAGCAGATCGCCAGGTCTTTCTTCTGCACAGGTGTTGGTTGAGTTCAAACCACTAATTTTTCAGTTAGCAGTTGAGCACTTAACCATTTGTACCACCAGGGCTCCTTTTTTGTCCCACTAGAGCAACCATTTTCAGTGTGGCCATTTTCAGTGTGGCCCATAGATCCCTGAGGTCTGCGAGGTCAAAACTATTTTCACAATAATATTAAACTGTTGCTTGCTTTTTTCACTGTGCTGACATTTGCATTGAGGATGCAAAAGCAATGGTGGGTAAAATTACTGGCACCTTAGCACAAGTCGTGGAAGTGATGGCGAACGGTATTGACAGAGCAAACAGAAGAATACTTGGCATCCCTCACTGCCATGCGCTCGCAGTAACAGAAATGTCAGCTTCACTTACGTTCTTGGTAAAGCAGTAAACATTACTAATTTTATTAAACCGTGACCCATGAGCACATCCTTTTCACATTCTGTGTGATGAAATGTGAAGTTCACATGAAGCACTTCTGCTGCGTGTCAGGGTAAGAATGGTTGTCTCTAGGAAAAGCGCTTGTACAGTTGAGTTGCCAGCTGGACTAGCTGCCTTCTTTTTCATGGAACCCCATTTTTAATTGAAAGAATGACTGTCAAACAAACGATGGTTATTCAGATTTGAGTATTTGGTAAATATTTTCTCAAAAATGAACAAAGTGAGCCTGTTACTTTGAGGAAAACAATGGACAGTATTTGTTGCCAATGAAAAAATTCCAGCTTTCAAATGAAATTTAGAGTTTTGGAAAACTTGATCTATCATGAGCTTGACAGCTTTTTGATACTTAAAGACTTTTCTGATGAGATTGGTAGTGATATTAATGCATGTGATATTAAAAATCTTTCTAATGTTTTCCAAATGACGGATGAACGAAGTTAAAAAATCCATGCCTAGGTAAAAGCTCCCTTCAAAGTCCAAGACAGACCAAATGGATTTTAATGCATTATATGAAAAGTTCATGGATCCATCTTCAATTTCCACATTCCAACTAACATTTAAGAAACTATGACTTGTCAAATTTTGGTATCGTATCAAAGATCCTTTGATACAATTATTTGAAAATCCTGCTAAAATACTCCTCCCTTTTCAAACTACATATCTGTGTGAGGCCAGATTTTCTTCATATATTTCAACCAAAACAAAATACAGTAAAACCTGTGAAAACTAGAACCCCTGTAAGATGGAAACCTGTCAGAGAAGGAAAATTAAAATATTTTCCACTAATAGAAAGCAACAGAAAAGTGTTACCTGCACTTCATCAAAGGCAGAAAACTTATGAGACCCGGGAAAACAAGGCAGCCTCGTTGAGTTCTGGCTATCACAGATTTCCTAATACAAAAAAAAAACAAACCCAGTGCCATCAAGCTGATTCCGACTCATAGCGACCCTATAGGACAGAGTAGAACTGCCCTATAGAGTTTCCAAGGAGCGCCTGGCGGATTGGAACTGCCGACCCTTTGGTTAACAGCGGTAGCACTAAAACCACTACACCACCAGGGTTTCCAGTAATTTTCTTATAACGCACAACACACAATAGGATAGATAAATAGATATGACCCACATACACAGCAAAACTTTGGGGTCTTCTGAAAACACTAGAGGCCACTAGATGGCGGTGGTGAAAATGAAGAGCAGAAAGCGTCTATGTGTACGCATTTGTGGGGGCGTGGGGGCGGGGTGAGAGAGAGAGACAGAAAGACAATATAAATGTGAAATTTGCAGTAATGAGTTCCTAACAGTAATGATATTTATAGACTCTATAGGACAAACAATGGCAGGCCTAGGACTTAATCGGCAGGTTTTAAAAATCTATATTAGATAAGCAGATTTATACCAAGTAATATATTGCTTTTTTTTTGTTTTTTTACTTCTAACAAGAGCCAAGCACATTCCTTGGAGAAGCTCCTTGCAGCCTCAGAAACTAAGTAGATTAAACTGAAAGAGCTCAGTCTTTTCCATTTTGTGTTGCTAATAAGATAGCATTAATCTCTGGGGCTTAAAAGCAAAATTTAGGCAGAACCATTCCAGTAAGGCATGTATTGTAGAAACCTGACGGTCTGAAGCTCATTCACACAGGTCCTTGGAAATCCTGAGAGAGAGGAGGAGGGGGTGGGGGAAAAGGGGAGAGAAAGGTACCTCTGGGAGAGTCATTTGGGTCTCTGAGTAAGAAAATAGTATAAAGGACTAGGCTTCGTGTGAAGAACTATAAACGGATATTGGGAAAACTTGCAGGTCAAACGTTTTTTTTTTTTTTTCTTTTCATGGGAAGTCTAAAATAGCTGAAGAAGGGTGGAAGTCTCTTCCAGAGGTGAAGTTTTTATTGGAAATGTTTTTTAAGAGTCACCGGTAAAATAAGCCACAGCCTAAACTGGGGACTGGCTCTCTGAATGGGTTTAACAGCTACTAGAGAGAAATGCCCCATGCGTCTGTCAGTTTGTCGTATTGTGGTGGCTTGCATGTTACTGTGATACTGGAAGCTTTGCCACTGATATTTCAAATACCAGCAGGGTCACCCTTCGTAGACAGGTTTCAACGGAGTTTCCAGACTAAGACAGACTATTAAGAAGGACCTGACAGTCCTACTTCTGAAAAAATTCATCAGTGAAAACCTTATGAATAGCAGTAGAACATTGTCTGATATACTGTGAAAGTTGAGCCCCTCGGGTTGGAAGGCACTCAAAATTCAACTGGGAAAGAGCTGCCTCCTCAAAGCAGAGTCAGCTTTAATGACATGGATGGAGTCAAGCTTTCGGGACCTACATTTGCTGATGTGACATGACTCAAAATGAGAAGAAACAGCTGCAAACATCCATCAATAACTGGAACTTGGAATGTATGAAGTATGAATCTAGGAAAATAGAAAGTTGCCAAAAATGAAATGGAATGTATGAAAATGGATATCCTAGGCATTAGTGAGCTGAAATGGACTGGTATGGGCCATTTTTGAATCAGTCAGTCATATGGTCTACTATGCTGGGAATGATAAATTGAAGAAGAATGGCATCACATCCATTGTCCAAAAGAACATTTCAAGATCTGTCCTGAAGTACAACACTGTCAGTTGCAAGGAAGACCAGTTAATACTACTACTATTCAAATTTACTCACCAACCACTACAGCCAAAGATGATGAAATTGAAGACCTTTACTAACTTCTGTAGTCTGAAATTGATCAGATGTGCAATCAAGATGCATTAATAATTACTGGTGATTGGAATGCAAAAGTTGGAAACAAAGAAGAAGGATAGGTAGATGGAAAATATGGCCTAGGTGATAGAAATGACACCAGAGATCACATGATAGAATTTTGCAAGACCAATGACTTATTCATTGCAAATATATTTTTTCAACAACATAAACAGCAGCTATACACATGGACCTCACTGGGTGGAAAACACAAGAATCAAATAGATTACATCCGTGGAAAGAGATGATGGAAAATTCAACATCATCTGCCAGAACAAGGCCAGGGGTCAACTGCAGAACAGACTATCAATTGCTCATATGAAAGTTCAAGTTGAAGCTGAAGAAAATTAGGACAAGTCCACTAGAGCCAAAGTACAAACTTGAGTATATCCCATATGAATTTGGAGAACATCTCAAGAATAGATATGACACAAAGAACACTAAAGACCGAAGACCAGATGAGTTGTGGAATGACATCATGGACATCATACATGAAGAAAGCAACATGTCATTAAAAAGGTAAGAAAGAAAGAAAGACCAAAATGGATGTCAGAAGAGACTCTGAAACGTGCTCTTGAACATCGAGTAGCTAAAGCAAATGGAAGAAGTGATGAAAAGAGCTGAAGAGAAAATTTCAAAGGACAGCTTGCGATGATAAAGTATTGTATGAAATGTGCAAATACCTGAAGTTAGAAAACCAAAAGGGAGAGCACGCTCAGCATTTCTCAAGCTGAAAGAATTGAAGAAAAAACTCAAGCCTCGAGTTGCAATATTGAAGGATTCTACTGAGAAAATACTGAACAAAGCAAGAAGCATCAGAAGATGGAAGGAGTACACAGAGTCACTGTACCAAAAAGAATTGGTTGACATTTAACCACTTCTGGAGGTGGCATTTGACCAAGAGCTGATGGTTCTGAAGGAAGAAGTCCAAGCTGCACTGGAGGCATTATTGAAAAACAAGGCTCCAGGAATTGATGGAACACCTATTGAGATGTTTCAACAAACGGATGCAGTGCTAGAGGTGCTCAATAGTCTATGTCAAGAAATTTGGATGACAGCTGCCTGGCCAACCGACTGGAAGAGATCCATATTTCTGCCCATTCCAAAGAAAGGTGATCCAATAGAATGTGGAAATAACCAAACAATATTATTATCACACGCAAGTAATTATGTTGCTGAAAACCATTCAAAAGTGGTTGCAGCAGTACATCAATGGGAGAACTGCCAGAAATTCAAGTCGGATTCAGAAGAGGACATGGAACAAGGGATATCATTGCTAATGTCAGATGGATCTTGGCTGAAAGCGGAGAATACCAGAAAGATGTTTACCTGTGTTTTATTGACTATGCAAAGGCATTTGATTGTGTGGATCATGACAAATTATGGATAACATTACAAAGAATGGGAATTCCAGAACACTAAATTATGCTCATGTAGAACCCGTACATAGACCAAAAGGCAATCATTCAAACAGAGCAAGAGGATATTGCATGGCTTAAAATCAAGAAAAGTTTGTGTCAGGGTTGCATCTTTTCACCATATTTAGTCAATCTGTATGCTGTGTAAATAATCTGAGAAGCTGGATGATATGAAGAAGAAAGAGGCATCAGGATTGGAGGAAGACTCATAAACAACCTTCGATATGCAGATGACACAACCTTGCTTGCTAAAAGCGAAGAGGACTTGAAGCACTTAACTGATGAAGTTCAAAGACTACAGCCTTCAATATGATTATGCCTCAACATAAAGAAAACGAAAGTCCTCACAACTGAAACAATAAGAAAAGATCCAAGTTGTAAAGGATTTCGTTTTACTTGGATCCACAATCAGCACCCATGGAAGCAGCAGTCAAGAAATAAATGACACATTGCATTGGGCAAATCTGCTGCAAAAGACCTCTTTAATGTGTTAGAAAGCAAAGATGTCACGTTGACGACTAAGGTGCGCCTGACCCAAGCCATGGCGTTTTCAATCGCCTCATAAGCATGCGAAAGCTGAGCAATGAATAAGGAAGATGGAAGAATTGATGCCTTTGAATTATGGTGTTGGCAAAGAATATTGAATATACCATGGACCGCCAAAAAAAAAAAAAAAAAAAGAACGAACAAATCTGTCTCGGAAGAAATACAACCAGAATGCTCCTTAGAAGTAAGGATGGTGAGACTTCGTCTTGTGTACTTTGGACATGTTATCAGGAGGGATCAGTCTCTGGAGAAGGACATGATGCTTGGTAACGTAGAGGGTCAGTGAGAAGAGAAAGACCCTCAATGAGATGAATTGACAGAGTGGGTGCAATGATGTGCTCAAGCATAACAATAATTTTGGATGTTTCAAAATCTACACACTGTCCCCATCTCAAAGAATCTTGTTTTCCTCAGTTGGGAACAATGAAAACAGAGTTACTTGGAGGCTTATATGGGTAATAAGCAAAACTATTGCTTTGAATGACACCCGACCATGGACGGGATGACTGAAGCTTGAGAGTGATTCACAGGCTTCAAGGGAACTGGGGACTGAGGCTGTTTGGCGAAAAGCATAAAGGTTACCAGGGAAGTGGGTGAACAACGAGACAAACTCTAACAAAATATTAGCGGCACAAGTAAGTCCTGTTTGTTAGTTTGTTTTTAATTGCACGGAACATGGTTGCCAGGGTTTAATATTGTAGTGCTCTAAGCATATAATTAAGCAAGAGGCCTTAGTTGGCACCAGTTGGGATACCAAGCTGTTGATGCAGCCTATGATAATGATCTTCTGATATTAAAATTCAAGGGCTGAGTGTATGTATGTGTCCCTAGTCCTATTTGCATATTTTTTTCTCTAGGTCTCCAAGCTCCAGGTAAAAATTACCAGCCCTGGATAAGTATGTTTTTTTGCTGCCTGTGTGAATATCCCTGTCTCAGTCAGTCTCAGTCAGTCTGGTGGCAATCAGTTCAGCTGAAGGGTTTTCTGGACCTGAAACAGAGATCATTTCAGTCCAATCACAAGCCATCTCAGTTATGACAAGTGCCCCATGCAATCTCTTCTTAACATCATGGAATTTTAGAGCTGAATGTGAACTTGGCAATTATCTTTTCATTTTACATACGAAAAATCAGAGGGCTAGAGTCATGAACTGACATGCTCAAGGTCATTCAGCTGACAGGTGGCATTAGGAAAAGATCAGAACTAGAACCCAGGGTCCTTTTGTATAATCCTGTGACCCTCTTAAGTCTAGAGCAGTCTTTTCTCCATCCTCCCACCCCTAGCTTCTTCAACATGGATTTGTAACCTTTTTGAAATATGTGCTCGTTTCCCAATCTTTTGCCAGAAGCATGGCCATGCTGCTAAGGTTTCATGGAGAGAGAAGAGGAATGTCACAGCGCAGGTAACTAAAATGACTTGTCAAACAGCAGAAGATAGTTCACTTTCCAAAGTCACGAGGGAACCATTTCACCAGAGCAAAGGCAACTTACTTAGTGGACTCTAAAGGCCTGGAAGAATTCCTGCCCCTCCCCAAAATGAGTAATTTCCTCCTTCAGCTCTGCCTGCACAGGCCCATTACATCATAAAGACATTGCACATATACCTAGCAATTATCTTAAGTGGGAGCCAGCCCTCTCAAGAGGTTCTTTTTGGTCCTTCCTAGCAATATCCTCAGAGGTGGGTAGGCAGATGGAGGGGAAGAGAGAAACACAGAGGGTCCTGAGGGTGACCAGGAGTCAGGACAAGATCTCCGAGCCTCTTGACCACCCCTCCTGCACTCTGCCCACTTCGACCTTGCTGCTCCTGCAGCAGGTAACCCACTGCCGTCAAGTCGATCATGACTCATAGAGACCCTATAGGACAGAGTAGAACTGCTCCATAGAGTTTCCAAGGAGCACCTGGTGGATTCGAGCTGCCGACCTTTTGGTTAGCAGCTATCGCACTTAACCACTATGCCACCAGGGTTTCTGCTGCAGCAGTTAGTAGATTTTAAAGAACCTCAGTTTCCCTTTCCCTGGTCCAACTAAGTGGAGTGTCTTAGTCATTTAGTGCTGCTGTAACAGACATACCACAAGTGGATGGCTTTAACAAAGAGAAGTTTATTCTCTCACGGTGCGGTAGGCTATAAGTCCCAATTCAGGGCTCCGGCTCCAGGGGAAGGCCTTTCCTCTCTGTCGGCTCTGAAGGAAGGTTCTTGTCATCAGTCTTCCCTTGGTCTGGGAGCTTCTCAGCACAGGAACCTCAGGTTCAAAGGACATGCTCTGCTCAAGGAGCTGCTTCTTGGTGGTATGAGGTCCCCATGTCTGTCTGCTCACTTCTCACTTTCATATCTCAAAAGAGATTGGCTTAAGATACTACCTAATCTTGTAGACCTCATCCGTGTAACTGCTGCTAATCCATCTTATTACATCACAGTGATAGGATTTACAACATACAGGGAAATCACATCAGAAGATAAAATGGTAGACATACAATCATACAAGGGAATCATGACCTAGCCAAGTTGACTGATATTTTGGGGGGACACAATTCAACCCATGACACAGAGTTTCTCAGGTCCTCCTGTTAGAGGTGAATAAAGGTAAATCTTTGGAACTTTGGGATAGAAAACAATCTGTGTTTAAGGTAGCTATATGTCCTGGATATCTTGGATGCCCTGATTTCAAATATTCCGTCCTTCCCTCTTTATAAGTTCATGCACTTATTGAAACATATCCTGATGTTTTTGATTCTGAAGATAAAGACATTACACATTTCGGAAATGTAATTCTTTACCCACTACTTGGTATCTGACTTTGAGCCATGCAAAGCCTTCTCTGGAAAGAACGGAATCAACCCACCCAATCACACCAGCCTATCACCTAGGGTGCCTGTGATGGGGCCTTGAGAGAAACGGTGAGTATGGGTTTGGGAATCTGCCCTGGGTTCAAACCCCTATTCTGTAATTTATAGTAGGTTGAATGGTGCCCCCCCCACCCACCAAGAGATATGCCCACGCCTTAACCCCCAGAACCTGTGAGTTTGACTTATTTGGAAAAAGATGTAATTAAGCTAAGAGTCTTGAGATGAGATCACCCTGGGTTACTCAGGCTAGCCAATGAGAAGTATCTTTATAAGAGACAGAAGAGGACAAGGCACAGACACGTGGAAAAGAAGTCCACGTGAAGACAGAGGCAAAGACTGGATAGGTATAGCCGTAAAGAATTACAACACCCACCAGAAGCTGGAAAGGTAAGGAACAGATTGTCCCCCAGATTCTTCAGAGGGAGCACAGGCCTGCCGACACCTTGATTTCAGACTTCTGGGGTCCAGAACTGTGAGAGAATAAATTTTGGTTGTTTTATCAGAGAGTATTTTTGTTCGTTTTTTCCTATAGCTTAATTTTGGAAGTAGATCTCCAGGCCCTTTTCTGAGGCACCTTTGGATGGACCCTAATCTCCAGCCTTTCAGTTAGTGTGTAAACTCCTTGCGCCACCCAGGGAAATTGTGGTTGTTTTAAGCCACCAAGTGTATGGTAATTTGTTAGGACAGCCCTAAAACTCTAATACAAGGCTTTCTAACTTTGTCTCCTACTGCTTCTCCCTTCATTTCCTCTGCTTCAATGCGCTGGTCTTCGCCTGTTCCTCTAGTACTCAGTGCCCCTCTCAGGGTCTTTTCACTTGTGCTTCCCTTTCTCTGGAATGTTCTTCCCCTAGAGATCCACACACCTACACCCCGCCTTTTTCAGGCCTTAGCTCAATTTATACTGCACATATCAGTGTAAATTGATATGATGTAGCCCAATTAGGAGCTATTCTTCTGGTAGGCAGGATCTCCTTCCATGTCATGGCAGCTGAATCAATGACCCTCATGGGGATGGCAGGCTATGGGGGCGGCTAGATCAGTGTTTGCCGACATCAGAGTGGCCAGGCCAGCACCTTCCCTGACCACTCTCTGTAAAACTGCTATCTTCCTCTCCCTCACTTCATCTTCTCCCTTGCTTCATGTTTCTCCATAGCCCTTAAAAAACCCACCCAGGCCAGCGAGCCTGGCCCCCTCCCCCTGAGCTTCTGCAGGGGGGGCTTTGTGCTCGGCCTCGCACCTGCGCTGCCTGCCCCCTGCTGTTTCCGCTCCATGCGCAGCTTCACCTGCCCCCAGCCAGCGCTTCCTGCTGGGGTTCCTTGTCGCGGTCCGGGGAGCCTGCCCTCCTGGCTGTGGTCACCCTGCCTTCTAATATGCCATATAATTTACTTATATATTTCATTGATTATCTTCCCCAACTAGTAGTTCACCCATCACATCACAACCTGCCTCTGCTTCTGTTTGTCTTCCTTCCTAATAACTCCTTTCTCTAATGGGTACACTCCGTGTTTACCCTGAGCCCCAGTCCTAGGCTGTCGGTCCAAGCTCCCACCCCCATGAAGTGCAATGTGGAAAAATCTGTCTTTCCTCAGCTTCGGCCCCTGTAACAAGAACCAGCATGTTCCCACAGTGACAGTAACACACTCTGACCCATCTTTTCAATCTTGCTTCCTGCTCCATTTCCTCCTGGTAGGGTGGATAAAAATCTTTGACCAATGTCTAGGATTGCTATAAAGTCACTCTCAAAGCCCATGGAAGAATCCCAAAGGAATGTCTGACATGCAGGGGGAGGAAGGAAACCCTTTGTCTCACTTTTGCTGTTTTCTCTGGAAAGTTTTCCAAAGGACACTGGTTCATTGACAAGACATCTCCTGGGCCTGGGTGGTGGCCTTCCTCCCTTTCTCATCCCTGGCTTGTTCCTGTCCTGGCAGTCTTCTCTTGCTTTGGGGCCAGAGAACCAGCTTCATCAGGTGTGCCCTGAACCCTGCTGGTGGAAGCATTGGTGTTTCATCTCCAGCTCTACCCGGAATCTGGGTCACTCTGTTGAGAAGCCACTGGAGTTTCACACCTTTGGAAAAATTTGGTCAATAAGAAGACTGCAATGATGAACTGATTGCTTGCAGGGCTTACAGCTCAGGTCTGCATATGCCTGGACCAGCACTGAATCAGCAATCCAGAGGGAGGGGCCAGCAACTCCAGGATAATGCTGGTTTCCCAGCTCCTCCTGTTCCTATCTGGCTTCCACGACATCCTATTTATCTCACCACTTCTTTTTTTTTTTTTCTTCTCTTAGTACAGCCTGTGTGCATCCTTCTCCTCTAGGATCCCACTGCCCACTTAATCTTTATTTTTTAGTTTCCTTTCTGTTTTTTCCTCCTCACTCCTGCTCCACTCCACACCATCTTCAGTAAGAGCAAGGTCTTGGAAAATGGAGAGGTAGTTCAAGTTCATCTTTGGCCTTTGGCTCCCAGTGTTCCTTTTCTGTATTCTTATTTTTCCCTCTTTCAGGTATCTGCCTCCTCATGCTCTTCTCCATGAATCATATCACGAACTGTTCTTAGGAAAGGATTGTCTATCAGTCATGTGTACCTTAAGTGACGTCATGACATGATGTTTTGGATATGCACGCATGCATTCTGGAGTTTAGTAGCTTGGTCTGCAATCCAGACTTTGTTCCTTACATGCAACTTTAAGTATGTTACCAAATTTATGCCCCTGCATCCTCAAAAAAAAAAAAAAAAATTTTTTTTTTTTTTATCCTCAGCCTGTGAATTGGGGCTAACACCTCGTGGAGCTGTGAGGATGAAATGAGTCATGCATGGAAACACTTTGGAGAGTGCCTGGCACTTGAACAGTTTTATATAAATTAGTTATTACTGTACGTATCAGTATAAATTGATATGATGTAGCCCAATAAGTTTTTGTTTTGTTTTTTTAGCCCAATAAGGAGCTATTCTGCTGGTAGGCAGGATCTCCTTCCATGTCATGGCAGCTGAATCAATGACCCTCATGGGGATGGCAGACTCTGGGGGTGGCTAGATCAGTGTTTGCTGATATCAGAGTGGCCAGGCCAGCACTGGTGAAAGGCCGAGCCAAATACCTAAATCAGCACAGTCATCTTGAGACTTGGGAGCCACTGAAGAGGAGCAGCTGAAGTAGAGAATATGTCATAGATTGGACTGTGTTCCCCAAAAAGTTATGTGGGTGTTCTAGCCCCTACACCAGTAAATATGACCCTGTTTGGAAACAGGGCTTTCCTTTTGTTGTGCTTTTTTTTTTTAATTATTGTACTTTAGGTGAAGGCTTACGGAACAAACTAGTTTCTCATCAAACAGTACACACATTGTCTATGGCATGGGTTAACAACACCACAACATATCAACACTCTTTCTTCTCAACCCTGTGTTCCCTATTACCAGCTTTCTTGTTCCCTCCTGCCTTCCAGTCCCTGCCCCAGGGCTAGTTCGCCCCTTTAGTCTTGGGCCTGTTCAATCTTTGACTGAAGGGCGAACTTTTGGAGTGACCTCATTACCGAGCTAAAAGGGTGGCCGGGGGCCATACTCTCATGGTTTCTCCAGTCTCTGTAAGGCCAGCAAGTCTGGTCTTTCTTTTTGAGTTAGAATGTTGTTCTACATTTTTCTTCAGCTCTGTCCAGGACCCTCTGTTGTGATGCCTGTCAGAGCAGTCAGTGGTGGTAGCCAGGCACCACCTAGTTGTACTAGACTCAGTCTGGTGGAGGCTGTGGTAGATGTGGTCCATTAGTCCTTTGGACTAGTCTTTCCCTTGTATCTTTAGTGTTCTTCATTCTTCCTTGCTCCTAAAGGGGTGAGACCAGTGGAGTATCCTAGATGGCTGCTCACAGGCTTTTAAGGCCCCAGACACTAATCACCAAAGTAGAATGTAGAACATGTTCTTTATAAACTATGTTATGCCTATTGAGCTAGATATTCCTCAGGATCATGGTCCCCACAGCCCTCAGCCCAGCAATTCGGTCCCTTAGGGAGTTAGGCTGTGTCAATGGAGCTACCATGACCTTGCCTTGTACAGGTTGTGCTGGCTTCCTCTGTACTGTGTACTGTCAAGAACCAACTTTTTAGGATTCTTTTTTTAGCATCTTCCACAGCATTGCCAAGCTAATGGATGCATCAGGGATACCTCAAGCTGTGAGCACCAGGGTAAAACTAGGAGTCCACAAGTCCAACAGTCAGGTGTGCACCTAGCATGATGGCAGCAGTACCCAATGTCCTGATTGGGATGATAGGTTCTCTCTGGGCTCAGGAAGGAACCCTTTCAGGGACTGCACCTCCAGACTTCCAAATGACGCAGTCATGTGGCTGGGCAGGGCTGCAGCCCCAGTGACTCAGCAGGAAGTGGGTTCCCAGCAATGCTCACTCCCCTTGGCAGGTATTTAGCCTGAGGAACATTTGAGACCAGAGGGCAGTGCTCGGGCCTGTTCACTTCTTCACTCTCTCTATCAGTAACCTCCCTGCCTTCTGCCTTGCGCTCCCCATTCACTGATACAAGATAGTACCAGACATTAATTCTTTCTTTGCATCATGTCAAGGAAGGGGCCTCGGGTTGCTAAGGCAGTGCCATTGACCAGCTGGAGGGAATGTGTTTAGATAGATAGATAGATGATAGATAGACAGATAGACAGACAGACAGACAGACAGACAGACAGATAGATAGACAGATAGACAGACAGACAGGTAGGCAGGTAGATAGATAGATTTTTTTTTAATTTTTTTCTGCTCTAAGTTAAAGTTTACAAACCAAGTCTGTCTCTCATACAAAAACTCCTAGTTGATCTTCCTCTAACGAGACAGGACACTCTTTCCCTCCACTCTCTATTTTCGTGTCACTTGGCCAGCTTCTGTCCTCCTCTGCCCTCTCATCTCTTCTCCAGACAGGAGCTGCCCACATAGTCTAATGTGTCTACTTGATTCAAGGAGCTCACTCGTCAGCAGTATCATTTTCTATCCCATAGCCCAGTCCAATCCCTGTCTGAAGAGTTGGCTTTGGGAATGGTTCCTGTCTTCTGGGGACCATGACCTCTGGGGTATTTTTAGTCTCAGTCAGACCATTCAGTCTGGTATTTTTACAAGAATTTGGGGTCTACATCCCACTGCTTTTCTGCTCCCTCAGGGGTTCTCTGTTTTGTTCCCTGTCAGGACAGCCATCGGTTGTACCCGGGCACCATCTAGCTCTTCTGGTCTCAGGCTAATGTAGTCTCTGGTTTATGTGGTCCTTTCTGTCTCTTGGGCTCATAATTACCTTGTGTCTTTGGTGGCCTTCATTCTCCTTTGCTCCAGGTGGATTGAGACCAACTGATGCATCTTAGATGGCCATGTGCTAGCGTTTAAGAGCCCAGATGCCACTCTCCAAAATGGGATGCAGAATGTTTTCTTAATAGATTTTATTATGCCAATTGACTTAGATGTCCCCTGAAACCATGTTCCCCAAACCCACGCCCCTGCTGTGCTGGCCTTTGAAGCATTCAATTTATTCCAGAAACTTCTTTGCTTTTGATTTAGTCCAGTTGTGCTGACCTCGCCTGTATTGTGTATTATCTTTCCTGTCACGTAAAGTAGTTCTTATCTACTATCTAATTAGTGAATACACCTCTCCCACCTTCCCTCCCTCCCTCCTCTCATCACCATCAAAGAATATTCTCTTTTCTGTTTAAACTATTTCTTGGGTTCTTATAATAGTGGTCTTATACAATATTTGTCCTTTTGCAACTGACTACTTTCACTCAGCATAATGCCTTCCAGATTCCTCCATGTTATGAAATGTTTCACAGATTCTTCACTGTTCTTTATCGATGTGTAGTATTCCATTGTGTGAATATACCATAATTTATATATCCATTCATCTGTTGATGGGCACCTTGGTAGCTTCCATCTTTTTGCTATGGTAAACAGTGCTGCAATGAACATAGGCGTGCATACATCTGTTCATGTCAAGGCTCTTATTTCTTTAGGATATACTCCAAGGAGTGGGATTGCTGGATCGTATGGTAGTTCTATTTCTACATTTTTAAGGAAGAGCCAAATTGATTTCCAAAGTGGTTGTACCATTTTACATTTCCACCACTAGTGTATAAGTGTTCCAATCTCTCCACAGCCTCTCCAACATTTATTATTTTGTGTTTTTTGGATTAACGCCAGCCTTGCTGGAGTGAGATGAATTCTCATTGTAGTTTTGATTTGCATTTCTCTAATGGCTAATGATGGTAAGCATTTCCTCACGTATCTGTTAGCTACCTAAATGTCTTCTTTAGTGAAGTGTCTGTTCATTCATATCTTTTCAGGCCATTTTGAATATGTGGCAGTATAATAGGTGTCAAAATCAGGTAGAGTGAGGCCTCCCTCTTTGTTCTTTTTTGGTAATGCTTTACTTATCCACAGCCTCTTTCCCTTCCATATGAAGTTGGTGATTTGTTTCTCCATCTCATCCTAAAAAATGTCGGTGGAATTTGGATTGGAAGTGCATTGTATCTATACATGGCTTTTGGTAGAATAGACCTTTTTACAATGTTAAGTCTTCCTCTCCATGAGCAAGGTATGTTTTTCCAGTTATGTAAGTCTCTTTTGGTTTCTTGCAGTAGTGTCTTGTAGTTTTCTTTGTATAGGTCTTTTACTTCTCTGATAAGATTTATTCCTAAGTATTTTATCTTCTTGGGGGCTACTGTAAATGGTATTGATTTGGTGATTTCCTCTTCAATGTTCTTTTTATTGGTGTAGAGGAATACAACTGATTTTTGTATGTTTATCTTGTATCCTGATGATCTGCTGAACTCTTCTATCAGTTTCTATAGCTTCCTTGAGGATTCTTTAGGGTTTTCTGTGTATAAGATCATGTCATCCACAAATAGAGATACTTTTACTTCTTCCTTACTTACCTATCTGGATGCCCTTTATTTCTTTATCTAGCCTGATTGCTCTGGCGAGGACCTCCAGCACAATGTTGAATAAGAGTGGTGATAAAGGGGAGTCCTTGTCTGGTTCCTGGTCTCAGGTGGAACGCTTTTAGGCTCTCTCCATTTAGGATGATGTTGGTAGTTGGCTTTGTATAAATGCCCTTTATTATGTTGAGGAATTTTCCTTCTATTCCTATTTTGCTGAGAGTTTTTGTCATGAATGGGTGTTGAACTTTGTGAAATACCTTTCGTGCATCAATTAATAAAACCATGTGATTCTTGTCTTTTGCTTTATTTATATGATGGATTACATGAATTGTTTTTCTAATGTTGAACCATCCCTGCATACCTGGTATGAATCCCACTTGGTCATGATGAATTATTTTTTTGATATGTTGTGGAATTCTATTGGCTAGGATCTTGTTGAGGATTTTTGCACCTAAGTTCATGAGGGATATAGGTCTATAATTTTCTTTTTTTGTGGTGTCTTTACCTGGTTTTGGTATCAGGGTTATGCTGGCTTCATAGAATGAGTTTGGTAGTATTCCGTCCTTTTCTACACTCTGAAATACCTTTAGTAGCAGTGGTGTTAACTCTTCTCTGTAAGTTTGATAGAAGTCTGCGGCGATGCCATCAGGCCAGGGTTTTTTTGTTGTTGTGAGTTTTTAAATTATCTTTTCAATCCCTTCTTTTGTTATGGGTTTATTTAGTTGTTCTAACTTTGTTTGTGTTAGTTTAGGTAAGTAGTGTGTTTCTCGGAATTCATCCATTTCTTCTAGGTTTTCAAATTTGTTAGAGTACGATTTTTCATAGTAATCTGATATGATTCTTTTAATTTCAATTGGGTCTGTTGTAATATCGCCCATCTCATTTCTTATTTGGGTTATTTGCTTCCTCTCCTGTTTTTCTTTTGTCGGTTTGGCCAATGGTTTATCAATTTTGTTAATTTTTTCAAAGAACCAGCTTTTGGTCTTGTTAATTCTTTCAATTGTCTTTCTGTTTGCTATTTCATTTAATTCTGCTGTAATTTTTATTATTTGCTTTCTTCTGGTGCCTGTGGGTTTCTTTTGTTTCTCTCTTTCTATTTATTCAAGTTGTAGGGATAGTTCTTTGATTTTGGCCATTTCTTCTTTTTGGATGTGTGCATTTATTGATAGAAATTGACCTTTGAGCACTCCTTTTGCTGTGTCCCAAAGGTCCTGATAGGGAGTGTTTTCATTCTCATTGGATTCTCCGAATTTCTTTATTCCCTCCTTGATGTTTTCTATAACCCAGTCGTTTTTGAGCAGGGTATTGTTCAGTTTCCAAGTGTTTGATTTCTTTTCCCTGCTTCTTCTGTTATTGATTTCTACTTTTATGGCCTTATGGTCAGAAAAGATGCTTTGTAATATTTGCATGTTTTGGATTCTGCTAAGGCTTGCTTTATGGCCTAATATGTGGTCTATTCTAGAGAATGTTCCATGTGCACTAGAAAAGAAAGTATACTTGATTGCTGTTGGGTGGAGTGTTCTGTATATGTCTATGAGGTCAAGTTGGTTGTTTGTGGCATTTAGATCTTCCGTGTCTTTATGGAGCTTCTTCCTGGGTGTCCTGTCCTTCACCGAAAGTGGTGTGTTGATGTCTCCTACTATAATTGTGGAGCTGTCTATCTCACTTTTCAATGCTGTTAGAGTTTGTTTTATGTATCTTGCAGCCCTGTCATTGGGTGCATAAATATTTAATACGGTTATATCTTCTTGGTATATTGTCCCCTTAATCATTACATAGTGTCCTTCCTTATCCTTTGTGGCGGCTTTAATTTTAAAGTCTATTTTCTCAGAAATTAATATTGCCACTCCTGCTCTTTTTTGATTGCTGTTTGCTTGATAAATATTTTTTCCATCCTTTGAGTTTTAGTTTGTTTGTGTCTCTAAGTCTAAGGTGTGTGTCTTGTAGGCAGCTAATAGACCGATCGTGTTTTTTTTATCCATTCTGCTACTCTCTGTCTCTTTATTGGTGCATTTAGTCCATTTATGTTCAGTGTAATTATGGATAGGTATGAGTTCAGTGCTGTCATTTTGATGTCTTTTTTTGTGTGTTGCTGACAGTTTCTTTTTCCCACTTAATTTTTTGTGCTGGATAGCTTATCTTTATATATTGTCTTTTCCTCTTATTCTTTGTTGTTGATTTTGTTTCTGCTGAGTCTCTATTTTTTTGTTGTATTTTATTTTGATGAGTAGGATAGTTAGCCCCCATTGTGGTTACCTTAATATTTACCCCTAGTATTCTAAGTTTAAACCTAACTTTTATTTCTTTATATTACCTTGTTTTCCTCTCCACATGAAAGATCTATGACTGCATTTCTTAGTACCTCTTTATTGTTTTAATGTTGTCTTCTTTTATATAATCACATCATGTTTCCCTGTTTTGAGCTTTTTTTTAATCTTGATTTATTTTTGTGATTTCCCTATCTGGGTTGACATCCGATTGCTCTGTCTAGTCTTCTAGTCTTGGGTTGATATCTGATATTACTAATTTTCTTACCAGAGAACCCCCTTTAGTATTTCTTGTAGTTTTGGTTAGGTTTTTACTAATTCCCTAAACTTCTGTTTATCTGGAAATGTCCTAATTTTGCCTTTATATTTGAGAGACAGTTTTGCTGGATATATGATTCTTGGATGGCAATTTTTTCCTTCAATGCTTTAGGTAAGTCATCCCATTGCCTTCTTGCCTGCATGGCTTCTGCCGAGTAGTCTGAGCTTATTCTTATTGACTTTCCTTTCTAGGTGACTTTTCGTTTATCCCTAGCTGCTCTTAAAATTCACTCTGTATCTTCTGATTTGGCAAATTCGATTATATTATGTCTTGGTGACTTTCTTTTAAGATGTACCTTATGTGGAGTTCGATGAGCATGTTGGACAGATATCTTCTCATCTTTCATGATATCAGGGATGTTTTCTGCCAAGAAATCTTCAACAATTCTCTCTGTATTTTATGTTATTCCTCCCTGTTCTGGTACTTCAATCACTCATAGGTTATTTCTCTTGATAGAGTCCCACATGATTCTTAGGGTTTCTTCATTTTTTTTAATTCTTTTATCTGATTTTTCTTCAAGTATATTGGTGGCAAATGCTTTATCCTTATTCTCATAAATTCTGCCTTCCACTTGCTCAGTTCTGCTCCTCTGACTTTCTATTCAGTTGTTCAATCACGTAACTTTATTGTTAATCTTCTGAATTTCTGATTGCTGTCTCTCTATGGATTCTTACAGCTTATTAAATTTTTCATTAAGTTCTTGAAACACCTTCTTAGTTTCTTCAACTGCTTTATTTGTGTGTTCCCTGGCTTGTTCTGTGTATTGCCTCATCTCCTTCCTGATCTCATTCCTGATGCCTTGAAGAGTTCTGTATATTAATCTTTTGTATTCTTCATCCCATAATTCCAGGAAGGCACCCTCATCCAGAGAATCCCTTTATTCTTTGTTCTGAGAGCTCATTGAATATGAGCTGTTTCTTTATGTGGTTTCATATTGACTGTTGTCTCTGAGCCACCTGTAAGTTATTGTATTAGTGTAGTTTATGTTTGCTTACTGTATCCTAGCTTCTTCCTTTGTTTTGTTTTGATATGCCCAAATAGGTTGCTTGAGCAAGCTAGTTTGATTACTTTTACCTTTGAAGCTCTAACGTCCTATCACCAGATGGCTAGAGCTGTTACCAGGTATACGAGCCTAGGGAGTCCATTCACTTTTCTTGTATCAATTCAGCTCAAGAGTCCAGGTAGTTGGACATCAAGTGCATGGTAGAGGCTCTGACCTACAGTCTTGGCGGAAGGGGAGGAGGGCAGGGGTGATTGGTGTAGGTACCAGTATCTGGTTGCAGCAGGGGGTCATGCTCTGTAAAAGGCAGGGGGCTGACAAGAGTCCTCCGAATGAGGATTGCACAACATCCCTGTCCTCTACAGCACACAAGTGGGTGGGTTCTATAGACAGACTTGGGCACCCAATGCATTTGGTTGTAAGGACTGGGAGGTACCAGTTATTCTTGGGCCCCAGTCATGGGTGGCTGGGTGACCTGAGTGGAGCCATCAGTCCGTAGGCCCCTGATGTGGGTATGTGAGGACTCTGTTTAATAGGCAAAGTGGTGTCAAACATCAAACACCCTCCTCTCCACTGCACCGCTGAAACACTTGCTGTCTGCCAACAAGGGCCTAGTCTCCTGCAATAGGCCCACACAGGTCCATGCAGGGTGGAAGATATTCAAAGTCCATGGACTGTTTATGCCTGGATAGGAGCTGCTTCTGTCCTAAGCTCCCCAGGTTAGTGGAGCTGGCAGATTATCTTTTCCCTGATTGTGAATTTATTCATTCCTTCTCCAAGGCCGGGAGAATGGCTGTGAGCACTCAACAGGACCTATCTCAGTTCCAGGGAAATCAACAGCCACTGAAGCAGGCTTCAGGGTGTGGGGCACGGTACAACATACGCCAGTACTTAGCTTTTGCCAAGAGCGCCATCCTTCTCTGGTTCTGGAGGTGTGAGTAGGCTGTGTGGCTGGATGTTTCTCCCTGAGGAAAGTCAGCCAAACACTACCACCAGTCTGCTGCACCCGCTCTCAGGAATGGTGCCTGAGGGATCCCAGTGATTCAGGTCCACCAACTCCTCTTTGCTTCTGAACTGTCTCTCCCTCCCCCTGCCGCTCAGGCCATTTTCTAACTTTGCCTTTGTTGTTCAGGGCTTCTACCTTGTCATAATTTTAATCTTTTCACTTGTTTTTTTGGGTCTTTGTTGTAAAAGAGTTCACTGGAAGCATCTGACTGCTCTACCATCTTGGCCCTGCCTCATATGTTTTAATATTTTAAGAAGTTGATTTTTATGAACAGGTGTTGGTTGAATGCCAGCCCTTCCTAGTCCGCATCTGAATCTTAAGCCTGACTGCATAGGCATTTTGGAACTTACTCTTGACTGGATGTTACAGAAATCCCATTCCTCACTCTCAAACCCCCACTACTGTTCTTTCACCAACGCAAGCTTCAGGAGACTCTTGGAGTGTGAGAAATCTCTACTTTAGCCAGTTTTTTGGTCAAGGCTTCATTTCTTAATACCAGTGTGTGTCCTTCCTTTCTAGCTCAGTCCCCTCTATTTCCTTTCACACACCACGTACTATCCAAATGGAACTTCTTGCTATTTTTTCCCAAACATACCCTGAGTGTTCCTGCCATCATGCCTTTGCTCATGCAGTTTCCTCTATGTGAAGTCCCTTTTCCTCTTTTCTTATTGTGCCCAACTCAAATTCATCCTCTAAGGCGTATTCAAATAAGTCTTCAACGATTGTTCTGTTCAGAAAGGATCTGTCACCTCTGAGATCCCAAAACACTTTGTTCTTTTTTAAATTGTGATTTAGGTGAAAGTTTACATAGCAAATAAGTTTCTCATTAAACAGTTAGTACACAAATTGTTTTATGACTTTGGTTGCCAACCCTGCAATGTGTCAACCCTCTCGCCTTCTCTATCCCAGGTTCCCTATTTCCATTTGTACAATTTTCCTGTCCCTTCCTGACTTCTCATCTTTTCTTTTGTGCTAGTGTGCCCATTAGTCTTATACATGTAATTGAACTATGAATCACGTCATGTGTGTTATTGTTGGCCCTATAGACCTGTGTAACCTTTGGCTGAAGGACGAACCTCAGGAGTAACTTCAACACTGAGTTAAAAGGGTGTCCTGGCACCCTCAATTGTGATCCCTGCCAGAACAGTCAGTGGTGGTAACTGGGCGCCATCTAGTTGTTCTGGGCTCAGTCTCCAAAACAGTTTATTTTTTAACTTCAGTTATGGCACTTACAATTTCGTCATCGTCACTGGAGTGGGTTGAATTGTGTCTCCCAAAAAGATAATTCCCAAGTCCTAGCCCCCGTACCTGTAGATGTGACCTTATTTCCAATGGATCTTTGCAAATGTAGTTAAGAATCTTGGGATGAGATCATCCTGGACTTAGAAAAAAAAAAAAATTTTTTTTTTTTGGACTTAGGGATGGTCCCTAAATTCAGTGTCTGGAGTCTTTATTTAAAAAAAAAAAAAAAAAGGTGTGGGGGGGTTATTATAGACAAACTGAGAAAAACAGGAAAGAAGGTCATGCGAAGATAGAGGCAAAGACTGGAGTTATGCTGCCACAAGTCAAGGAACATCAGGAGCCATCATAAGCTGGAAGAAGCATGGAAGGATTCTCCCCTAAAATCTTTGGAGGGAATGTGGCCCTGCTGACACCTTGATTTTGGACTTTTGTCCTTCAGAACTGTGAGAGAATAAATTTCTGTTGTTTTAAGCCACCAAGTTTGTGGTAATTTGTTATGGCAGCCTTAGGAAACTAATGCAATCACCACCATCATTATCATCATGTCATGGTATTTGTTGAGAATCTATTGTGTGCTAGGAAAATATTCTATGCTTTATAGTCTCATTTCCTTTTTTGTCCTTTAAAGTAGTTATTTGTTGTTGTTGCTAGGTGTCATCAAGTTGTTCTCAACTCATAGTGACCCTATGTATAAAAGAATGAAACACTGTCCAATCCTGTGCCATCCTCACTATCGTTGCTATGTTTGAGCCCATAGTTGTAGCCACTGTGTTAATCCATCTCATGGAGGGTCTTCCTTTTTTCACTAATCCTCTACTTTATCAAACATGATGTCCTTCTCCAGGGACTGGTCCCTCCTGATAACATGTCCAAAGTACGTGAGACAAAGTCTCACCATATTCACTTCCAAGGAGCATTCTGGCTATATTTCTTCCAAGACAGACTTGTTTTGTCTTCTGGCAGTCCATGGTATATTCAATATTCTTTGCCACACATAATTCAGAGGCACCAATTTTTCTTGGGTCTTCCTTATTATTTGTCCAGCTTTCCCATGCATGTGAGGCATTTGAAAATATTATGGCTTGGGTCAGGTGCACTGTAGTCCTCAAAGTGACATCTTTGCTTTTTAGCACCTTAAAGAGGTGTTTTGCAGCAGATTTGCCCAATACAATATGTCATTTGATTTGCTGACTGCTGCTTCCATGGGCATTAATTGTGGGTCCTAGTAAAATGAAATCCTTGACAATGTCAATCTTTTCTCCATTTATCATGACGTTCTTTATTGGTCCAGTTGTGAGGATTTTTGTTTTCTTTACACTGAGGAGTAATCCATACTGAAGGCTGTAGTTTATGATCTTCATCAGTAAGTGCTTCAAATCCCCTTCGCTTTCAGCAAGCAAGGTTGTGTCATCTGCATATCAAAGGTTGTTAATGAGTCTTCATCCAATCCTGATGCCACATTCTTCTTTATATAGTCCAGCTTCTCAGATTATTTGCTGAACATACAGACTGAATAAGTATAGTGGAAGGATGCAACCCTGACACACGACTTTCCTGATTTTAAACCACGCAGTATCCTCTTGCTCTGTTTGAATGATTACTTCTTGGTCTATGTACAGGTTCCTTATGAGCACAATTGAATGTTACAGAATTCCCATTTTTTGCAATGTTGTCCACAATTTGTTATGATCTACACAGTCAAATGCCTTTGCATAGCCAATAAAACACAGGCAAACACCCTTCTGGTATTCTCCACTTTCAGCCAGAATTCATCTGACATCAGCAATGATATCCCTTGTTCCACGTCCTCTTCTGAACCTGGCTTGAATTTCTGGCAGTTCCCTCTAGATGTACTGCTGCAAGCTTTTGAATGATTTTCAGTATACTTTTATTTGCATGTGATATTAATGACATTGTTTGATAATTTCTACATTCAGTTGGATCACCTTTCTTTGGAATGGACACAAATATGAATCTCTTCTAGTCACTTGCCAGGTAACTGTCCTCCAAATTTCTTGGCATAGACACGTGAGGGCCTCCAGCACTGCATCCATTTGTTGAAACACCTCAATTGGTATTTCATCAATTCCTGGAGCCTTGTTTTTCCCCAGTGCATCACTGCAGCTTGGACTTCTTCCTTCAATACCATCAGCTCTTGGTCAAATGCCACCTCCAGAAGTGGTTAAATGTCAACCAATTCTTTTTGGTACAGTGGCTGTGTATTCCTTCCATCTGCTTTTGATGCTTCCTGCATCATTCAATATTTTGCCCATAGAATTCCTCAAAATTGAAACTTGATGCTTGAAGTTTTTCTTCAGTTCTTTCAGCATGAGAAATGCTGAGCGTGTTCTTCCCTTTTGGTTTTCTAATTTCAGGTCTTTGCACATTTAATTATAATATTTTACTTTGTCTTCTCGAGCTCTCCTTTGAAATCTTCTGTTCAGCTTTTTTATTTCATCATTTCTCCCATTTGCTTTAGCTACTCTGAGTTCGAGAACAAATTTCAGAGTCTCTTCTGACACCTATTTTGGCCTTTTCTTTCTTTCCTGTCTTTTTAATGACCTTTTTCTTTCTTCATGTATGATATTCTTGATGTCATCCCACAACTTGCCTGGTCTTCCGTTGTTAGTGTTCAGTGCATCAAATTTATTCTTGAGATGTTCTCCGAATTCAGGTGGGATATACTCAAAGTCATATTTTGTCTCTAATGGGTTTGTTCTAATTTTCTTCAGCTTCAGCTTGAACTTACATATGAGCAATTGATGGTCTGTTCCGCAGTCGGCCCACAGCCTTATTCTAACAAATGATATTGAGCTTTTCCATCATCTCTTTTCACAGATGTAGTTGATTTGATTCCTGTGTTTTCCATCTGGTGAAGTACACATGTATAGTCACTGTTTACGTTGTTGAAAAAGGGTATTTGCAATGAATAACTCATTGGCCTTGCAAAATCCTATCATGCTATCTCTGGCATCATTTCTATCACCAAGGCCAAATTTTCCAACTACTGATCCTTCTTCTTTGTTTCCAACTTTCTCATTTCAATCACCAGTAATTATCAACGCATCTTGATTGCATGTTTGATCATTTTCAGACTGCAGAAGTTGATAAAATCTTTGGCTCTAATTGTTGGTATGTAAATTTGTATGATAATTGGATTAACTGATCTTCCTTATAGACCTATGGATATTATTCTATCACTGACAGCTTTGTACTTCAGGATAGATCTTGAAATGTTCTTTTTGATGATGACCATTTCTCTTCAATTTGTCATTTCCAGCATAGTAGACCACATGATTGTCTGATTCAAAATGGCCAATGCCAGTCCATTTCAGTTCATTAATGCCTAGCGTATTGATCTTTATGTGTTCCATTTTATTTTTGACATCTTCTTATTTTCCTAGATTCATACTTCATACAGTCCACATTCCGATTATTAATGGATGTTTGCAGCTGTTTTTTCTCATTTTGAGTCTTGCCACATTTGCAAATGAAGATCTTGAAAGCTTGACTCCATCCATGTCATTAAGTTGAACTTCACTTTGGTGAGGCAGCTCTTCCCCAGTCGTCTTTTGAGTGCCTTCCAACCTGAGGGCCTCATCATCTGGGACTATATCAGACAATATTCTGCTGCAATTCATAAAGTTTTCACTGGTCAGTTTTTTCAAAAGTAGACTGCGAAGTCCTTCTTCCTAGTCTGTCTTAGTCTGAAACCTGTCCACCAAGGGTGACCCTGCTGGTATTTAAAATATCAGTGACAAAGCTTCCAGTATCACAGCAACAAGAAAGCCACCACAGTAGGACAAACTGACAGACACCTGGTGGAAAAATTGTTATTTATGCATACTTTTTTCCTTTCTAGTTTATAATAATTAAGCAGATGTGGACTTGGATGCTAGTTCCATTGTTGGCTATGGGACTCTGGGCAAATTACTAAGCTTCTCTATGCTTCAACTTTCTTGTTGGTAAAATGCAGATTATCATACTTACCTTATGTGGAATGGTTATATTACATGAAATAATAAAGATAACTAACATTTATTGAATGCTTATTCTATCCTGGGCTCCAAGTACCTTATATATATTATCTTATTTAATAATTTAAATTCTCACAACAAGCCTATGATATGAGTAATAGTGCCCTTACTTTACAGTGTGGGAAACTAAGGCCAAAGTTTAAGTCGGCAAGTGGAAGAGCCAGAATAAGAACTTTGACTTTAGAATCCTTATTCTTAACCGTTACCTAACAACTGTCTCCCTAGAGTAGAAATGGCCAGCATAGACTGTATAATGTCTGTACAACACATAGCCCAGTATTTGTTAAGACTTTGTAAGTAGCAGATATTCTTATTCCCATTTCTACTCTTGAGCACAAGGGCCTGTCCTATGCATCTTTGTTTCCTCACAGCACCTCATAATAGTTACAGCTAGCCTTTGTTAGTGCGCAGTGATGGTCCAGTGATAGAATTCTTGCTTTTCATGCAGGAGACTGAGATTTGATTCCGGCCAATGCACATCATGTGCAGCCACCACCTATCTGTAAGTGGACCCTGCGTATCGCTATGATGCTGAACAGGGTTCAGGAGAGTTTCTAGACTAAGATGAACTAGTAAGAGAGGCCTGGCAATCTACTTCTGAAAACCAGCCAAAGAAAGCCCTATGGGTCACAATGGTCTGATCTGCAACAAATCATGGGAATGGCGCAGGACCAGGCAGTGTTTTGTTCCATTGTGCGTAAGGTCATCATGAGTTGGGGGCCAACTCTATGGAAGCTAACAACAACATCTGTTAAGCATTTTCCATGTGCCAAGGATTGTACCAAGTCTTTAGGCCTAGCACAATGAATGAATGAGTGATTGAAGTAATGAACAAATGGAAAATGTGGACAAAAACTCCCGAACAATGGGTAAAGCCTGTCTGAAAAGAAGAGTCTCCCCTTCCAGCTTGTTAGCCAGGCAAGAAGGTGATGAGACCGAGGCGAGTCCTCCTAGGAGCCTGACTTACCCCTAGTATTCATCAGGATCTTCATTAATGACTCAAAAGATGGAGTGCAGAGTATGCTAATCAAATTGGTGAAGCCTGCAAGGCAGGACAGAGCAGAGCTTTTAGGAGGCAAGCTGGAGATTGCAGACAGCACTTAACAAATTAGGAAAATAAACAGTCAATAAGCAGAGCTGCAGGAGCTGCAGACTTCAAGTGGCTCTGGGGGAGCAGCTGCCTGTAATGGATCTGAGCAGAGACACCTATGACCCACTTTTCTCAGGGCTTCACCTGGCTAGGTTGTATCTTTGGAGCAAGTCTGCATGATAGGTAGGCTTGAGGGGAAAACCGATTTGGCTTGGAGTCCTCAAGGACGATGTTCCCACTGCACGGGCTAAGCTGTCCCTATACTTCTTCCTGGTCTCTCCTCTTCTTACCCTACCCATCCTCTCAGTTGTCTCAGAGAGAGAAGGTGGTGGCTCCACCTGCTACCTCAAAGACCTGAAGCTCAGTAAAAACATAAACTTACCCCATAATGCCCTGTCTTTACCACCAAAATGGTGCTGCCCTTCTCCACATTCTCTTCTTTAAGTGGCTTCTTTCTCACTCAAGGCTGCCCTGGAGCTTACTCTGACCTCAATTTCCTTTGGGATAATGTATTGGGATCATACGGTTGCCATGAGTCAGAATCAACTCACAGCAACTAACAATAATGTATTGGGTGTGAAAGGAGGGGAAAGGAGACAGAGTGCATTGGTTGGGAATGCCCTGCATATGCCCTGCCAACCTTGGGAAGGAGACAATGTCTGACTTGTTTGGCAATTACCGAAATGGGTGGGCTCCGTGGAGCCCCAGTTTTGTCTTTTTGAGCTATGTGCTGTGGGATAAGATACTTAACATCTCTGAGTCAAGCTCCTTAGGTTACAAATAATTGAAAGCCACTTGGTTTGCCTTAATTAATCAAAACAGGGTATTTAGTTGGAAGGACAAGAGGGGTTTCTTAATGCCTGGGAGCTGGATATATAGCCAGACCATAAGGGAAAAGATTCAGGGGTGGAAGAGCTGCTGCAGATCAAGGGCTGGCCTCTCTTTTCTTCACTTGCCTTCTCCAGAGTTATAAAGTTCTCTGTTCCTGCTTTTCTTAGTCCGTCAGAGTCATTCTTTCTCGATTAACCTTCATGGCACCCGTGACCACACTCTGATGTTCCATTATCACCTTTACGAAGGAGGGCCTTACAGTGAGAACAAATGTCTCTATGTCCAATTCTGTATTTTCAGGACAAAGAAACTGGTGGCCCCACTGGGGTCAGGTCTCTTTCCTGGCCCAATCAGCCAGGGCTGGCCTGAGGTGGCAGGTTTGTGCTTGGTACCAACATCCTAGCAACAGCCCACCCTTGTGGGTAGGTAAAAGGTTCTCAGAGAAAGGAAAAAATGAGAAGTCACTCAATTAGGTGTTCATGCCATCTCTAAACTTCAGTTTTCTTATGTGAAAATAGGAATACTGTTACCTCCCTCATAGGTTCATTGTAAAGATCAAATAAAATATTTAAAAGTGCTTAGCACAGTGGCTGATACATAATTAGTGCCACCATTTCTTGAGCTACTGCTCTTGTTGAAGATAAGGTTCATTCAACTTGGTAGGAGGATCTCTGAGGTGGGGTGGACCTGGGTGCAGAAGGAAGCTCAGAAGGGACAGGCCAGAGGGATGTGGGGATGCAGAAAGAAAATGCCAAGGACCAGAAGGAATCTGTCTCCATTCGTTCATTTATTGGGGAAGACATGGCTGTAAACAGTTGTGGATAAAGGTCCTCAAATGTTACTTTCAGAAGACTTGGCTTCTGATTCCAATCTGGAAGACAGGTCAGCGCTACCATGGCATGGGCTCAAGTGCCCAAACCACCTTAGTTATCTAGTGCTGCTATAACAGAAATACCACAAATAGGTGGCTGGGAAGCTAAACACCCTCCTGTCAACAGGCCTCACTTGGGATCCTGAGCCAAAGATGCTCATCTCTGAGGGAAGAAGGAATGAGTCAGCAGAAACGAGAGAAGAAAGAAGGTGACACCTGCAGAGTTTAGTTTCCTTGTTCTTAGTTGTCTTTATTCTCATGTTTCTTATGGGTTGTCCTTTCAGAAAGCAAATGAAAATTCTCTGTCAGCTCCAGGGCTATATGTGTGATAAAGGCAAGGGCAATTTTTACTTGTGAAGAAGTGAGCTAGTCCATTTCTTGGGTGTTGCCAGGTGATCCTTCCCTCACTAGCAGCCTGATAGAAGGAGCTAGGAAAGAATTTGGGTTGTATTAGCTTTAGACAAGGAGTCCCCATGTGGTACAAACAGTTAATGTGCAGTCAAAAGGTTGGAAGTTCGAACCTACCTGGAGATGCCTCAGAAGAAAGGGGTGATGATCTACTTCCAAAAAATCAGCCATGGAAAATCCTACAGAGCACGGCTCTACTCTGACACACATGGGGTCACCATGAGTCAGAATTGACTCGAAGGCAACTGGTCAGCTTTGGACAGGAGATCTCTGTTCTGTGGCAATATAGGGCCTGCAAGCTGTCTTGAAACCAGCCTGGAAGCTGCTCCTTCAAGTCAATGATGTGAAAGCCCAAAGTCACCCTCCAGCCCTCCTGATCTGGTCCGCTTAATACCACGTTTCCTGACTGATCCCTGAACAAGTGACACCGGTTTGCTTCTTGCTCTGTATGGGGTTATGGGAGTAGAAGTCACACATCATGTAGTTATTTTTTTCCCAAATGAGACCCAGTGGCCAAACTGTTGCCAGAATTATAGCTCCAGAATTATAGGGAGTTTGCTTTTGGCTGCAAAACCTGTGATTTTTAGGAAGCAATGAGTTGGGCAAAGTGAGACTGGGAGAGGACGAAGAAAGGCTGGACTTTTATTAGAGCAACTTCAGGGCACAGGTCTTTCCTTGCTTTGAGCTTTGTGCAGAAAGTAGGTGGTGCAGAAGTAGCACTAGCTATTTTACCTCTTTTTCTTGCCCTCTTTATTGTGGACTCTTTCTCCTGCCTGTTAATTGCTGAAAGGCCAGTGTATTATAAACACTTACTCTGTGCCTATCATCAAGGATGCAATAGTAAGTAAGACACATGGTCTCTGCCCTTAAAGAGCTTGTCTATACTGGATGAGACAAACATGTAGACTAATAGCTAGACGCTCAACACTTCACTGAATAGCTAGAGATGAATTAAAAAAAAATTCAAACCAGAGTGAATCAGGATTGGACCTTGCTGGCTGTTTTTTAGAGTAAGCTGTTCTTAGCCAGGTCACTGGGCAAACATTTTGTGGACAAGAACCTTTCCTTTGTTTTTCTATCAAGATCTAACACAATGGTCAGAGCCAACTGGTTAGAAAGACTTGTTTCAAATGTTTACTGCACTCTTTTCCCATGCTTGCACATGTAAAAGCTTAGCATTTTCCTGCAAATGCCTATACTAACACATCTATCTTGCTCTTTGCTTTTGTAAGTAGGCCCTTACCAGGTAAGTGGCCCTGGTTCTCAGTCTAAGAGGTAATGGGAAGATGTTTCAGGAGACAATAAGGAACTGATAATTTGGCCCCTTATACTTTGCCCCATACATATGATCATAGCTTCCCAGTGTGTTCCCAGATTCCCATTGCTCACTCTTCTACCATTCAGAAGTACAAAGGCATGAGCCAATACTAAAACAACCCATTGCCGTCGAGTCAATTTCAATTCATAGATATCCTATAGGACAGAGTAAAACTGCCCCATAGGGTTTCCAAAGAGTGACTGGTGGATTTGAACTGCTGACCTTTTGGTTAGCAGCTGAGCTCTTAACTACTGTGCTACCAGGGCTCCCAGTCAATACCGGACCCCTTCAAAACAAACAAACCAAACAAAACCCGTTGCCATTGAGTCTATTCTGATTCCTTATATAGTTCAGAGTAGAAGTGTATTCCACAGGGTTTTTGATGGCTGTGATCTCTCAGGAGTAGATCACTAGGCCTTTCTTCCAAGACACCTTTGAGTGGGTCAGACCTCCAGACTTTTGGTTAGTAGCCGAGCACTTAACCTTTTGTGTTACTCAGGACCTCCAGCTGCCAGAAATTCACCCCAAAGCTGATTTTGCTATATTTCTTGCTTGCTAGCTCTTAGAGAAATAACCACCATTCCTCATAACTCAGGCTAGCCGAAAGGTTGGAGAATGAGGGCAGGAAAATGAGGCACACAAAAAGAATGGATGGAATTGTGGGTCACACACTAAGATGGCATGTGGCTTCCCCAGCAAAGCACTAGATTCTTTTTGCCATTCCTGACAGGGCTCCAGAAGTCAGATGCCACCCCTGAATGACTGTGCAGAAACTCCAGAAGGAGAAACCTTGTAGAGGCCTAAAGAGCCAAACGAACCAAAGGAGGCAGCTCAGCCTTATTGCTGTGTAACAACTGCTTTTTGGTTGGAAGTCATGGATTTCTTCTTCTTTAAGTGGTAGGTGGTGGAAATTGTTGTTTTTGCTTTTTGAAAGCCCAATAAAAGGAAAAATCAACACAGATAGTCGAGAGGAAGGATGTCATATATTGTTTCTTATCCAACTCTTTTCTCTCAGAGGTAGGAGGAGAGACTCAGGCTTTTGCAGGGAGATTCCTCTCTGAATCCCCTATAAACCTAAATGTACCCCTTTCTTTTTTATTGTTTCATCAACAAAGATTAATTGAGCAACTCTAATATGCAAGAAAAAGTCCTTCCCTTGGAATTCCTTCCTTCTTCCCCTTCATTTTCTGGCCTTGGTCTAATCAATAACCGTTCATCCTTCAGACCTAAGCTCCCTGGAGACTGAACCTTTCCCCCTTTGATTAGTGATAAGGCTTAAAATGGAAAACTTCCCCCAAACACATGGAGGCAATCATAGATGTCTTCAGACCTTTCCCTGAAAACCACTTTTGATGTGGAGGGGTGGGGGGAGGAGGGCAGAGAATGAAGGAGGACAGAAGCTGCTGAGGTGAGTGGAAGGAGGGTCCTGTAAGGTGGTCCCATGGAGGGTGGAGGGGAGGTTCAAGAAGGGAAGGGCAAGGATCTTGGAGAATAATTTGGTCAACTTTGTAAGTGCTGACAGTATTTACAGGGTCATCAGTCTTCTATTCTGGGTAGTCAAGACCTAATGCAGTTTCATTCTAAGTTAAGGAGAGATGAAAACAGCAAAGTGAGTTAGGACCAGATACAATCTCAGCTGAAAAGAGGATGTGAGAGCCTTTTGACATCACAGGGAGGATGGATTGTTCCCATCCCAAGACACAATTTCCCACAGGGACCGAGAACTTGAACGTTGGAGTCAGACAGTCTGGGTTCACATCATAGCATTGCCATTTATTAGTTGAATGACTTTCGGCAATTTATTTACTCCTCTCAGCCTCAAATTTATCATCGGTAATAATACCTACTTCATAACGTGGCATTTACAAACCCAATAAGGATAGCAAAACACAATTCTGGCACATAGTAGTCAATGGGACTGGATTGTTTTGGAGGGAAGAAAATGGAGAACTAAGTGGTAAGGTTGGGGTATGGAATGTAAGGGGTAAATGGGGATGATTTACAAAGAAGGGATTTAGTCATTAGCAGAAGAGATTGGAGATGGAGGTGGGGATGTGGAATCCTTATCTTGGTTCCCATGATGTTTGGAATGATGGCATACCAAAAAGTTCCAATGACACTTAAGAATACAATAGTTTATTTAAACAATGTGTAGCTAGATAAAGATACAGTCTAAGGGAGTATCTGGAGAACAGGTTATCTGTCTCTGTTCATAAGTCAGGTTACGCTACACCCTAACTACTCAGGGTGTGGTCCATGGACCAGCTACATCACCTGATCTTGTTATAAATGCAGAATCTTGGGCCCTACTCCAGACCTACCAGGAATCAGAATCTACATCTTAACAAGATCCCCAGGTGACTCATATGTACATTAAAGCCTGAGAAATACTGCTGGTCAAAATTGCCCACCAAGACCCCAGGCTATTCATGGGGATGTGTGAGCTTCTGGAATTTTTAAACTCTTTACAGCAGTACGGAATGCCAAGAGTGATGCTCAGAACCTGATTGCATTCTAATTTTAAACTAAGCTTGTACTTTAGTGGGCTCATATTTGAATAAAGCTTTTGTATAAAAAAAAATTTGTTTTTCTTTTTTTTTTTTTGTATACAGACCATTTGCAGCATGGGTCCACATCAACAATATGCTTTTGACATATTGAACATTCCTGGCCCTGGCATATATGGATGATAGATAGACAGACAGTTAGAGACACACAGTATAACATCAGCAATATTCAGTATCGGTTTTGATCCCCAGACATAATTCCTCTATTAGTGGATTCACTAGACATTCTCAAATGCATAACTTCTATTAATAGTCTTATTAAAAATACCCCTATTGCCACCTGCCAGGGATGCAGGAAATATATTCAAGCAACCTCCAACAGTCCTGATGGGAGCCTTTGAGGTCTCTGAGCATTGAATCCCAGATGGACTGAGAGTCAGGTTCACAAAGTTATTGCTGTGTCCATCATGGGTCATTGGACACATCACTGCTCTGTGCCTCAGTTTCTGACCTGCAAAGTGAGCTGCATAATTGACAAGGAGGGTTTTAGCTTATCGAGCAGACTTTCAGCTCCTTTCACTCCTTCTGTTTTAACCTTACTTTTTATGGATCTAGGGACATGCTTCAATTACAACCTTGGGCTTTATTAACCAGATGCTTCTATAAGCCTGGGCAAGTGTAGGATTTGACCCAGGCTAGGACAGTGGGGCTTAATGGCTCAAAATGTAGCTGCAGTTGCATGGAGTGGAAGGGAAAGGAGGAAGCTAAAGAGTTTAGACTGACCACAACCCCGGTGCCAGCTCTGATGGTACCTGAAAGCCCTAAATTACCATGTACTCAAAGGTTATACATTCAATCCACTGGGGATGATGTGTCAATGCCTTGTTTACACTGAACTATGTGCCAAATAGGGGCACTGGCATGTCTTTTTAATCTCTTCATTGCCTTATCATAGAAGCCTCCATCAAGTGTAAGTCTACCATGATACTGTAACCATGACTGAGGGTCCGACATTCCATCTCCATCATCTTTATAGTCATTCCTCTACCTTTTCTCAAGTCCCTCTGTGAAAAAACAACAACAGCAAAGCAGACCTTTGGTCAAAACCAAAGTCCCAGTGCATACTAATTCATGCAAATAGATGCATGGGCCAGGAAGGACAAACTCTGCCTGGGATCAGCTAGGATACCCTACAACATATTTGTAGAATATTTGAACTGTGGAAGACCTCTGAGTTTATCTTAGTTTGGTGTTTCCCAAATATCAGTTTATGAACCAATATCAGAATTTTAGCTTTTAAAAAGTAGTTTCCTGGACCTCACCATCCATATTTTTTAAACATGCCGCCTGGGTGATTCTGATCCCCTGCCAGATTTCCGAATCACTGTCACCCATGTGTAGATGAGGGTGAGGTAAATAAGGCCTGCCACAAGCTCAGGGTCCACAAGTACAGCCACTGATGGCAGATCCAGGGTCACATTTCCTCAGTCACAGGTTGTGTGCTCACCTGCGTCTCTTAGCCCACGTATGTGTCAAAGAAATAGAAGCCATAAGATGCTGAATCAAAAGTAATCAAAATGTAAAAATTTAAGGAACATTTTGAACACGCTGATCTTTAGATTATCAGAGCTCTCCCCCATAAAAGGTTAAAAGAACCAACACGTCCCAAATGTCTTTCCCTGCCCTCCTGCACCAGCCTGTGTGCAAATATATACTGCTTTGAGGCTGCGGGGAGTAAGGGAAGGAACTAAGTGTTCTTCACGATTTTAACAATTCCAGTGGATTCTAAATCCAGGAAAGTAATTTTCCTTCTAAGCTGCCAGTCTCTATTTAGAACTTGTCAAAACAAACAAAACAAAACATAACAGCAGACCAAACAATAGCTTTAGTTAAGGACTCCAGATGACCCTGGAAACCTTAAGGCCTTCTGATTGTGGATGACTAATTCTGGTTGTCTGTTCTCCCCCTAGGGAGCTTTTTTCCTCCCTTGGCCTTGGTGCTTATTTCCATGCATGGGACTCCCAGGCCTTCCTCTGCAACCCTGCCCTCTCCCCTGTACCCATCTCCACTGGGGGACCTGTCGACATGTCCCTCTTCGTTGCATCCTAATCAAAACTCAGTCCTTCCCATCCACGTGGATCATCTCCTGGTGGCTCCTCTCAGCCAGCACTTCTACAGTGCTTCTCATCTCCTAAACTTGAAAATTGAAGACAGCCTTCTAATTAAGTGCTGCTGGGCTCCATTTTTATTCTTGTCTTATGTTCACTGATAACCTGAATTATGAATGGCAGGCATGATTATCAAAATTGTAGATGGCTTGAAGTTGCACATATTAGGAGACAGTGGATGCTGTCGTGCATTTTATCAAGATGAAAATGCTTGCAACAAGCTGTAAGGAAAGGCTGAAAACAATGTGATTAAATATGATAGGAATAAAATTATGCATTCAGATTAAAAATAACATTATAGTACTATATGATTTCATTCGTATAAATGTCAAAAACAGGCAAAACTTATCTATAGAGCTAGAAATTAGAATAGTGGTTGCCTTTGGGCATTGCGGGAGTGAAGGTTGACTGGAAAGAGGCATGAGAGGACTTTCTAGAGTAGTAGCAACGTCTTACATTGTGATTAAGGCATTAGTTACAGAAGTGTATTAAAATTGTAGGACTTTGGCCATTAACCAAAAGGCTGGCAGTTCACCAACAGCCACTCCTTGGAAACCCTATGGAGAAGTTCTACTCTGTCCTATAGGGTTGATGCTATGAGTTGGAATCCACTTGATGGCAACAGGTTTTTTGTTTTTGTTTTTTTTGGTTTTGGTTGTCAACTGGCATTTGAAATCTGTGCAATTTACAGCATAAAACTATTCTTCAATAAAACAATATAAAAACAAAAAAGACAATGGTACAAGTAGAAGATGGGATCACGAACGTACTACTAGCCAATAATAAAATGATCTGGTTAAAAAAGTTAGGCACAGTTGCAGTTCAAATGTAGAGAGAAGTAGATGGTCTCCCTGTTTTCTGTGCTGGTCAGTATGGTTCTGTGTACTGCCTCTTAAAGGGGGCACTGATAGAATACAAAATAAGTGCCAGAGCTGGAAAAACCGCTATGGGAAGAATAGATGAAGGAAATGAGAACATACAGGCTGGAAAAATAGGAAACTATAAATAGAGACCAGGTGACTGTTCTCAAATATTTGGAAGGATGTCATGTTGAAGAGAAGACTGTCTTGCTCTGGACAGAGCCAAAGGTGGGTTGAATATGGAAGCTACTGAAAAACAGATTCCAGCCCAATATAAGAAAGCGCACTCTAACATGTAAAACTACCTAAAAATGGAATGGACTACTTTTGAAATAGGACTCCTTGGAAGTATTCAGGCAGAGGCTAGAAAACAACCTGTTGGGGATTGTAAACTTCTAATGTGGAGATCTGTGGTTTACTGAGAATCTGCTATATGCCAGGCACTCTGCTGAAACCTGGAGACAAAATAAATAATCATAATTTTTATTATACAATAATTAGCTAACACTAAAGAATGCTTCCACCACCTGTCTGTCACTTTGTCATAATGTGATGACTTATATGTTTCTATGATACTGGAAGCCATGCCAGTGATATTTCAAATACCAGCAGCAACACCCATGGTGGACAAGTTTCAGCGGAGCTTCCAGACAAGACAGACTTGGAAGAAAGATCTGGCAATCTACTTCCAAAAAGCAGCCAAAGATCACACTAGAATATTGTCTGACATAGTGCTGGCAGATGAGCCCCATAGGTTGGAAGGCACTCAAAATACACAGAGACCACAACAGTGGACTCAAGGATACCGAAGATCATGAAGATGGTACAGGACTGGGCAACATTTTGTTCTGTTGTACATGGGGTCACCATCAGTCAGAGCCAACTCAGTGGCAGCTAACAACATGAAGAATGCTTACTCTGTGCAGCCACCATCCTCAACAGTTTACATGTATCAGCACATTTAATCCTTACAATAGCTCTGTGAGGGTGATACTATTATTATTTCCATTTTCAGAAGCCAGGAACACAACTAGTAAGTGTTTAAGTCTGAAGTTGAGTCCTGGCTTGGCTCACATTGTACAGGGTGTGGGAGCCAGTGTGGGAGCAGAAGTGGAGGCTCATGGAGGAGGCTGCTGAGCCCTCCACTCTCTGTTCCTCTCTCCCCCTGCACTGCAGGCCTGGCTCCTCTGCCTTGGCTGGGCAGCAGTAGCTATAGAAGGAGCTGGGGGTAGGGCTGCTAAAAACTACATGAATGAGGAGGGTTAACATTACCAGGAAGGCCTCACCAATCTGGTCATTACTTAGTCCTCGTGATCTCTTCCTTGCAGGCTCTAGAACTTTGCTGTCCAATATGATAGCCACTAGCCACATAACACTATTGAGCAATTGAAATATGGCTAGTCTGAACAGAGACGTGCTGGCAGTGTAAATTACACACTGGATTATGAAAAAAGAATGTAAAATATATTAATATTTTTATATTGACTACTTGTTTAAATGGCAATATTTTAGATATTCTGGGTGTGATCGTTAGGGTTGTGTATCAGTTTGGATGGGTCTTGATTCTCAGTGTTTTGGCAGTTATGATATAGTTTGGCAGTTGTATGATGATGTGATCATTTCCATGATGAGATTTGATATAATGTGATCACCTCCATGATGGGATCTACTGTGAACAGCCAATTAGATGAAAGGGAGTTTCCCTGAAGGTGTGGCCTGCATCGAATATACAAGGACTCTCTGGCAAGGCTCACTGGCTTTTGCTCACTCCAGGATCCTGCAGCTGGCTCCTGTTCATCTGACTTCCAGTTCTTGAGACACGTTAGCAGCTCACCTGCAGTCTCACCTGCTGATCTTGGGATTCGTCAGTCTTTGCAACCTGTGAGCAAGAGCCCTGCTGTCAGACCTGCCAATCTTGGGTCTCCCAGCTCCTGTGGCTATGTTAATCAGGAGAAGCCTCCAGCCCCAGCTATGGATCTGGGACATTCCAGCCAGTACAACTGTGTGAGCTATTTCCTTGATATAAATCTCCTTATATAGATGTTTATACATTTTACTGGTTTTGCTTCACTGTAGAACCCAGCCTAAGATACTGGATTAAATAAAATATATTATTTTAACTGTTTTATTGAGATACAATTAACATACCACATAATTAACCTATTTAAGATGTACACTTCAATGGCTTTTAGTATATTCACAGAGTTGTGCATCCATCACCACAATTTTAAAATCTTTTCATCACCCCTGAAAGAAATTCCACACCCCTTAAAAGTCAGCCCCCAAACCCCTGTCCTCCTGACCCTAGGCAACAAATAATCTACTTTCTTTCTCTGTAGATTTACCTGTCATGGACATTTCATATAAATGGAATTATATAATACGTGACCCTTTGTAACTAGCTTCTTTTACTTAACATAATGTTTTCAAGGCTCATCCATGTTGTAGCTTATATCGGGACTTAATTTGTTTTTATTGCCAAATAATATTCCATTGTATGGGTATAGCACATTTGGTGTATCCATTCATCAGTTGGGGGACTTTTGGGTTGGTTCTACTTTTTGACTCTGAGAATAATGCTATGAACATTTATGTACAAATTTTTGTGTGGATGTATGGCCTCATTTTTCTTGGGTGTCGTGTATTGAATTGTGTCCCCCCTAAATATGTGTCAACTTGGCTAGGCCATGATTCTTAGTGGTTTGGCAGCTATGGAATGATGTAGTTTGGCAGTTATGGAATAACGTAGTCATCTTCCATTCTGTGATCTTATGTAGCTATCCTCCATTTTATGTGTTGTAAATTCTATAGGGAGGATTAGGGTGGGGTGTATTTAAGTTCACCACCCTTCACTGCCTTACTGAAGTCATGCTCTTGCTTGAGTCACACCTTTTATCTTACAAGAGGTAAAAGGAGAGAGAAGCAAGCAAAGAAAGAGGGGCCTACTACCTCCAAGAACCATGAGCAGAGCACTTCTTTTGGACCTGGGGTCCCTGCACTGAGAGCGTCCTAGCCCCGGAGGAATATTGATGCCAAGACATATTGAGATCTCCAAGGAATGCGGGGCTCACAGGTGTTGAAAGGAGATAAGGACATTCCTCCAGCACCAACAGAGAGAGAAAGACTTCCCCTTTAACTGGTGCCCTGAATCTGAACTTCTGGCCTCCTAAAATGTGAGAGAATAAATTTCTGTTTGTTAAAGCCATTCACTTTTGACATTTCTGTTATAGTAGTACTAAATAATTAGGATACTGGGTATATTCCTAGGAGTGAGCTAGATGTGTCATATCGTAACTCTGTTTAATCAGCTAGACTGTTTTCCAAAGCACCTACATATTTTGTATTCCCACCAGCAGTTTAAAATGGTTCTGTTTTCTCCACATCCCTGGGAACTGTCTTTTTGATTGCAGGCATCCTAATAGATTAATGGTTCCCTAGATACCTGATTCTGGTTTTGATTTGTGTTTCCCTAGTGCCTAGTGGGAGTGCCTAGTGATGTTGAGTATATTGTTATATGCTCATTGGCCATTTGTGTATCTTCTTTGGAGAAATGTATCTTCACATCCTTTGCCAACTTTTTAATTGGGTTATTTGTCTTTTTTATTATTGAGTTATAATAGTTCTTTATGTATTCCAGATACAAGTCCTTTATCAGATATATTATTGGCAATTTTTTTTTTCCATTCTGTGGTTGGTTGTTTCACTTTCTTGATCATGTCTTTTGAAGCACAAAAGTTTTTTTAATTTTAATAGATAAAAAGTCAAATTTATCAATTTTTTCTTTTGTTGCTTGTGCTTTTGGTGTCATAGCAAAGAAATCATTGCCTAACCCATGGTTGTGAAGATTTACCCCCGCGTTTTCTTCTAAGAGTTTTATCGTTTTAGCTCTTACTTTAGGTTTTTGAAGTATTTTGAGTTAATCTTGTATATGGTGGAAGGTAGGGGTTCAACTTCATTCTTTTACATTTGGCTATAGAGCAGTTCTACTATGCATACAGGGGGTCACCATGAGTTGGAATTGACTCAGCTGCAACTAACAAGAATCCAGTTGTCCAAGCACCATTTGTTGAAAAGACTATTCTTTCCCTATTGAATATTCTTGGTACCCTTGTAAAAAATCAATTTGCTATAAATATAAGTTTTTATTTCTGAACTCTCAATTATATCCCATTGATCCATATGTCTATCCTTACGCCAGTACCACAATTTCTTACTATAGGTTTGTAGTAAGTTTTGAAATCAAGAAGTGTGAGTCCTATGATTGAAAAGATCTTATTTTTCAAGATTGTTTTTTAAATATCTGGGGTCTCTTGCAATTCCATATGAAATTTTGGGTCAGTTTGTCAATTTGTGCAAAGAAGTCAGCAGGAATTTGATAGGATTACATTAAATCTATGGATTAATTTAGGGAGTATTGCCATCCTAACAATTTTAAGCCTTCTGATCCATGAACATGGAATACCTTTTCATTTATTTAGATCTTCTCTAACTTTTTTCAACAACGTTTTGTAATTTGCAGGGTAAAAGTTTTGCACTTTTGTTAAATTTATTTCTCTGCATTTTATTCTTTTTTATGCTATTGTAAATGGAATTGTTTTCTTAATTTAATTTTCAGTTAAAATATATTATTAAAATTAATTTTGTCTTTTTTTTCCTTTTGAAATATGGCTACCATGAAATTTTAAGTTACATAGGTGGCTCATTTTTCTATTGGACAATGCTGCTCTAGAATAAAGGAGCTGAAAATAGAGTGAATAGAGGAACAAACATAAAGCAAATGGATCTATCTTGGGTGAGTTGAGTCCAGGGGTGCTCATGACTTTATGCCTCTGGAGTTACATTTGTGAAACCTGGTCTAGAATTTTCCTATATTCTGTCAATCACAGGCCTTGAAGAGCTCTGATTGCACTCAGAGAAAAAATATGCTCTACTGGAGGAGATTTAAGCAGATATAACCTGCAGGTCTTCTGTGACTTCTCAGCCCTTGGGCCTACAAGTGTAGTAAAATTGATACTGCCTGAGCTTGAAAAACCAGGTTAAAGGTTAAAAAAAAAAAAAAAAAAAAGCCAGCTCATGATGACTGCCTCAAACCTTACCCTGAGTTACGTACAGGAAAAGAAATAATAGAGCGCTGACATTCACCTGGTCTGCATTTACTCATCTTCACCACTCCTGTACCACTCCCAGCCATTCTGAGCAACTGGCACTTCATGGAGGTGCCATGTCCCTTTTCCCTTCCGGCCTTTGCTGGTGCATTTCCCGTCTGCACTATTCTTCACTTAGTTAAAGACTGCTGAGTTTTCCGGTCTCCACCCACTTGGCAGCCACTCAGGAACATCTTCCCTAGTCCTCTGGGATTGGTATAGATGCCCCTCCTGTTTATGCTCAATATGTTTTTGTAATACTCATTATGCAGAATTGAAGTTGCCTATTTTCTTTCTTCCCTATAGCCTGTAAGCTTAAGCAGAGACACAATGTTGTCAACCATTGAACCACTTACTGCAGTGCCTGGAAAGATACACATTGAGTAAGGGGATGAGTGAATGAGGACAACGTTCTTTCTTTCTTTAGAAGAGAATACTTATATGGCATTAAAATAAATGTTCTTTTCCATCTTTTTTTTTTCTTTTTTGTTTAAGATAAGTGCTTTGTGAGCTTTGGTTCTGTAGAAAGAGTATTAAGTTCGCTGTCAGAAAACTGACTTGGGTTCCAGTTCTGACTTTGCTACTTACTAGTTGTGTGACCTTAAATAAGTCACTTGACTTCTCTGGACTAGATTCCTCATCTATAAGATGAGAGAGTGGGACTGTATGAGTTGTAAGTCTCCTTCCAGCCCTAATATTCTGCAGGACTTTGAAAACAGGGCAAGTCTAGATTTCAAATGCAGGCTCGCTTCCAGACAAGCACTTCAGCAGAACAGCTGTGATCCCCAACCTTTTGCAGGGGCCTCTGCCTCCTCCCCCTCCTCCATTTCTAAGCAAATATTAATAGCCTAGGGCCTCGCTGAATGTGGTTTTTAATAGAATCCAATTTCAGTCCATTTAGAACGGGACTTTTCTTGCTGACTTGGTCATTTGAACTCTGTCATGCCTGATAGTCTGAATGCATTTTCCCTGCCTCTGCTGCCCGTGCCAGGCCAGTGGTGAGAGCACGCGGGCATTGGAATAAGGGAGAAATAGCATCTTATTCAAAGTTGCTACAGATCAACTCTTTTGGCCACACTACCAGTCTTGTCTGTCCTCCCTCAAGGCATGTGACAAGGATACCAGGGGTGTTGGAAGGAGGGTGGGCAGTGGCCATTTTCCCCCTTGACGACCAACTGTCCTTGCAGCTCAAAGGTACTGTCCTTTGGGTAGACTAGCAGGAAGAAAACTGTGCTGGTCTTCAGATGTGACTGGAAGACAATTGGTTCTGAAAAAAATATCAGAATGATTTCCACTGTTTTCTGTGGAGTCTGATGTGCCTGGAGAGACATGGGGTGGGGCTTCCAGCATCCTCTGCCTCCTAAACCCCAGGTACTTGCTTTTTATAATCAGAGAGTAACCCAAGCACCTGTTGGAAAGTCCCTTTCTTCTGGAGTACAGAGCTTGGGAATGTGGAAAGCAAACACTCAGGTATTGGCAGCCTTCAGCAGTTTCCTAAAGATGAGAAAACCGAGGCTAAGGAGGATGGCAGAAATGAAGAAATATATATTGTGTGCTTACTTGGTGACAGGTACAGAGCTAGGAGACAGTTATTTCTTAATCCTCCCAACAGCCTTTAAGTGATGTAACATTATCCCCATTTAGATGAGGAAAAAGAGTCAGGAAAGTTAGGCAACTGCCTGAAGGATGTCAAAGCTGGGATTCAAACTCCTCCAGCCACTACAAAGGGTCACATGATTTGAAAATGTAGTAGAGTGCTGGGAAATTTGTCTGCTGGTCTACCACAGCAGTGGCTGCTTAACTTGACTAGTTATCAGAATCACTTCAGGACATTCAAACAGTATAGCATCTTGAGCACTATTTCCCTTCAGTCTGATTCAAGGAGCCTGGGGTGGAGCCTGAGATTACATATTTTTAAAAAGCTCTCATATGATTTTAATGGTCAGCCTGTTTTGGGAAGCACAATACTGGAACACCTGGCTTCTTTCCTGACTTGACTATCCTTGGACTTGTTCAATTCTCAGAGGTTAACATTCCTCAAGTAACATTTGCCACCGAATTCTTTAGTCAGTCCAGGCTCAATGCTCAATATTGATTACCTACTATGCACTGTGTTAGACATTCTGGCTGCAAAGATGAATAAATCACAGGGCCTCCTTGAGGAACATACAGATAGCGGGGGAGCCTGAAATGCAAATGTTGTTGTTAGTTGTTGTCACGATGATTCCAACTTATGGTGACCCCATGTATGTCAGAGTAGAACTGTGTTCTGAGGGATTTTCAGTGGCAAAGATCTTCTGAAGAGTCTGTCTTCCAAGGCACCTCTGGGTGGGTTGAAGGCTTAATCATTTGTGCTACCCAGGGACTCTTGAAATGTGAATAGAAAATTCCAATACATCGTGGCAAACGCTAGGCAGAGGCAGGCTCGTGTTGCTTTAGGAGCACAGACTAAGGAATCAAGCAGGCTTTCTAGCAGTGATACCCCAGTCAAGTGCTTCTAGTAAGGCAAAGGAAGGATTGAAGAGGCAGGGAACAGCAGACTGGGCAGAGGGAACAGCATGAAAAGGCCCAGGGACTGAGGACGACAGTCTCAGGGAATCATAGAAAATCGTGCAGCAGTAGAATGCAGGGTACTTTGGGAAAAGGGCCAGGAGGTGAGCCTGGAAAAGGAAGTGGGAGAAATCTCATCAAAAACTCTGTGTGCTATGCTAAGAGCTTTGGACTTTATCCTAAAAGTGTTGAGGAACCATAAAAAGCTTTAAGCAGTGGAGTGACATGACCAGATTGCGTTTTAGAAGGATCACTCCGGGTTGGAAATGAGAGGATGAACTGCAGGGCAGAAGAAGCTGGCAACAAAGGGACAAATTAATTGCAGAATTAAGAATTTATGTATGTTAAAAAGCACCATAAGCAAAAATTGAAAGCAAAGCACTTGGAAAGCATATCTGCAGCATTTTTTGACAAAAATAATATTCTTAATAAAATTCCATATTAATAATAGAGATAAACATACCAATATCAAATACACAGAAAATTCACAAAGAAAGAAGTACAAATGGTCAATAAGTATATGAAAATGCTATTCACTAATAATCAAAGAAGTGAGAGTTAAATCAACATTGAAATAGTATTGTTTTGCCTATCAAATTGATAGGGTTAAATAAATGATAATACCCAGTGTTAGTGAGGCCCAAGGAACAGAGCACTCTCAAAACTGCAAATAGGAGAGTGTTTTCTGGAGGGCAATTGGTAACGTATCAAAATTGTTAAAAATAGCCAAGCAACTTCCTTTCTTGGATTTTACCCTAAGTTAATAGTCATAGGTGTGTGCAAATATTTAGTTATAACAATGTCTGTTGCAACGTTAGTCACAATAAAAAAATGGGAACAAATGAACTCTTATTATTGGGGACTGGCTACAAAATAAGGGTCCATCCATATAATGAGGACGCTATTGAAAAAGTTTGAGAGACATGCAAAAAACATTCATGATATAGTAAATGAAGTGACACAAGTTGGAACAGTGTGTGTCCAATATGCTACTGTGTGTGTGTGATAAGAGAGCATATATACATATATGTTTGAAAATGCATAAATATCTTGGGAAGGATATACAGGTAATTGGAGGGAAATTGGGTGGCTGGCAGACAGGGCAAGAGGGAGATGTACTTCTTACCATACAGCCTTCTATACTTTTTATATTTTAATCTGTGTATGTATTACCAAAAAAGCCCACTGCCTTCGAGTCGATTCTGACTCATAGCGACCCTATAGAACAGAGTAGAACTGCCCTATAGACTTTCCAAGGAGCGCCTGGCGGATTCAACTGCTGACCTCTTGGTTAGCAGCCATAGCACTTAACCACTACGCCACCAGGGTTTCCATGTATGTATTACATATGCTAAAATATAAATACACAATTTGAAAAGCAGATTATTAAAGAGTATATACAGTGTGATCCACCTTCTGTTAAAAAACGAAACTCTGTGCATGTGTATGTGTAAATTTATATTCTAAAGAACCAAAAGGCATATTAAAAATGATAACAATGTTTATCTCAGGTGGTAGAATTATGCATAAGGTTTTGTCTTAAACTTTTTTTCCCTAACATTTCTGCAGTAAACATGTGATGTTTTCACAGTTAAAAAAAAAAAAGTATAACTTTTCACCCAAAGAGTCTATCATAAAAGTCCAAGTAGATGACAAAGCAGGTCAGGTCCAGGATTCGTATTCCATGTATAGTTCAGCAGTGACATCTGCAAAGGAAGTGTGTAATTTATCAACAGTCCCTGTTTGGGGGAGGGGTGGGAAAAGGAAGCTGAAGGTTTGGTGAGGTGAAGGTACTTGATTTTGCTTAATAGCTCTTTGAAGTTTCTGTTGGACAAATGTACAGATAATTCAGCCCCACCACTCCCAAATATCCTCAGCCAATACCCCAGGCAGCTTTTTTCTTTTGGATCATTTAACTTCAGGTCAGAGTGAATGGAGTTCCATAAGCACGTGTCTCTAAGTCATCAGACAAGCAGATGGACTGTACACCTGTTCAACGAGGTTCCATGAGGTTGTGCTCACTTAGTACTGGTTCTCAACCTCTCTCCTTGGGACCACAATAATCTTATCCCCATCTGTCCAGCCCTGCCCCAACTCACTCATTTAGGCAAGACCTCTCTCCTGCCTCCACGGATGGAATAGTTACTCTGAGTACTTCTTGATGGCATGAAGATCAAAAGAAGAGCCTGTCAATTGGAATAGGCCCTACAAGCCACCTCTGTCCTCATCTTCATGCTTCAGGTCCTAACAGTATGTCAACTCACACACTTTCTGGGCTGGGGATCTAGGGTGAGGGCATTTCACACATAAGCCTATGCTACTTCTCAGGGTGGGATTGAGTTGAGGTCATGTGAAGTTGTTTTGGAGAAAGAGGGCAGAGAAGAGGACATGGTAGGGATGAGGGAGAATGCAGTAGCAGGAACAGCTTTTTCCTTTTCCCCTTCTCCACAGGGTGAGCTATAGGCAATCAACTATGCGCCCTTGAGTATTTCTAGCACCTTCCTGCAGCCCCCATTGAAAGCCTTTGAGTAACCATGTGAATATAACCTGTGCTGCTGCCTTCTGGGCCCCTGGGCAGTGATTGGATCCTGCAAAAGTGGAACCTCTGATTAAACAAATAACCTATAATTAACTTTGTGTTTCCTTTTAGTCTCTAACTATAATTGTGACTCTTCCCTGATGTTAGGGATGGGGTGAGGAATGCTAGGTGGGTTGTGTGGATAGCGATGGCCCATCAGCAAGTAGAACAGACAATACATAAAAATACCTGCTGGGCCTTAGCTGTCTTTTCCTGGCTTGTCACTGCTCTGACTCCTAAGGAGTCTGGTCTCAGGAACTTTTTCTCTTTTAGTCTCAGTACAAGAGGAGGCCCATGGAGCAACATTAATATGGTCATGGCTTTTCATTTTATTCCACATTGTCCTGCTTTGGAATGACTGAAACTGTTCAACATAATACTTCATGCAGAGGCAATTTGTAGGTTAGTTAAGAGCTAGAGCTCTGGAGTCAGACAGACCTGGTCCAAACCCTAGCTCTGCCACTTAGGGCCATGCAACCTTGGGATAGTTAATTTTCCTGGCTTTCATTTTCTTATTCATAAAGTGGGAATAATATCTCCTGGGGGAATTGCATGAAAGAAATAAGATTATACAGGTAAAGATCTGAGGATAGTGCATTTAATAAATGCTAACTATTAACATTATTGCATCTGTATATATTTTAATTATACAATATTGTCTCTTTCACTAATACCATGAAAAAATACATGAAAGTGCCTTGTAAAATTTAAAGCATCATATAAATTAAAGGTGTCACTGGTAATAATCTCATATGCTTATTTCTCAACTCCTCTATCTTCTTGGAGACTGAGACTGTGTCTTCTGTTCCATAGCGTATTGCACTTTGATGGGCAAACAATAAGCCCTCAGTAAATGTTTCTTGTTTGACTGAAGCAATATGGCATAGTGTAAAGAGCATAGCTATCAGGATACTAGGCTGGAATAAAATTAGTTTAAGGCAGGAGAGCCAGTCTGCAGTCATAATTTATTCATTCAACAAATATTTGTTGAACATATTCTATGAGCTAGATATTGAGTTCAGATAATTTCATCAAAAAGAGGCTACACAAGTCTCCATATAGGAGTCCCTGGGTGGTGCAAATGGTTAAGTGCTCACCTACTAACCTAAAGGTTAGCAGTTAGAACCCACCCAAGGCTGCCTCAGTAGACAGTCCTGGAGATTCACTTCCAAAAGGTCACAGACTTAAAAACCCTATGGAGCAATTCTATTCTGCACAATGGGGGTTGCCCTGAGTCTGAATCAACTCAAGGGCAACTAACAATAATAAAAAGAAGTCTCAATACAGCCAAGCCACTGGGCAGTCTCCGCAATCCCAGCCCACTCTCAAAGTACAAAAGCTGCAGCCAACATTGCATACCACTGGACAAATGTCCAGTTGCTTTGGGAGAAGCTCTGACTGCCTGGCTATAACCAGCTGGTTGAGGTTTGGAAGAGAGAGCTAAAGTGAGGGAATGAGCTGCTTCTAACAGAAATGGCAGGAACTATTTCCTGTTAATTTATTTTTATTTACACTTGTTAGTCCACAGTTCAATCCCCTAATCTCTACAGTGTTCTTTCTACTAGTTGTCATCTCTCCCTCCCCCAACAATCTGTTTGGTCTGCCCTGTTCCAACCCTTTCCCACTTTACTCTGCCCTTCTGCTGTTCAGCTGCCTGCTGTGTGGGAGTATGGGCGCATGGTATGTGCAGTCACCAGAGGGCACTGAGAGTGGGCTTTGATGGCATGTGAATCCTGGCAGGGTCTTGGATCCTCAAATGGGAGGGAAAAAAGCTTACAAGCCAATATAACACGTGAGGGAGGGAGGCAGGGCTGAGTTACTGAGAGGGACTCCAGTGTACAAATTCAGAGTCTGTTATGTTGGCTTAACAAATGCTTCTGGTGTATGTCTAATTCCTGGATTTGTCACAGTTGGCTTGAGATGCTCTGGTCTGTCAGGAAGGTATAGAAAGGCCCAGCCCATGGGCTCAGGGTCTGCTGCCTTTGGGATGGCATATCTGCCAGGCTCTACCTCTATCAGGAGCACTGGCCAAAGTCAAAGTCACAATATCACTCAGGACCTGTGAGACTCCTCTCCAGCTGTCCCACTAGAAGATAGGCCCTTCTTTGTCACTGGCCTGCTAAGGAAGAGAATTTCTCCATTTTCTGGGCAACCCACCAGTTTGCAGATTTGGGTCTCTCTTTCATTCACACTGGGAGTAGATAAAGAGTCGAAGGGCAAGTGGAAGAAGAAGGGGGAGAAAGAAGAGGTGGAAAGAAAGGAACAGTCCCAGGGAGGGGTCTTCATCAAGGGTGCCTGAAGGTCCCAGGTCAGGCATGGGCACAGCTCTGGAGAGGCTTCTGGTTACATGGCTTCTTTCTCTCTCTGGGAGCATCTGCTGAGCTTCATTTCTGTCAGCTGGATATATCGAATCACGTTGGTGTCTGTGAGGAGAGAAATATACTTCAGGGAACTTGTGGTGAGGGGAACTGGTAGGTCTACAGAGAAGCAGTCTAAAGCTGGATCTGCAAATAACCAAGAGGCCAGACTCACTCAGCCAAGGTGCTTCTGCCTGCTGATGGGCAACCAGAATGTTGAATTTCTCATTTACTGCCTCCCCTTAGCAAATGTGGGAGTGGTCACTGTGACCCAAGTGGCTAAAGGGAAGAAGAGACACAGAGAAGGAATTTCTCTGCTTACTTCTATATAACAGCACACCCCAGCAATCCCTGGGTCAGCATACTTGGAGTTTAACCCAGGCAAGTTACCAATGTCTCTGAGTCTCACGTCTTGTCTACAAGAAACAGCCTCCAACTTTGAATGCCTATTTTGTGCCAGGTTTTTTACCTTCATTATTTCATATACTACAATACATACCTTACTACAATCCTGCAAGGTATGTATCAGCATCTTTACCATGACAAAAAAGACATCTGGGCCTTGGAGAGATTAGGTAACATGACCAAGGAGACATATAGTGAGTGGTGCTGTCTGCCTCCAAAGCCTGCCTCTCCTGGGGAAAATAATATCTTCCTCATAAAATTGCTGCAAGGACCAAAATAGATAAATACAAAAGTGCTTAACACAACGATCAATTAATATTAGTTGAATGTAAATTTTTAAAAACTCGAAGAGTTTAAATGACTTTGCTTCATCGTCTCATTTTATCCTTACAAACGGAGTCAGACAACCACCTCACCACAGACTGGTCCATTTTCCCCAATTCATGTCCTTAAATTAATGAGCAGAGAATGATAATGAATAGCTGCTTAGCTCTGAATATACTAGAACCTAGGTGTTACAGGACTGCCTGGGATATTTACTTCCAGAAGCAGGAATGAATGCTGTAAAAATGCTAAAAAATGCCAGGCATAGGAAAATACAGACAAAACTCTAGAATAATTTAGGAAAATAATAATAGAACAAAATGACAAATTAAATAATTAGAAAAATACAAAAACAACAACTAGAAATTCAGAAAGTTAACAATAAAATATTAGAAATAGATAATTCAATAAAAATAGCAGGACATAAAAGTAGGATTGAATCAATGAAAGAAAGAATTAGCAAAATAGAAAACAAATCTCTTGATACTAATTTACTTGAGGAACAATCAGAAAAAGAATGAAGAAAAAGGAAGAAAGCCTAACAGTTATGTGGGATACTATCAAGAGGAATAATTTACACATGATTGGAATTCCAGATCAGGAAGAGACCAAAAAAAAAAAAAAAAAAAAAAGCACAGGGAGAATCTTTGAGGATTTGCTGGCAGAAAACTTCCTTTACATAATGAAAGATGAGAAGTCTTCCATCCAAGAAGCTCAACAAAGCATACACATGATAGACCCCAATAGAAAGTCACCAAGACATATCATAATCAAACTTGCCAAAACCAAAGACAAAGAAATAATTCTAAAAGCAGCTTGAGAAAAACAATCACCTACAAAGGGGCACCAATAAGACTAAACTTTGATTTCTCAGCAGAAACCATGCAGGCAAGAAGGCAACGGGATGACATATAAAACTCTGAGAGAAAAGAATTGCCCACCAAGAATTGTATATCCAGCACAAGTGGTCTTCCAAATATAATAGTGAAACTAGGATATTCCCAGATAAACAGAAATTAAGGGAATTTGTAAAAACCAGACTAATCTTGTAAGAAGTATTAAAGGGAGTACTTTGGACAGAGAACCATTGACATCAGACAACCTGCAATTAAGACACACAACAGCTTTACCCAGATACCAACCCAGATAAAGAAATCTCGAAAGTAAAATAAAGCTACAAAACTGAAAACAGGGAACCAGAGATGTCAATTTGTACACTATGACAGCTTCAAAATACAGAGGGAATAAATGGTATAGATGTAGAAATTCCACATGAACAGGAAGCCAAGGCAAGATCAAGAAATAACAGACTGTTTTAAACTTAGTAAGATGAAAGTAAATTTTAGAGTAGCCATAAAAAAATTAAGAAATACACTCACTACTATAAAAAAGAAGAAAACAATAAAGACCCAGTAAACACAAAATCAACAACAATGAAGGAAAAGAAAAGAAAATCCATAAACAAAAAGAACTCAGCACAGATAATTAAGTGGAACAAAGAAGTCATCAAGACTACAAAAAAAAAAGCCTATCAAAATGACAGCCATAAATTCATACCTATCGATAGTCACACTGAATGTACATGGTTTAAATGTACCAGCCAAGAGACAAAGAGTAACAGAATGAGTAAAAAATGACCCATCAATATGTTGTCCACAAGCGACACACCTTAGACACAAAGATGTAAACAGGTTAAAAAGCAAAGGATGGAAAAAAATATACCAAACAAACAGCAACCAGAAAAGAGCAAGAGTGGCAATATTGATCTCTGCTAAAATAGACTTTAAGTCAAAATCGATCACAAGAGACTAGGAAGGACATTATATAATGATTAAAGGGTAAATCCACCAACAGAACATAACCATAATAAATATCTATGCACCCAGTGACAGAGCTCCAGGATATATAAAACAAACTTGAATAGTATTGAAAAGAGAAATAGACAGTTCCACAATAATAGCAGACTTTAACACACCACTTTTGACGAAGGACAGAACAACTAGAAAGACACTCAACAAAGATACCAAACCCACTGCCATAGAGTCTATTCCAACTCATAGTGACCCTATAGGACAGAGTAGACCTGCCCCACAGAGTTTCAGGACCACCTGGTGGATTCGAACTGCCGATCTTTGGTTAGCAGCCATAGCCCTTAACCACTACACCACCAGGGCTTCCAACAAAGATACAGAAGACCGAAATAAAACAATCAACCAACTTGACCTCATAGACATAGACAGAACATTCCACCCATCAGCAGCACATTACACATTCTTCTCCAATACATATGGATCATTCTCCAGAATAGAACATATTTTAGGCCTCAGAGCAAGCCTCAATAAATTCAGAAGCAATGAAATGGTACTGAGCATCTTCTCTGATCACGGTGCTCTAGAACTAAAAACCAGTTACAGGAAGAACAAGGAAAAAACATCAGAAATATCAAATACGTGGAAACTGAATGACACCTTCCTTAAAAACACTGGGAAACCCTGGCGGCGTAGTGGTTAAGAGCTACGGCTGCTAGCCAAAAGATCGGCAGCTCGAATCCTTGGAAACTCTATGGGGCAGCTCTACTCTGTCTTACAGGGTTGCTATGAGTCGGAATCGACTCAATGGCAACGGGGTTTTTTTTTTTTTTCTTTTTTTTTTTAAAAACACTGGGTAATAGAGGAAATTAAAAATGAAATTTAAAAAAATCCTCGAATTAAATGAGAATGAAAACACAACATACAAAAAGCTTTGGAACACAGCAAAAATAGTAGTCAGAGAATTCTTTTTCTTTCAGATTTTTTTTTTTTTAATTGTGCTTCAGGTGAAAGTTTACAGCTCAAGTTAATTTCTCATTCAAAAATTTATACACGTGTTGTTTTGCAACATTAGTTGCAATTCCCACACTCCCCCTTTCCATCCTGGGTTCCCTGTGTCCCTTTGACCAGTTCCTGTCCCTTTCTGCCTTCTCATCCTGTTTTTGGACAGGAGCTGCCCATTTGGTCTTGTATATCTGAATGAACTAAGAAGCATATTCCTCACATGTATTAGCTTTTGTTCTATAGTCCTGTCTAATCTTAGTCTGAAGAGTGGGCTTTGGGAATGGTTTCAGTTCTGGGTTAACAGTGTGTCTGGGGGCCATAGTTTTGGGGGTTCCTCCAGTCTTTGTCAGACCGTTAAGTCTGATCTTTATACATGAATTTGATTTCTGTTCTACATTTTTCTCCTGCTCTGTCCAGGACTCTTTGCTGTGTTCTCTGTCCCTGTCATTGGTGATAGTGGGGCACAACCTAGTTCTTCAGGTCTCAGGATGGTGGAGTCTCTGGTTCATTAGTCCTTTGGGCTAGTATTTTCCTTGTGTCTTTGGTTTTCTTCATTCTTCCTTGCTGCAAGTGGGATGGGACCAATTGATGTACCTGAGATGGCTGCTTGAAAGCTTTTAAGACTCCAGATGCCACTCACCAAAGTGGGATGCAGAACATTTTCTTAATAATGTTATGCCACTTGACCTAGATGTTTCTTGAAACTATGGCCCCCAGGCCCCAGTCCCAGCTACTCTGTCCCTCAAAGTATTTGGATGTGTCCAGGAAACTTCTTTGCTTTTGCTTGGGACCTATTATGCTGACTTCCCCTGTATTGTATGCTGTCCTTCCCTTCACCAGATTTGATCCTTGTCTACTATCTGTGCAATAATTTCCTCTCCCATTGCCACCCTACCCTCGTAACCATCAAAGAATGCTTTTTTCTGTGTTTAAACCTTTTCTTGAGTTCTTATAATAGCAGTTTCACGCAATATTTGTCCTTTTGTGACTGATTTATTTTCCTCAGCATAGTGCCCTTCAGATTCATCCATGTTGTGAGATGTTTCACAGATTCATCATTGTTCTTCCTTGTTGTATAGTATTCCATTGTGTGCATGTACCATAATTTCTTTATCCATTCTTCTGTTAATGTGTATTCAGGTTGTTTCCATCTTTATGCTATTGTGAATAGTGCTGCAATGAACATGGGTTACATATGTCTATTCGTGTGACAGCTCTTATTTCTCTCGAGTATATTCCTAGGAGTAGGATTGCTGGATCATATGGCGTTTCTATTTCTAGCTTTTTAAAGAAATGCCATATTGTTTTCCAAAGTGGTTGTACCATTTCACATTCCCACCAGCAGTACATAAGCTTTCCAATCTCTTCAACATTTGTTATTTTGTGCTTTTTGGATTAGTGCCAGCCTTGTTGGGGTGAGATGGTATCTCATTGTAGTTTTGATTTGCTTTTTGGTCAGAGGAGAATTTATAGCAATCAATTCACACATCAAAAAAGAAGAAAAGGCCAAAATCAATAGTTTAATCCTAAAACCCAAACAAATGGAAAAAGCAGCAAAAGAAGTCCACAGTCACCAGAAGAAAGGAAATAACAAAGATTAGAGAAGAAATAAATGAGACAGAAAAACAGTAGAATCAACAAGACTAGAAATTGTTTCTTTGAAAGGGTTGATAAAATCGACAAACCATTGAGCAAACTGACAAAGGAAAAGAAGAAGATGCAAATGATCAGAAGAAGAAATGAGATGGGAGCAGTTACAACAGAACCAACTGAGATAAAAAGGATCATAACAAAATATTATGAAAAATTATACTCCAACAAATTTGAAAACCTACAAGAAATGGACAAATTTTTAGAAACACACTACTTGCCAAAAGTAACCCAAACAGAGGCAGAAAATTTGAACAGACCAGTAAGAAAAGAAGAACAGGGACCAAACAAGTATGCCCTTTATCACCATTCTTATTCAATACTGTACTGGAAGTCCTAGCTACAGCAGTAAGGCAAGAAAGGAAAATAAAGGGTATCCAAATTGGTAAGGAAGAAGTAAAACTATCCCTACTTGCAGATGACATGATTCTATACATGGTAAATCCCAGAGACTCCACAAGAAAGTTGCTGGAACTAATACGAGAATTCATCAAAGTGGCAGAGTACAAGATCAACATACAAAAATCAGTTGGTTTCCTCTACACTAACAAAGGGAGCTCTTAAAAGAAAATCGGAAAAACAATACCATTTACAAAAGCCTCCTCCTCCCCCACACCAATAAACCTAGCCAGGCATGTAAAAGACTTATACAAAGAAAACTACAAAACACTACTACAAGAAACCAAGAGACCTACATAAATGGAAAAACATACCATGCTCATGGATAGGAAGATTCAATATTATGAAAATGTCAACAGTACCCAAAGTGATCTACAGATATAAATTCCAACAACATTTTTTTAACAGAATAGAAAAACTAATCTCCAACTTTATTTGGAAAGGAAAGAAGCCCTGGATTGAAGAAGAAGAACAAAGTGGGAGGCCTCACACTTCCTGATCTCAGAACCTACTATATAGCCATGGTAGTTAAAACAGCCTGGCACTGGTACAATGACAGACATATAGACCAATGCAACAGAATTGAGAGTACGGAAGTAAATTCATCCGTCTATGAATAGCTGATCTTCGACAAAGGGTCAAAGTCCATTAAATGGGGAAGAAATAGTCTCTTTAACAATTGGTGCTGGCAAACTGGATATCCATTTTCAAAAAAATGAAACAGGATTCATACCTCACATCGTACATAAAAACTAACTGAAAATGGATCAAAGACCTAAAAGTAAAACCTAAAACTAAAAAGTTCATGGAAGACAACATAGCAACAAAACTAGGGGCCCTAATTTATGGCATAAACAGACTATCATAACTAAAAATGCACAAACATCAGACGATAAACTAGATAACTGGGACCTCCTTATAATTAAATATCTGTGCTCATCAAATGACTTCACCAAAAGAGTAAAAAGAGAAACTACAGACTGGGAAAAAAATTTTGGCAGTAACATCTGACAAGGGTCTAATCTCTAAAATTTATAGAAAACTTCAATACCTCAACAATTAAACAATCAAACAATTAAAAAATGGGCAAAGGACATGAACAGATACTTCACCAAAGAAGACATTCAGGTGGCTAAGGAGATGTTTGCTATCATTAGCTATTAAAAAAGAGATGCAAATCAAAACTACAATGAGATACCATCTCACCCCCACGTTACTGGCACTAATTAAAAAAATAGAAAATAACAAATGTTGGAGAGGTCGTGGGGAGATTGGAACTCTTATGCACTGCTGATAGGAATAGTCCAGCCACCCTGGAAAATGGTATGGTGCTTCCTCAAAAAGCTATAAATAGAAATACCATATGATCCAGCAATCCCAATCCTGGGTACAGAGGAATAAGACCTGTGGCACAAATATATGCACACCACGTACATTGCAGCATTATTCACAATAGCAAAAAGATGGAAACAACTTAAGAGCTCATCAACAGATGAATGGATAACCAAACTATGGTACATACACAAAATAGGATACTAAGCATTGATAAAGAATAATGGTGAATTTGTGAAACATCTCAACATGGATGAATCTGGAGGACATTATGCTGAGTGAAATAAGGCAGTTACAAAAGGACAAATATTGTATGAGACCACTATTATAAAAAAATCAAGACTTACATACAGAAAGAAACATTCTTTGATGGTTACTAGGGATTGGAAGGGGAGGGAAGGAGAATCACTAACTAGACAGCAGACACGTGTTAATTTTGGTGAAGAGAAATGCAATACACAAGATGGGAGAAGTCAGCACAATGTGATCAAGGCAAAGGAAGACAATGAGAGACACACAAAAATAAAGGGTGACTACAGTAAATACTATAGCGTATAGAAACCTGCAACAGCAATAAGAGTAGATACACATGTAGATATGTGAGGTGTAATGGACTGCTTTTGTGTGGCCTTTTTTGCCATGGTCTTGTTACTCTGACCCAGGTGATTGGGCAGGACTGCGTAATAGGGTAATTGTGGCCCACCAAGGGATTAGTCAGTTTTGCCATCTTGCTGGGCTTGAAATGAGTGACCCCGGAGGCGAGAAGGAGAAGAGCCCACAACCACCAAGGAAGGAGAGATCGGCAGCGGAGATCTGGCAGAAGAGATCCCATAGCTGGAGACAACACCATGGGCCTATGAACCCACAGAGATAGAAAGCTGAGTGAGTACCTTTGGGCACAGTGAGGGCCAGGGAGAGGTGTGCCTGTGAGCATGACTGGGAAGAGGCTGTCCTGATGGAAGAACTGTATCCTCAGCTTTCCTCAATCTGAATTGCAACTTATTACTCCCCTAATAAACCCCATAACTGTGAGTACAGTCTGTGAGTTCTGTGTGGCCATTTCAATGAATTACTGAACCCAGCAGAGAAGTAGAGATTGCCATGGGAGGGACGGTTGGTGTCAGAACTGGTAAAGATGACAAAGAGAGAAGGCGTACCTGACCTCCGCCTCATAGGAATCAGCCTTGGGCTGTTGGTCTTGATTCTCCTTTCCCCTTGTGAAATTAGAGGAGGTCAGATATTGCCCTCATGCCGTTTTGACAATATGTATGCTTAATAGGTAAGGGAGGTCATAGAAGCATACACACGCATGCATATATAGGTACTTCCATTGCCTTCGAGTCGATTCCAACTCATAGTGACCCTACAGGACAGAGTAGGACTGTCCAATAGGGTTTCCAAGGAATGGCTGGTGGATTTGAACTGCCGACCTTTTGGTTAGCAGCCAAGCTCTTAAACACTGCCACTCCATATATAGATGTAGTTCTGGATATTTCTACATATATGTTTGTATGTGCTGCAGGTATATTCATATATATATATATATATGAGAGCATGTGGGGGCACAGCTATGGAAACCACTTAAAAAACAAAAAACCAAACTCATTGCTGTCAAGTTGATTCTGACTCATAGCAGCTCTATAAGGTTTCCAAGGCTGTAAATCTTCATGGAAGCAAACTGTCACATCTTTCTCCCACAGAGTGGCTGGTGGGTTTGAACCGCTGAACTTTTGGGTTAGCGGCCAGCTGCTTTAACCACTGCACATGGAAATGACTTAGTCATTAACCAAACTCCTTGAGGGACTAAGATACTGGGCTTGAAGGCTAAGGACCAATGTCTCGGGTGACATCTAGGTCAACTGGCACAACATAATTCATAAAGATAATGTTCTACATCCTACCAAAGTGAGTACAATCTGGGGTCTTCAAAGCTTGTGAGCAGCCATTTAAGATACTCCTATTGGTCCTATTCTGTCCAAAGGTAAGGAGAATGAAGAAAACCAAAGACACAAGGAATATATTAGTCCAAAAGGCTAATGGCCCACATGATCTATAGCCTCCGCCAACCCAAAACCAGAACTGGCTGGCTACTACCACCAACCACTCTGACCAGGAACACAATAGAATGTCCCAGTTAGAGTGAGAGAAAACTGTAGAACAAAATTCAAATTTACAAAGAAGGACCAGACTTACTGGTCAGATAGAGACCAGAGGAACCCCTGAGACTATAGCTCTAAGATACCCTTCTAACTTGGATTCGTGGAGATCCTTCTAACTTGGATCTCCACTCCCTAAGATCACCTTTCAGCCAAATAATAGTCTGGCCCAAAGAAGACAATAACACCAGGGAGGAATGTGCTCTTTGGAACAATCAACTATAGGAGACCAAGGGGGCAGCAGTTGCCCAAAAGCAAAGATGAGAAGGTAGGCAGAGGCAGGGAAACTAAATGAATGGAAATGGGGAACCCAGTGTGGAAATGGGGAAAGTGCTGACACATTGGGAGGATTGCGACCGATGTTACGGAACAATTTGTATATGAACTATTGAATGGGATACTAATTTGATACATAAACTTTCACCTACTGCACAATAAAGTATTTAAAAAAAAAAAATGCCAAGCATAGCACCCAAAATAGTGCTGGTACATAGTAGAGTCTCAAGAAAATGTTGTCGAATGAGTCCAGTTCTTAGTCCTCGTGCTGCTTCTAGTAGCACTGGGGGAAAATGATTTACATACAAAAAGCAAACCACCAACACATAAAAATAAAGATCTTGGTGTCCTTAAAAAAAAAGATATACTTTTTGCAAATTGATCCTACAGTTCTTAAAAATTTCTTGGAAGGAGTACTCCACTAAAAAAAAAAACAAACATATGAACAACGGCAGCATCAAGTCAAAGTCATTGTTTAAATGTTACCTCCTCAGAGAGGCTCTTCCTGATCACCTGGTCTAAAACAGCACCCCCACCACTCTAGTCTTTTACTCTTGCTTCTTTTCTTATAGGATTTGTTGTTGTTGTGTGCCACCGAGTCAATTCTGACCCATAGGGATCCTATAGGACAGAGCAGAACTGCCCCACAGGTTTTCCAGAGTGTAATCTTTATGCGAGCAGATTGCCAGGTCTTTTCTCCCACGGAGCTGCTGGTGGGTTCGAACCACTGACCTTTCAGTTAGCGGCCGAGTGCTTAACCATTGCACCACCAGGGTTGCTTCATAGCATTTACCATAAATGAATACTACGTTATTATTTGTCCATTTGTTTACTTCCATCTTCTTCCATTACAACATAAGCTCCTTGAAGGTAGCAACTTTCTTTTGTTCACTGCTGTATATCCAGCACCTAGAATAGTATCTGGCCCACTGTAGCTGCTCAATAAACATGGAATGAATGAACGGGTGAGCTAGTAGATTTGATCTAAGTGAATGATAACACGTGCTCCAAGGAATGGGATCTGACCAGAGAAGTAAGAGAGAGCATGCTGCCTGGAAGACACAGGCTTAGCACTGAAATGATCTGGTCATGTTCTCTCTTGCCAACAAGAGTGTGAGCTCTTTACAGGTAGGGACCACATGCTCTCATCTATATCTCTGTTGCCCAGTACAAAGCTTGGCATATAGTAAGAATTCAATGTGTATTTATTGAATGAATAAAGGAAGCTGGACTCTGGGTTGGAAAAGACGAAGAATTGTGTGCTTAACTTGAAGAGGCACCATGCTCCCTGGAACTCAGACCCCAGACAAATTCATGGACTGTGTGCTTTCCTCACTCTGGATCCAAGCACACACCCTGATGCCTAAACTGCCTGGCCCTCCTACCCGTAAAAACCAACCACCCTAATGAGAAGCCCTAGGAACTGCAAGAGGGGGTTGAGAGTAAGAAAACAATAATGGCTACCTTACCTGTTGGCTGTCGGATCTTTGCTTCCTTCAGGTAGTAGAGTGCTTTGTCATAGTCTCCAAGGTGGTAGAAGGCCACACCAGACCGGTAAAGGGCCTTGAAGTTCTCCCCTTCCTTCTTCAGGACTTTGAGGCAATACTCCTTGACTCGCTCGTAGTTCACCAGCTCAGCCTGGAGCAGGCAGGCTGTGGAAGAAGGGAGAAAGAGGGAAAAAGGTCATCAACACAATGGTGGCAGGCTCTGAGGGTCTCTCCTAGGTTCTTCCTCCCAGAGAAGGTTTAGCAATGTGGTGTGATGCTTTACATCACGGGATTTGTCCTCAAATGATACTGGGTCCCAGGATGTTTCATCATTAACAAGCTTTGTGACCTTGAGCAAGGTACTTAGCCTTGCTAAGCTGCAAGAGGCAATAATAATAATAACTGTGGTTAATATTTGTTGAGGGGGCAGTGGTAGTTCAGTGGTAGAATTCTTGCCTTCCATGTGGGAGACCCGGGTTTGATTCCCATCCAATGCACTTCAAGGGCAGCCACTGTCTGTCAATGCAGGTTTCAATGTTGCTTTGGAAACCCTGGTAGCATAGTGGTTAAGCGCTACGGCTGCTAACCAAAGGGTCGGCAGTTCGAATCCGCCAGGCGTTCCTTGGAAACTCTTTGGGGCAGTTCTACTCTATCCTATGGGGTCGCTACGAGTCGGCATCGACTCGAGGGCATTGGGTTTTTTTTATGATGCTGAACAGGTTTTAGAGGAGCTTCCTGACTAAGACAGACTAGTAAGAAATGCCTGGCAATCTATTTCTAAAAATCACCCAATGAAAACCCTACAGATATCTACAACTGATCATGGGGATGGCGCAGGACTGGGCATTGTTTCATTCCATTGTGCATGGGGTCACCATGAGTCATGGGTTGACTCAAACAACAATACTTATTACCTTGTGCCAGATGCTTGTCTCATTGCTTTAGATGTATTACCTGATGTAATCTTCAGAATATTATGATCTAGGTACAATTATTATTCCCACTTCACAGTTGAGGAAGCTGAGGCCCAAAGAGGTTAAGTCATTTTCCAATGTCACATCACTTGAAAGAGGCAAGGCTGGGATTTAAACCAAAGCCATCTGGCTCCAGAGCCCAAGTTCTTCCTTGTTGAGTTGTTGGGGGCATTATATAAAATAATGGCTATAAAGTACTTAACATGGGGCTTCGCATAGTGTAAGCACTCAAAAAGTGGTAGTTAATATCATTATAACTCTTTTCACTCCCACATCAGTGACATTTGCCTCTGACTTCCCTCAAGTCCCCCTTTGTCCTCTATCATGTTTGTCTAAGCAGTTCCTGAGAGCAGGGACTTTCTGATGGGCCGGTGACTAGCCTCATACAGGGCACACTTCTGGATCTGAGAGGCCTAGGCATCCCAGGCAAGAAGACGCCCAGGTGGCCAGGTGCCCATGGTGGGAACCCCTTCCCATTCCATAAGCAGCCATCCCTGAATAAAGCATCTCCTCCTAAGACTTTCTGTCACCAACTCTGAACCACTAGAGTGGGACTAGGCTGAGGAAGCTTGCGTGACCCTGGAGAGTGAGTGCAGTGAGCGCCTCCTGAAATCTCGTGCCCCAGGTACCTCACTTGCCTTACCCAAATCCCTGTCCTGCCGAGCCACTTCTGCCTCCATTCACTCACTCAACTATTTATTTAGTAGGCATTGACTAAGGGCAAAGAGGTGTGTTACACACTTTGGATGCATTACAAAAAAAGGGAAAAGGCACCTGTCTACCTCTTCAAAGGAATAAGAGCAGGGACAACCTGTCTGGATGGATGGGGGAAGCTGCTGATACTCTGCCCCTATGCTCAGATTTTTCTCTCCTTGGAAGCACTGCCTCTGGGTGGAGGTCAATCACCGATTTTAATCTTCAAGAAAAAAAAAAAAAAAAACGATAAACTGATTTTTTTTCTTACTGTGGTAAAATTTACATAGTGTAAAAGTCACTGTTTTAACTGTTTTAAAGTGTATAATTCAGCAATATTTAGTACATTCAAGATGCTGTGCAACTATCACTACTCTCCAGTTTGAAGAACATTTTCATCACCCCAAAATGAAGCCCTGGACCTATTAAGCAGTCAGGCACCACTCCCTCCTGATCTTTAGCCTCTGACAACCTCTGAACTGAGTTTAATCTTAAAGGAATCTAACTTCATTGTTTCAACCTTTTAACTAGCTTCCCAGGTATCCGAATTGCTGAGCTTCTTTTTAAGAGACAAGACCTTTCACTGCACACTTTGGACAAACAAACAAAAAACATCCTTTTGTAGAGTGAGGAGGAGGTGAGCCACACAGTCTCTCAGGTTGAAGGTGTGAAAACCAGGAAGCGAAAGAGAATCAGCCCAGATCTAGAAACTGACCCTTCAAGTTTCACTGGCCGCAGGGCAGGAAGCCAACAGTCAATGGCAGCCACAGGCTAGCAAGGAGGCAGACTGATCTTTGTCTCTGCTTTGCCAGGAAAGACTTCAGTAAGGTCTGCTGGCTTTGTGAGGGGAACTGCTAAACCCTTGGGTGCCTGCGGTGCACTGGGACCCACACTGTAAGGGCACACTAGAGGGACCATCCCACTGAGCTGATGCCACAGTCTCCCCTCCCCTCTTCTCCCTCAGCTGTGGGTCTTAGACCCCTCTGTCCTCAGGGAGGGGTTCCTGCAAAGAGTTTCCTGCATATGAACATCACTGGTTGCTACCTGTGTGGGACTTGGCTCCAACATCTGCTCCCAGAGTTAAAGGATTTCCTGTCTGTAGCTTCCATGTGCCCTGTCTGACTTCCTCTAGAGCAGGCTGAGCAGTGGCCCTCTTCCTGCCCAGCCTTCCATCTTCAAACAGACACTTCTGTTTGCTGACCTGAGCTGTCTAGGAAACGGATTTTTGTGTCTTTCAAAAACAGTTTCAAAGGTCTAAAATGGGGCTGAAAGGCAGCAAAGAGCCCTGGAAATGGAAAATTTCCCCACTCAAGGGTAACCAGTCAACAAGTTTCTGTTGAGGCAACCCCGACTCATGGCAACCCCATGTGTGTCAGAGTAGACCATGCGCCATAGGATTTTCAATGGCTGATTTTTCAGAGGTAGATAGCCAGGCCCTCTTCCAAGGTGCTTCTGGGTAGAGTCGAATCTCCAACCTTTCTGCAGCAGCTGAGTGTGTTAACTGTTTGCAGGACCCAGGGACTATGCCCAAGAGTAAAATGGACTACAGTAGGCAATTTCTGGAACTCATTTGGTAAAAATATTTCAAATTCCCCTTCAGATCCAATGGGAGCTGGGATACCTGGCTAGGTACCAGGAATTCAGGCCCGCTGGTTGGCGGGGCCAGTCTGGTTACAGGGTGTGGAGTCCCTGCTGACATGAGGCTGAGCCCAGGAAGATGGAGAAATCTAAAGCTAGGTAGGGTCCAACTGGGCTGCTGTCCTGAAGGGGCTGGGCAGAGAGGCAAAATCCAGATAAGAAGTCAGGGATGCCAGGCCAGAGCTCTTCAAGGGCAAAAGAGGTAGAAGGGGTGATAAGAAACTGTCTCGAAAGCTGCTTTCAGTTGTACCTGTAGGTGATTTTTAAGTACCTCTCTGCTTTGGGTAGGGAACTAGGGCTCTATATAGCAAGCCCATAGGATGGGTAAGATGGGATGTTTGCGTGCACATTTTAGAGTTGAGGAAATTAAGGAGGAGAAGCTGCCTGGCTGCCCTCTGATTGTTCTTTCCACATCACTGTGTCCACCGAACAGGGCATGGGGCCCATAGTGGACCCTATGATCAGGTCACAGTGGCCCATGGCTGGCCATCGTGTTCTTCTCACGCTTATTGTCCCCTTACCCTATGTCAGAGGTGGTGCTAAGTGCTTTATATACACTAAGTCTTTTAATCTTCACAACAAGTTTATGAAACAGGTTCTATCTTTACCCTTCTTTTGTAGATGATGAACCTGAGTTCCAGAGAATTAACTTGTGAAAGGTCACTCAGCTAGGAGGAAGAGGAATTAGGATATCAACCCACTTCTGCCAGACTCCCAAGACTGTTCTCTTCACCACTGGGGTATCTGCAGGCCTGCATCTGAAGCCCTTGGAGCCCCATGCCAACCTTGGTGAAAGACAGGCCATCTGTGCATACTGCATTTCCTCTGTAGTGTAGGGCCAACAAGGTGAAATGTGATGCCTAACTGTGCTGGTGCCATGCAGGGCACTGGGGATCAGGTGATGAACCAAACACTTTGCCTCTGTCCTCCTGGAGCTGGTAGACTGGTGTGGAAGGCAGATGATACATTATCTCAAATAACCGCATGTGGCCCAAGTGCAGTGAAGGAGAAGGGAAGGGTGTGGAAACATATGGGGGTGGGGGGGGTGCTCAACCTACATTATCAAGGGAGGGCTTCTTAGAAGAAGTGGTCTTTAAACTGGGACCTGAAGACTGAGTGTTATGAAGGTCAGGGTTCTCAACCTTGACACTATTGACATTCTGGGCTGGGTGATATTTTGTTGTGGGAGAGGGGGGCTGTCCTGCTTTGTAGGATGTTCACCAGCATTTCTGGCTTCTACTCAGTAGATGACAGTAGCAAGCCCCCCTCACCCCCCTCCCCAGTGATGATAACCAAAAACGTCTCCAGACATTCTCAAATGTCCCCTGGCTGAGAGCCACAGATCTAGGTGAAAAGGAAACTACATTATCTAGAAAGAAAGAAAGAAAAAAAGGCATTGCCTAGTTGAGGAATTTTGAGAAGCTATTCCCGACTGGAGTGGAGACAGAAGGGAAGGGTGAACAGGATAAGCTGGAAGAGCAAGAAGAAACCAGGACATACAGGCCCTTCGGTCCATGTCGAGGAACTGGTACTTTATTGTAAGGACAAGCATGTATTTGGATGAAAGGCAGGGAGAAACGGATCCATTTAAGTGGCATCCAAGGGGTAGAACTGACTAGCATTAGCAAACCTCTGAAATATTTTCTCTCTGCTGTCCACAGTCATGCGGTTACCTACCTTCATCCAGGAGACCTTAGATGGACATTTGGATTTACTGATGATCCACAAGTGCTCTTTCAAGCTGTAGTACCCTGGTCTTTATGTGAATGAAGCCTTATAAAATGGCCATTTCGATGTTCTGTGCTATCGCATAAATCAATATCTTAAAGAACACCGGCCTTGGAATCAGGAGAGCTGTATGCTAGTTCCAACTCTGCCACTATTCAACTTCAAAAAAATGGCTTTCACTCAGCTGGGGTGGCAATCTTAATATCAGAAAAAGTAGACTTTAAGGCAAAATCTGTTCGAAGAGATAAAGAAGGGCATGGGTTTGTTATTATATAGTGATAAAGGGTCAATTAATCAAGAAGATTTAACCATCATAAATACATATGCACCAACATCAGGACACCTAAATGTATAAAGCAAACAACATATAGAATTGAAAGGAGAAATAGATACTACTACAATAATAGTTGGAGACTTCAATACACTATTTTCAATATTGGATAGAACATTTAGACAGAAGATCAACAAGGAAACAGAGTACTTGAATGACTCTATAAACCAACTAGACTTAACAGACATATACAGAACACTCTACCCCAAAACAGCACGATATACATTCTATTCCAGTGCACATGGATGATTCTCCAGGATAGACCACATGTTAGGTCACATAGCGAGTCTTGATAAATTTAAAAAGGGTGAAATCATACAAAGTATTTTCTCTGACCACAACAGAGTGAAGCTAGAAATCAACAACAGAAAAAATCTGAAAAATATACAAACATATGGAAATTAAACAACACACTTAAACTACCAATGCATCAAGGAAGAAATCAAAAGAGAAATCACGAATTTCCTGGAGTCAAATGAAAATGAAAGCACAACATTCCAAAATTATGGGATGAAGTGAAGGCAATACTCAGAGGGAAATTTATAGCAATAAACACCTACAGGAAGAAAGATCTGAAATCAACAGCCTAACTTGATAACTCCAGGAACTAAAAACAAAAGGGAAAACTAGGTCTAAATCTACTAGAAGAAAGGAAATAACAAAGATCAGAGCAGAAATAAATAAAATTGAAAACAGAAAAACAATAGAGACTCACGAAGACCAGAAGGTGGTTCTTTGAAGAGATCAACAAAATTGACAAACCTTTAGCTAGACTGACAAAGAAAAGAAGAGAAAAGATGCAAATAACCAAAATAAAAAATGAAAGAGGCAACATTACAACTGAACTGATAAAAATAAAGAGAATTATGACAGAATATTATGAACAACTATACAGCAAAAAACTGCATAACCTAGATGAAATAGACTACCTCTTAGAAGCACACAACCTACCCAAACCGACTGCAGAGGAAACAGAGAGTTTCAACACACCCATACCAAGTGAAGAGATTGAATCCATGATCAAAAATCTCCCAACAAAATAAAGCCTGGGACCAAATGGCTTCACTGAGGAATTCTACCAAACATCTACAGAAGAATTGACATGTTTAAACTCTTCCAAAAGATAGAGAAGGAAGGAATATGCCCTAATTCATTCAACAAAGCAAACATAACCCTGATACCCAAACCAGACAAAGACATCACAAGAAAAGAAAATTACAGGCCAATATCTATAATGAACACAGATGCAAAAATTATCAACAAAATACTAGCGAATAGAATCCAACAGCATACTAAAAGAGTCATACACCATGACCAACTGGGATTTATTCCAGGAATACAAGGATGGTTTAACATTAGAAAATCAATCAACATAATACATCACATCAAGAGAACAAAGAAAAAGAGCCACATGATCTTCTCTATGGATGCAAAAAAAGCATTTGATAATCCAATGCCCTTTCTTGATGAAAGCCCTAAAGAAGATTGGAATAGAAGAGAAATTCCTCAGTGTGATTCAGAGAATATATGAAAAGCCAACAGCCAACATTACACTTCATGAAGAAAGACTGAGAGCTTTCCCTGTGAAATAAGGAACAAGACAAGGGTGCCTACTTTCTCCACTTCTATTCAGTATTATATTAGAAGTCCTAGCCAGAGCAGTAAGACAAGAAAAAGAAATAAAACATATCCAAATTGAAAAAGAATATGTAAAATTATCTCTATTCGCAGATGATATGATCATATATATGCAAACCCCAAAGAATCCACAAGAAAACTTCTAGAGCTAATAGAGGAAGTTAGCAAAGTTACATGGTACAAGGTCAACAAACAAAAATCAGTTGGATTTCTATACACCAGCTATGAGATCTCTGAAAAGGAAATTAGGGAAACAATTCCATTTATGATATCATCTAAGAGAATAAAATACCTAGGGATAAATCTAACAAGGGACATGAAGGACTTACACAATGAAAACTATAAAACGCTGCTGAAAGAGATTAAAGGAGACTTAAATAATTGGAAAGACATTCCATGTTCATGGATCGGAAGACTTAATATTGTTAAGATGTCAACATTACTCAAAGCGATTTATAGATTCAACACAATCCTGATCAAAATTCCAACAGCCTTCTTTATAGAAATATAAAAACCAATCTTCAACTTTATATGGAATGGCAAGAGGCCTCCAATAGCTAAAGCAATGTTGAAAGAGAAGAAAAAAGTAGGAGAACTCACACTTCCAGATTTTAAAACATACTATACAGCTACAGTACTCAAAACAGCCTGGTACTGGTATAATGACAGACACATAGGCCAATGGAATAAAATTGAGAGTCCAGATTTTTTACAAGTGTGCTAAGTCCATTTGATGGGGAAGGAAGAGACTTTTCAATAAATGTGGTGGGAAAATTGGATTTCCACATGCAGAAAAATGGAACAGGATCCATGCCTCATACCATACATAAAAACAAGTTCAAAACTGATTAAGGACCTAAATGTGCAAACTAAAGCGATAAAATCCTTAGAAGAAAAGGCGGGGGCAATGCTGTCAGCCTAGCTTTTAAACAGTATAATTTAATGACAAAAGCACAATCAGCAAAAGACAAAATAAATGGGACCTCATAAAAATTAAAAACTTGTTCATCAAAAATTACCAAAAAACTGAAAAGACAAGTTACCAACTGGGAGAATATCTTTGGGAAGTATGTATCTGTCAAGAATCTAATAACCAAAATATATATAAAACTTTGACAACAACAAAACAAATAACCCAATCCTAAAATGGCCAAAGCCCTTGAATAGACATTTCACCAAAGGGAGCATTCAAATGGCCACGAAACATATGAAAAGATGCTCTGTGTAATTAACCATCAGAGAGATGCAAATCAAAACCATAATGAGATCCATTTCACTCCCACTAGGATGGAAACGCTGATGGCATAGTGGTTAAGTGCTAAGGCTGTTAACCAAGAGGTCCACAGTTCGAATTCACCAGGCACTCCTTGGAATCTCTACAGGGCAGTTCTACTCTGTCCTGTAGGGTCGTTATGAGTGGGAATTGACTTGACGGCAGTGGGTGGGTGTGGTGGGTGTGTAAGATGGCTCAGATCAAAAAATCAGGAAACAAATGTTAGTGAGGATGTGGGGAAACTGAAACCCTTACCCATTGCTGGTGGGAATACAAAGTGGTACAGCCGTTGTGGAAAAGTGTGGTAGCTCCTCAAAAATCTAAAAGTAGAACTACCATATGATCCAGGAATTCCACTCCTAGGTATACACCCAAAACACTTGAAACAGAGACTCAAACAGAGCCTTGTATACCAATGTTCATTGTAGCACTATCTACAATAGCTAAATGCCCATCAATAGATGAATAGATAAACAAAACGTGGTACATACATACTATGGAATACCACTCAGCCAGTAGGAAAAATGAAGTCTTGATACATGCTACAATGTGGATGGAGCTGGAAGACATTGTGCTAAGTGAAATAAGTCAATCACAAAAGGACAAATACTGTATGACCTCACTTACGTAAAAAGACAAGACAAACATAGGGATATCAAAACTTATAAGTGGTTACCAGGAGTGGCATGGAGGGGGAAAGGAGGAGTTAATGGTGATGGAAATATCGCATTGATTAAGGGTAGCGTTGCACAGCCAATTATTGCAATTGTTGTCTATAAGTCATATACCTGTAAAAAACCGAATTGGCAAAAGTTGTAACAATGCAAAAAAAAAAAAAAAAAGGAGTAGTTGCTGAGCCTGCTTATGCACAACCAAATACCTCATGGGATTTGGTCCCTTGGTTTGGAGGTTTAGGGTCATGGTTTCATGAGACATCCCAGTTAACTGGCCTAAGAACATGTTCAGTGCTTCTGTTCTGCCTCCTAGTTCGTTGCGTAGTGCCTGGAGTTTTCAAAGCTTGTAAGCCACCATCCAAGGCACAACAATTGGTCTCTATTAATCTAGAACAAAAGAGGATGAAGCAGGTTCAGGAATAGGAGGAGGATGTGAGATGTGTGGCTAATTGCCTCCATGAACAACTGCACCCTTTGCCGTGAGACCAGAAGAACTGGATGGTGCCCAACTACCACTACTGAACATTTTGATCAAAGATTCCACAGAAGAATCCTGTTCAAAAGTGGAAAATGCAGAGCAGAATTTCAAATTCTCATGGACTCCAGACTTTCTAGAGCCATGGAGGGTGGATGAACCCCTGAAACTAATGTCCTTAAATACACCTTAAACCAAAAATATCTCCTTAAGTCTTTTTGAAACAGAATAGTTTAGTGAGCTTAACTAGTAAAAAATGTCTGCCTTGAACATTATGCTGTTTTAAGAACTATCCACATGGGATCAAACTAACAACAGCAACTCAAAAGTTTATATAGGAACCTTGAAGGGCGGTGAGTTTTGTTAACACGGAGGAACAACTCAGAAAATGAGGGTGAGAATGTAATCAATGTCACTGAATTATACATACAGAAACTGTTGAATTGGTGTATGTTTTGCTATGTATATTCTCAACAACAACAAAGTGAAAAGAAAAAAGTTTTCTCTCTCTGGGCCTCTGTTTCCCATCTGGAAAATGAGGGCCCGCATCTCACTCAACAATCTCTACCATCTGTTTACATCTAACAGTTTATGAATACAAACATTTGCCACTTAATAGAAGGGTAGAATTGTTTCACTGATTACTTTTCAAAAGTAATTCTGTTCACTCTATTCATTACAGCGAGGTAGCTTCTATGAGGCAATTTCTCTCCTCTGTGTGGGTACATATGTATATCTGTATGGGTATATGTATATTTGTATGTATACATAGGAGTCCCTGGGTAGTGCAAATGGTTAAGCCCTTGGCTACTAACAGAAAAGTTGGCAGTTCAAATCCACCCAGATGAACATGAGAAGAAAGGCCTGATGATCTATTTATGAAAGATGACAGCCATTGAAAACACTGTGAAGCACAGTTCTACTGTGAGACACATGGGTTTCCATGAGTCAGAATGGACTCAATGGCAGCTGGTTTAGTTCTGGTATGTATATATATCTATCATGAAGACGACACAGGACTGGGCAGTGTTTCATTCTGTTATACATAAGGTTTCCATGAGTCAGGGTTGATTTGACAGCAATTAACAACAGTGCACACACACACACACACATATACATATATGTATCCTCTTTTTTGCATAAAGATTGGGTGTTCTGATGTGGTCTCCCAAGGCAAGGTTCTGGGGCTGTCAATCATCCTCAGAAGACGAAGATGTTGAATCAGGAAGAGACAAAGATGTTGAACCAGGAAGGCAAGTCTTAGGTTGGATGGAGAGGGAGCTTGTTCCCCTCTGTGGCCTGGACTCTGAGGACATATTTGGATTCAAAGATGCAGTCACTTGGTGGCAGAAAAGGTGCAGGGTGGTGAGACACCTCTGCAGTGGGCACATTAGATGGACCTAGGCTCCCAGACAACCATATCTAGAAGCCCTTTTGAAAGGAATGTTATTAACCTTCTGGGCTCCCCAGTCTTCTGCAGTCTGAATAAATGCTACATCTTGGAACCAGCCCTGCTGTGGAGAATTAAGATAAGTTTCTATCCATGCTTGGGAAGAAGCACTAGAAGAGAAGCAGCCTTCCGTGAGCCTATAATGGTGACCAGCCCCTATTATGGGCTCCAGTGCAATTTACAAGGGAAAAGGAAATTTGGGGGGTGAGAATCCGAGCTGTGAATCTCCATCCACTGATCCCATGTAGAGATTTGTCCTCCACAGCCAACCTTGAGTGGCTGGTGTATGATTTTACGAAAAAAGCTACCAGGCTTTCTCATAGCTCTATGAAGGGGTTTGCAGTCAGGAAAAGTCAGTCAGCACCCTAAAGAGACCTATTGTACTCTCCTGCACACACACACAGAGAAAATCATCGGTTAGATGTTCCCCAAAGCAGCAGCCATCCTGAGACCTCAGGCTATGACATGTCGGGTTCTCCTTGGCTCCCAGCTCTGGCACCTACTTTGTTTTTGTTTCTCCTGGTGCATGCAGGGCATAGCGACTGCCCAGGCAAAATGCCATCCATTGGCATGAGTTGAAGGGAAACCAGATGAGAGAAAGAACAAGTTCCTGTAGCCACTGGCTTTCTTCTTATAGTTGCTTCATTATAGTTTGCCCTTACCTGCTGAACAGAAGGGAAGCATGAGGTGGGTGGAAGGAAGGAAAGACCCATCTGGGGCCAGGTGGGAGGAAAAGGAATCCACTCAACCAGCCTGTCTTCTTCTGGTCACCCCTTTGGGAGGTGGGCCTAGGAAGGTGCTATTACATTGCTGGGGAGAAATACATTTGCTTTCCAAAAGTTAACCAAATTATTTGATTTGTTTTCAAATTTATGTCAAGGAACAATGCATATTGGTAAAGTGGAAGGAGCTTGGGCTCTGGACAGAGATGACATTGAAAGCATTTAACAACTAGAGTAGGTCATAACCAAACTGAACAGGCACATGCCAGTCGTGCCAGTTCTGGGGCGTCCTGGCTGAAGTTCAATGCTGGATCTGCAAAGACAGTCCTGGGCTGGAATCTGAGCTCTGTCACTTAACTAGCACTAGTCTTTGGGGAAGTTACTTAATCTCCCTGGGGCTCCTTCTTCTCATGTGTTAAATGAAGATAATACCTGTCTTGTGGGTGCTCTTGTGATGATGAAATGAAGTAATTTATGCTGTACACCTCACACAGTGCTGGGCAGAAACATTGGTTCTCAATTAATGCTAGATCTTTAGGAAACCCCACATCAAATATGGTTTGCCCAGCAGTGAGTACACTAATTGGAGAAAATTTCCATTTTGAGTCCTACACACAATGTATGATACATACATGAAGCTACAGCTTAATTTAAAGAAACTTTTCATGAATGAATCAGATATGCCTGACTTAACATAATTATTTTGGAGGATGATTTAGAGAGTCCTTTGGAGGGGAGTCCCTGGTGATACAAATGGTTAAGCGCTCAGCTACTAACCAAAAGGTTGGCAGTTCCAATCCACCCAGAGGTGCCTCAGAAGAAAGGCCCAATGATCTACGTCCAAAAGGTCACAGCCATTAAAAACCCTGCGGAGTGCCATTGTACTCTGAAACACATGGGGTCGCCAGGAGAAAGAATTGACTTGATAGCAACAGGTTTGGTTTTCTTCGTTTTCTGTGGAAGAACGTGAAAATGTAGTGTGTGCAGTGAAATGATGGGAGCTATTACTCCATGAAGTCCCATATCCAGGAGTACAACGACTTATCCAATATCACCTTTCCCTGAAAATGCCAATTTTCTTTTCTGCATACACAAATTCTTACATTCACAGTTCTGAAAACAACTTTCTTCTTTTTATCTCTCATTTTTTTTGTTGTATGGTCTAGCATGTACAAAAACTCACATTTACCCAAAATGCTTCTTAAAGCTAGGTTTGCTGCTTGGTTTTAATGATCAGTTTTCCTTTCACAGGAGTAGTTTCCCTATTTGGGGGCAGCGGGTCTTATATGCAGAGAACATTACAAAAGCAGCTTCAAAGCCAGAAAAGAGGACTTAGGAGAAAGAACAGGATGGGGTTCTGGACATATTTTCTTCTCATAGATTAAACAGCCTCTGAGTGAACAGTGGGTTCTGATCCTTCTCTCCAGCCTCCGCACTCAAAACACTAGTGCTGCCTGCTGCTGCCCTCAGCTCCTTCCCGCACTGTGAATGGATTCTGCAGTTGGTATCCAATGACAGCTTTATGGGTGAGTGGAACACAGACCAAAAGTATCTGGGCTCCCCTGGAGAAAGCTAGGAGCTCTAAAAGCCAGTGGTAGCAGGAAAATGAGTGGGCTTGGCTCCTGACCCTATAGGGTATTAGAGGACCAATGAGGGAAGAAGAAAGTATTTTTAGAAGTTGCCGACCAGTGTAAGTGTCTCTGAGCTGGTTGATTAAGACACTGTCCCCAGACTGGCATTTATTTTTGTGTCCTTGGGTTAAAACACTTCAATTTTCTGGGCCACAAGGATGAAGTTGGTAAAAATGAAGGTAATTGTGATTGCTACCTGCCTTTTCCTTTAAGGCTTGTTGGCAGGATGAAAAAAGTCAGTGCTGCCTAAACACTAGAGCCTGTGCACCTGAAGAAAATCCCACAGGCCAGGGGTTCTCACAAATCACTCGTGGAGGCTTGTTTAACATGGAAATTCCCAGACTCCATCCCCAAGGATGAAGATTCAGAGGGGCCAAGATAGAGCACAGGAATCCACAGTTTTAATAAGTCCCCAGTGGGTTCCTGTGGTTGAGCCATCTCATCCCCTGAGACAGCACTTCACTTTCTAGCATTCTCAATATATGTCTCTCACGGACCATGCAGCTGGTCAAGCCAAGAGAGCCCAGCATAGCCATGTGAGTTTCAGGAACACCCACAAGGGCAGAAAAGCCTCAGCCTCAGAAGGCCAAGACCAGGAGCTGGAAAAGCTGTACATGTGTGCAAAAAAGTCTGCTCAGGCAGACTGTCAATGTGGAGAACAGGAGTCCAGGCCAGGGAGATGATGAGGAAACGGGGTGGAAAGATGATGTGCCCCATGATGAAGTCAGAAGAATCTAGCCCTGAACCAGGGCATCCATTCTTCTAGAGGGATAATAAAAATTAGAACAGGTGACCTTTATTAAGCATGAATGGGCCAGGCAGTGTTCTAAGCTTCAACCCATTTAATCTTGATAAGAACTTATGAGGTAGGGGAAGTAATATCTCCTTCGCTGTGAGACCAGAAGAAATGGATGGTGCCCAGCTACCAGCACTGGACATTTTGATTAAGGACCTAAAAGATGGATCCAGATCAAAAGGAAGGAAATTGTGGAACAGAACTTCAAATTCTTATGAAAACCAGACCTACTGGATCCACTGAGACCAGGTGAACTCCCCAAATTTATTTTTAAAAAATGGAAACAATTTTTAAACCTTGAACAAAACTACCCCATGAATTTATTTTAAAACCAAACGAGAGTTTAGCTCAACTAATAAAGAATGTTTGCCTTGTACATTGTGCCCTTTTAAAGAATTATCTATATGAGATCAAATTGACAACAGTAACCCTAAGGCACAGAAAAGAACTTTAAGGGGAAAAGACTAAGTTAATGGTGGTGTAACAATATGGGTAGAAATAGAATGGTGACACAATGTTGAAGATGTAAACTTTGTCATTGATCCACACATGTAAAGATTGTTGAAGGTGTGTTCTTTATATTTTTACTAAAAAGAAAAAACCTGTCAGGTAAGTTCTAGTATTATGCCCATTTTGCAGATGAGGAAATTGAGGCTTAAGGAAGTTAAGTGACTTGTTCAAAGTCATAAAGTTATTAAGGATCAGAGTCAGGATTTGAACCTTGGCCATGTGGCATCTGAGACTGTGCTCTTAACCATTACACAGATTATGCCTTCCTAGGATGCTCAGCCGTCTATAATGAATTTGAATTCAGTTCCTTTGTTAGGCAGATCTGAGGCATGGGCTCTGCTTCCTGTGAGGTTTAAGTGTGGGACCCTGATGATGCCAAGTTGTGCTCACTTTAAGGGTAGGTGGTTCTGATCTGGAAGCTTCCTGCATAACCCTTTAGGATCTTCTACCCTACTTGTTCCTCTGCGTTCAGATAGAAAAATAAACAAAACCAAGTGCAGAGTTTACACTACAGTTTTGTTTGCTCATTTGTGTTTGTTTTTTTTAAGTTCCTGTAACAAATCGTAGTCTAAAACCAGCAGCATCTCCAATTGGAATGAGAGTCTACTGTTATCTTTGTTGTTAGGTGCCACTGAATTGATTGAAATGATACGTTTCTAGTTTCTCCCTGTAACAGCCCCTATCTTAGCCAGTGCTTGCAAAACTAAGCTCAAAATTATTTTTAATTGAATTTTTATTGAGTCAATTATAAATTCACATACATGTAAGAAATAATCAGGGAGATCTCCTGTACCCTTTACCCAGTTTTCCCCAATGGTAACATCTTGTAAAACTACAGTATACTATTACAATCATGATATTGACATTGATACAATCCAAATATCTTATTCCAATTTCCCCAGTTTTACTTGTACTTACGTGTTTATAGTCTATACAATTTTATCACACATGTAGGTTTATGTGTCCACCTCCAAAGTCAAGATACAGAACAGTTCCATAACCAAAAGGATCCACCTTGTTGTCCTTCAATAACTCCTTTTGTAACGATACTTTCCTCCCTTCTACCCCCCTGCCCCCACTCCGTGGAAGACTCATTAGCAACCTGTGATAAGGTGACACAACCTGGCTTGCTGAAAGTGAAGAGAACTTGAAGCACTTACCGATGAAGATCAAAGACTACAGCCTTCAGTATGGATTATACCTCAACATAAAACAAAAATCCTCAAAACTGGGCCAATAAGCAACATCATGATAAATGAAGAAAAGATTGAAGTTATCAAGGATTTCATTTTACCTGGAACCACAATCAATGCTCATGGAAGCAGCATTCAAGAAACTAAATGATGCATTGCATCGGGCAAATCTGCTGCAAAACACCTCTCCAAGAGTTAAAAAGCAAAGATGCCACTTTGAGGACTAAAGTACGCCTGACCCAAGCCACGGTACTTTTGATTGCCTCATATGCATGCAAAAGCTGGACAATGAATAAGGAAGACCGAAGAAGGATTGAGGCCTTCAAATTATGGTGTTGGTGAAGAATATTGAATATACCATGGACTGCCAGAAGAATGAACAAATCTGTGTTGGAAGAAGTACAGCCAGAATGCTCCTTAGAAGCAAGGATGGCGAGACTTCATCTCACATACTTTGGACATGTTATCAGGAGGGACCAGTCCCTGGAGAAGGGCATCATGCTTGGTAAAATAGAGAGTCAGAGAAAAAGAGGAAGACCCTCAAAGAGATGGACTGACACAGTGGCTGCAACAATGGGCTCAAGCATGACAACAATTTTAAGGGTGGTACAGGACTGGGTGGTGTTTCTTTCTGTTGTACGTAGGGTCACTGTGAGTGGGAACCAACTTGACAGCACCTAACAACAACATCCCCTGGCCCCGTGCCCTCTTTAACCCCTGGCAACCGCTAACCTGTTCTCCATTTCTAAAATTCATCATTTCAGAAATGTAATATGAATACTGTGTGAAATATTTTGGAACAGACTTTTTTCACTCAGCATAATTCCCTCAAGATGGATCCAAATTGTTGTGTGTATCCGTAGAGTTCATACCTTTTTGTTGCCGACTAGTATTCCATGGAATAGATGAACAATAGTTTGTTTAACCACTATTAAACTTTTTTTTTTTTTTAAGCACTGAAGGACACCTGGGCTGTTTCCAGTTTTCGGCTATTACAAATAAAGCTGCTGTGAACACATGTTGACAGGTTTTTGTGTGGGCACGAGCTGTTATTTCTCTAGGACAGTGAGGTAAACTGCCCATCCAGTTTGTATGAGAAATTGCCAAACTGTTTTCCAGAGTGGCAGCACCATTTTCCATCCCCATGAGCAATGTATGAACGATTCAGTTTCCCATTTCTGCCAGGGTTTGTTGTTGTATTTCTTTTTTATTTTAGTCATTCTGATGGATGTGTAGTGATAGCTCTTTGTAGTTTTAATTTGTGTTTCTGTGATGGCTAATGATGGTGAACATTTTTTCACATGTTTGTCATTCATATATCCTCTTCAGTGAAACGTCTCTTCATGTCTTCTGTCCATTTCCTAACTGGACTGTGTGTTTTTTGACTATGGGGTTTTGAGAGTTCTTTGCATATTCTAGATACCAGCTTTGTTAGATATGTAGTTTGCAACTATTTTCTCCCACTTTATAGCTTGTCTTCTCATCCTCTTCACATGGTCTTTTGCAGAGCAAGTTTTTAACTCTGAGAAATCTAATTTATCTACTTTTCCTTTTATGAATGGTGCTTTTGGTGTTAAGTCTAAGCTCTTTGCCTAGCTCTAGATGCCTCCAGGATTTTCTCCTATGGGTTTTTTTTTTTTAAGTTTTATACTTTCACATTTCATCTTTAAGGCTGTAATCCATTTTGAGTTAATTTTTATACAAGGTGTGAGGTACAGATTCATTTTATTGCCTATGGATGTTCAATTGCACCACACCATTTGTTGCAAAGGCTACCCTTCCTCCATGAATTGTTTTTTGGACTTTTGTCAATAACCAGCTGAGTTTATCTGTGTGGGTATGTTCTGGGTCCTCCATTCTGTTTATTGTCTATGTGTCTATCCCTTTGGCAAAATCTTTCTGCCTTGATTACTGAAGCTATATATTGTTGTCGTTAGTTGCTGTCAAGTTGATTTTGACTCATGGTGACCGCATTTGTTACAGATTAAACTGCTTCTTAGCATATTCTTGGCTGTAATCTTAAAGGAAACAGATCGTCAGGACTTTTCTTCCGTGGTACTGCTCTAAAAAAAAAAATAAACAAAAAAAGCCTCTTGCCTTTGAGTCAATTCTGACTCATAGTGATCCTATAAGACAGAGTAGAACTGGTGGGAGTGGCTGGTGGGTTTGAACTGCCAACGTCTTGGTTAGCAGCTGAGCTCTTAACCACTGTGCCCGCAGGACTCCATGTGGTTGTTTGGTGTCATTGAATCAGTTTTGACTGATAGCGACCCCAGGTACCACAGAATGAAACACTGCCGGATCCTGTGCTGTCCTCACAATTTTTCCCATGTTTGAGCCCATTGTTGCAGCCACTGTGACAATCCATCTCATTGAGGGTTTTCCTCTTTTTTGATGACCCTCTACTTTACCAAGCATGATGTCCCTTCTCCAGAGACTAATCCCTCCTGATAACATGTCCAAAGTATATGAGATGAAGTCTCACATACTTCATCCTTGCTTCTAAGGAGAATTCTGGCTGTATTTCTTCCAAGGCAGATTTGTTCATTCTTTTGGCAGTCCATGGTATATTCAATATTCTTTGCCAACACCATAATTCAAAGGCATCAGTTCTTCAGTCTCCCTTATTCATTGCCCAGCTTTCGCATGCATATGAGGCGAGTGAAAACACAATGGCTTGGGTCAGGTGTACCTTAGTCTTCAAGGTGACATCTTTGCTTTTTAACACTTTAAAGAGGTCTTTTCCAGCAGATTTGCCCAATGCAATGTGTCTTTTGATTTCTTGATTGCAGCTTCCAGGGGCATTGATTGTGGATCCAAGTAAAATGAAATCCTTTACAACTTCCATCTTTTCTTATTGTTGCTTATTGGTCTAGTTCTGAGAATTTTTGTTTTCTTTATGTTGAGGTATAATCCATACTGTAGGCTGTAGCCTTTGATCTTCATCAGTAAGTGCTTCAAGTCTTCTTCACTTTCAGGAAGCAAGTTGTGTCATCTGTATATTACAAGTTGTTAACGTGTCTTCCTCCAATCCTGGTGCCCCATTCGTCGTCATATAGTCCAAGTTCTCAGATTATTTGCTCAGTGTACAGACCAAATAAGTATGGTAAAATGATACAACTCTGATGCACACCTTTCTTGACTTTAAACCACGCAGTATCCCTTTGTTCTGTTTGAACAACTGCCTCTTGATCTATATACTGGTTCCTCATGGGCACAATTAAGTGTTCTGGAATTCCCACTCTTTGCAATGTTATCCATAATTTGTTATGATCCACTCAGTCGAATGCCTTTGCATAGTCAATAAAACACAGGTAAACATCTTTCTGGTATTCTCTGCTTCAGCCAGGATCCATCTGACAACAGCAACGATATTCCTGGTTCCATGTCCTCTTCTGAATCCAGCCTGAATTTCTGACAGTTTCCGGTCGATGTACTGCTGTAGCTGATTTTGAATGATCTTCAGCAAAATTTTATTTGTATGTGATATCAATGATATTGTTTGATAATTTCTGCATTCGGTTGAATCACCTTTCTTGGGAATAGGCATAAATATGGATCTCTTCCAGTCGGTTGTCCAGGTAGCTGTCTTCCAAATTTCTTGGCAAAGAGCACTTGGCATAGTGAGCACTTCCAGACCTGCATCCCTTTGTTGAAACATCTCAATTGGTATTCTGTCAATTCCTGGTGCCTTGTTTTTCCCCAATGCCTGCAGTGCAGCTTGGACCTCTTTCTTCAGTACCATTGGTTCCTGATCATATGCTACCTCCTGAAATGGTTGAAGGTCAACCAATTCTTTTTGGTACAGTGACTGTATGTATTCCTCCCATCTTCTTTTGATGCTTCCTGCATTGTTTAATATTTTTCCAGTAGAACCCTTCAGTATTGCAACTCGAGGCTTGAACTTTTTGTTCAGTTCTTTCGGCTTTAGAAATCCCAAGTGTGTTCTTCCCTCTTGGTTTTCTAACTCCTGGTCTTTGCACATGTCCTTGTAATACTTTACTTTGTCTTCTCCAACCACCCTTTTAAATCTCCTGTTCAGCTCTTTTACTTCATCATTTCTTCCTTTAGCTTTAGCTACTCGATGTTCAAGAGCACGTTTCAGAATCTCTTCTGACATCCATTCTGGTCTTTTCTTTCTTTCCAGCCTTTTCAATGACCTTTTGCTTTCTTCATGTATGATGTCCTTGATGTCATTCCACAACTGGTCTGGTCTTTGGTCGTTAGTGTTCAACACATCAAATCTATTATTGAGATGGTCTCAAAATTCAGGTGGGATATACTCAAGGTTGTACTTTGGCTCTTATGGACTTGTTCTAATTTTCTTCAGCTTCAACTTGAACTTGCATATGAGCAATTGATAGACTGTTCTGCAGTCAGCCCCTGGCCTTGTTCTGGCAGATGATATTGAGCTTTTCCATTTTCTCTTTCCAGAGATGTAATAGATTTGATTCCTGTATATTCCATCTGGCAGGGCTCCATAGCTATATAGTAAACTGTAATATTGGGTAGAGTGATTCCTTCCAATTCATCCTTTTTCAAGATTGATTTAGTGATTTTAGGGCCTGTGCCTTTCTGCATAAATTTTAGAATAAGTTTGTCTTATAAAATACCTTGCTCAGATTATCATAGGAATTGCATGAAACCTATAGGTCAATTTGGGGAGAACTGACATCTTTACTTGGTGAGTCTTCTAGTTCATGAACATAATATGCTACTTCATTTATTTACAGCTCCTTTGACTTCTTTCATCAGCATTTTGTAATTTTCAGCATATACACCTTGTACATGTTTGTTAAGTACAATATGTACCTAAATTAAAAAAAAAATTTTTTTTTGAATGACTGTAAACAGGATTGTGTTTGTAATTTCAGTTTCTGCATGTTCATTGTTGGCGTAATGGTTAAGATTGTGTGTCAGCTTGGCTCGGCCATGATTCTCAGTGTTTACATGTGACCACTCCCATGATGGGATCTGCTGTGAGTAGCCAATCAGTTGAAAGGGAGTTTCCTTGGGGGTGTGACCTACATCCAAATATAAGGAGATGTTCTTACACATACTCAACAAACATAGTACACTAATTGGTGAGCATACATCAAATAGTACATAGTGTACTCACCAAACACCAACACCTAACATTTGTGTGGTGCTTTACAACTTGCTGACCCTCAAGGGGACTCTAGGCAATAAGTATCATTAGTCCTACTTTCAGAAGCTGAGGTGCAGGAATGTTAAGTGACTTACTAAAGCCATTCAGTTTGTAGGGAAGGAGCCAGGGTTGTCTAACCCAAAGTCCCATGTTGGTTCCACTCCAGCAGAGTTTGTGGTTCAGGGTGGAAACTGGGCTCACTGGTGTTTAAAGGTCTTTTCCAAGTCTAAAGCTCTGAGAATCTATGATGAACAGGAGGTTGGTTGGCTCAGGAAGGTAGCATCCTCCAAGTGGCTGTATCTTTGTTCACACCAATGTCTGTTTTACCTGCCTGCTGCTCATACAGAGAATTCTCCCACTACTGCTACCCTCACTGCCATGAGTTGTTTGGCTCTATCTAGTGGGCTAAATCTCCTCTGATTCCACTCACTTTAATTTCTAATTTCTGATCTATTTTTCCAACCAAGCAAATGTTTGTACTAATTCAAACACACAAATATTGCCAAGTGTTTCTTTTGTTCTCTTTGTCTTAGCAACACTGTCTTTGGAGATCTCTCTCCCCTTTCCACCATTACCAAGCTGTTCCTGGTTTTCCCACCCTCTGAATTCTTCACATGGATGCCCCCCACTTTGTGGTCCCTACCAAAGCTGCTGCTTCCTTTTCACCATCGTTGCACGAATCTGCCCAGATGTTCTTAGTATATTTATTCAACAACGACTCATTCATCAGAGCCTGTGCCCAGGACTCCACAAGGAAAATGGAAGGCACTCAAGCAATATTGAAAAGTTCAGGGTGTTTATAGTCTTCTTTAAACACCTTCTGGAAACATCTTTATTTTGTCTTCATTTTTTTTCTTTCTTTTTTTAAATTTTATTTTTGATGTGGTTGTTGAGAATATACCCTGCAAAACATACAGCAATTCGACAGTTTTGACATATACAATTCAGTGATGTTGATTAGATTCTTCAACCATTCTCACCCTCCTTTTCTGAGTTGTTCCTCCCCCATTAACATAAACTCACTGCCCCCTAAGGTTCCTATCTAATCTTTCAAGTTACTGTTGTCAGTTTGATCCCATATATATCAGGGTAAATATTTCTTTTTTAAATTGTGGTAAATATATATATTTATAAACAAACATTTGCCGTGTCGACATTTTTTACAGGGATGATTCAGTAATATTAATTATGTTCCTCACACTGCACAATCATCGCCACTCTGTTTCCAATTTTTTCCACAGGGTGAAGTTTTTTATTGCAATAGCTGGCATCAGATTTCTTCTTAGGGAAGAAATTGTCTTTTTTTTTTTTTTTTCAGAAATACCTCATCAACTGCTGCAGATGAGGAAGGTCAAGTCAGAAGTCAGTAGGAGACAAATTCAGTAGACGAAAAGATGGCCAAGCTTCTTTGCATATGAAATGACATGAATTTGAGAGTGGGAGAACCTAAGAAGCAGAGATAGTCAAGAATGGTACAAACAGCTTGGGAAGCATGGCAGGTGACTAGAACCTGCCAAAAAAGGTAAATGGTCCATAAGGAATTCCTGGTAGCCTAATGGCCAACTGAGTTTTAGGAATAGAAATTTCTAATATTCAATTTTTTGAGATGTAGGCTTCTCCTGTATCCCCTAATCATCAGTGCCATCTGGTATAACTATACCGTGTGAGGCTATCATGGGATACAGAAGGGAAGAAGCAACAAAGGGAAGTAGGGCCTGCCCGTTGGTTGACACCCATGCAGAATGAGTGGCATCCTGCGGGGATAGAGTGGGACAAAGGAGACCAGGAGTTCCCAGCAGAGGCCCAGCATCTGTGAGACAAACCCCTTCTTTCCCAAATAAACTACAGAAAGGTAGGCCTTGAAGTGAATTGCCTGAGGGTAGTTTTACCTATCAATGTTTATTTACACACAGAAGAATTGCTAGAAGAAAATAAACCAAAACAAGTAAGAGCAGTCATCTTGGGGTGGTGGATGACAAGTGAATTTTTTATTTTCTTCTTTGTAATTTCCTATGTTTTAAGTATCTTCTACAATTATGATGTTTTACTTTCATAACTAGAAAACTATTTTTTAAAAAATCACCACCGATAGAGACTGGAGGAACTATGGCCCCTGGACACTCTGTTAACCCAGAACTGAAATCATTCCTGAAGCCCACTCTTCAGACAAAGTTTAGACAGGAGTATAAAACAAAAAATAATACACGTGAGGAGTTTGCTTCTTAGTTCAATCAGATACATGGGATCAAATGGGCAGCTCCTGTCTGGAGGCAGGATGAGAAGGCAGGAAGGGACAGGAACTGACTGAATGGACACAGGGTACATGGGGTGGAAAAGGGGAGTGTGCTGTCGCATTGTGGGGATTGCAACTAATGTCACAAAACAATACGTGTATACATTTTTGTATGAGAAATTAACTTGAGCTGTAAACTTTCACCTAAATCACAATAAAAAAAATAAAAATTAGAAATCACCACCAGCCATTATCCCTCCTGAGACAACAGGAGTGGACCTTGGGGGGAGGTGACGGAAAGAGTTCTGAGCAAAAGCCACTGACTCTGCAAGATCCTACCTTGGGGTGACCTAAGATGGTGAGAGGACCCTGGGCATTTTGGTGGAAAAGCATCTATACGGGAGGGCTAAAAGAAGGACCCAAGGGACGCAGGACACCACCTGCTAATGCCCTGACTCCAAGTCAGACTGTAGCCTGGGGGCATTCCTCATCCTACACCAAAAGGTAAGTAAGTTGGCACCAGCAGCAGACACACAAGAGTGGAGACATGGCAGACGCGAACCTGCCAGCCTCAGGCCTCCCCATGGATGTTTCCTTCTCACACAGGCCTCTGTCTTCCTCAATTTCCCCTTTCCACTAGTCAGTCTTCTTGCTTGCTCAGTTCCCCAGGGGACCCATTTGATCACAGCATGTGTTTTCGCTTCCCAGTAAATCTTTATTCTCTGCTGTCAGACTCTGAACTGGTATGACTCGTGAGAGCCCAAGGTACTTTCACTGCTGTTAGTTCAAAGAGTCAGGGGAATCCTGGAAAGAAGCAGAAAAAGAATAGGTACTGTCTAGGTGAACTTTAATGACTTGTGCAATCTCTGGGCAGAGACTGTCTGCCTAGAATCTAGCAGTTTCTATGTGTTTCCGGAACTGACCTGAATCACAAGCAGCTGGAAGGAGGCATAGACAGTTGGGCAAGGGCTGGTGGTCCTCCTGAAGCTCAGCTACCCTCGGGAGGAAGCCTGGTGGGTTACTTGTTCACTCAGCCCCCTGCCCAAGAATGCACCAGCTAGAAAGTGCCCACACCCATGGATGTTGGTTCACCACTTGCTCACTTCCTCTGCCCTGGGGACTTCTTGTTGTTGTTGGGTGCCATCGAGTCAATTCCAATTTACAGTGGCACTGTGTGACAGAGTAGAACTGCTCCACAGGGTTTCCAGGCTGTAATCTTTGTGGGAACAAGTTGCCAGAACTTTCTCCCTCGGAACCTCTGGGCGGGTTTGAGCTGCCAACTTTTTGGTTAGCAGCTGAGCATTTGACCATTGCAACACCAGGGCTCCTTCTGCAGTGACTTAGGGGGATGAAATTCTTCCTCCGACCCCTCTGTTGTCTTCATCTATTTGCTTGCTCACTTACTTCCCATGTTTGCCAGCAGTCTTCTTCGCTGGGTCCTTTTTTCCTCTCCTTGCATACTTTCGTCTTAGTACGTACTGGAGTAAGAGTTAGATTTGCATACAACCAGTTGCCGTTGAGCTGGTTCTGACTCATGATGACACCGTGTATGTTAGAGAAGAACTATGCTCCGTAGGGTTTTTTATAGCTGATTATTTGGAAATAGATCACCAGACCTTCCTTCTGAAGTACCTCTGAGTAGACTTGAACCGCCAAACTTTAATCGTTTGCACCATCCTGGGACTCCAGATTTGCATATAGCTATCATTTATTTATTTATTATCATTTATCATTTATTAGGCATCTGCTATGTGCCAGGCACCTGTGCATATATCATGTAATTCAATCCTTGTGAGGTATGTATTATTACTCTGATCCTGAAATGATACCAGAAGCTCATAAAGGATGGGCCCTGTCCAGAGATAATGGAGGAGTCAGTGGGGAAGCCAGGATTCAAACCCAGATCCTCTCAAACTCAGTAAAGTTCTTTTTTCATTATGCCACATTACTTCTGAAGATTTCCGGGGCCTGGAAATGCTGCCCACCTCTTCCTCTGTGTTCTCTCTCTTTGCTTCCATCCTCATTGGCGCACATAGGAATGCAGCCCTTTTACCTACGTAGGTAAAAGGTACACGTTTCCAACGACCCTGTGACCTTCACAATTTGGGGTTACAACTCCATTAGAGAAAGGGGCTCAGCTCTAACTCAGCGTGGGTAACAGGCGCAAGATTATATCCAGAGAGGCTCACACATCTGGTCCAGATTCCCCAGGTCTCTCCAGCCTTCGGCCAAGGGCGGCAACTCTCTAAGACGCTATAACTTAGCCAGCAACTGCTCTCTGACACTCTTGGCACTGCCAGTCTTCTTCTGAAAAGCTTTTTTCTCTTGCCACAAGTGCTTCCTGGCCTAACATAGCCGGTATTGCCAGGTTTCTGACAGCAAATGACTTCCCACTAATATATATATATGCATATGTATCTGTAATATACATATATAATAAAATAGTACTTAGGAGGGGGTAATAGGACATTTAACCTACAGAAGACTGAAGGATGGGCAAGAGAGTTGCCCTAAAAATATTAAGGCCAGTCCTCATTACATATATATGTCCCCCAGTAATATTTTATATAGGCTTCTAACCCTTACCCTCAGTTCTCTCAGAAACTCCCTGGGAGGCCGGAAGGTCCCTTATTTTGCTTTACTCCCAGAGTTGCAAGTTTGCCCTGGAAATCTCAGCTGACATCTCTCAATGGTTATTTGTCAGCACCGCCAGTAAACTGGTATAAAAGAGAGCTTATCTCTTGTTTTCTTCCCCAAATCTGGCTGCTGCCAGAGAGAAAGACCAGAGGGAGTAGGGAGCTAGCAGACCTTCAAAATCCTAGGTGGGTCAACACCTCTGAAAGGAGACCTGGAGGTTATCTGGTCCAATCGCCACTGCTTACAGATGAGGAAACTGAGGCTCAGAGTGAAGTGACTTGCTCAAAGTCACAGAGCAAGTTAGCAGTAGAGACAAGCCTAGAACCCTGGCACCTACTGCCTCCACATCAAGCTTTGAGAACAGACAGGGTTTAGGTTTGGGTTGTGAAGAACCATGGTGGGCGTCTAGTAAAGACTGGATGAATGAGTTAGCAGAGCTTCCGGAAACTTGGGCTGTTCTATCTGAACTGCCAATGGGCATGTTTTCCTAGACTCAGGGACCAGCAAAAATCTTGGTCATTTAGCACCCGTACTGTCCCTTTCTCAACACCAGAGAAGCACTACTAATGTTCAGAACCAGTTTATATCACAAGCTCTGCTCCTCCTCTCTTTCCTGCCTCACGGGCAGATATACACTGTCACTAAAAGTCAACAGAGCACAGAGGGGCCATCCCCTACTCTAAAGTACCTATACCCCTGTCAAGATCTAGCCCTGTGTGTGGGTTGGGGTGGTGGTGCTTCACAGAAAGGTGGACAAGTCCTTTTATGAAATAGTAAGAAACATTTGGGGCTTGGGATAATTTTGCTTGACATCTTCACTGTTACTGTCTGATAAGGATAGACATGGTATAGTTAATACCCTGAATGGCATTAAAACTTATGTTTACAAGTGGGTTTCCTTTAAGCCCAGGAAAATAAAAAGAAGAAAGCAAAACTACCCAAAGTTTCTCTATATAAATAACCCCACTACTATTTTTCTTAAAAAATAAAAGTAATAATGCCTCGCTTGATGGTTTGATACTTTTTGTCTGGCCCTGGGCTGCAGCCTGCCTTGTGATTGGTATGCACCTTGCAGGGGCTGGTCAACATACAATGCAAATGAAGTGGCTATAGACTAAGCAAATGAAGTGGCTATAGACTAAGCAAATGAAGTGACTACAGCCTATCATGCAAATGAAGTGACTGTGGCCTACTGACATGGGATTGGTCAGTTCATGGCCCTGGTGGGAGGCCCATGCCTTGAAATTGACCAGGAGCTTGCTTACATATGTAGCCAACTTCAAAGAGGTTTGTAGACAGAAAGAGAAGGAAGAAAGAAGCAAAAACGAGAAAAGTCAAGAGAGGTAAGAGGAGAGAAAAAACAGAGAGAGAGGTGAGGGGCCTCCTAAAAGAGCTGTTACTGAGTTCTGTGTGGCCATTGCAATGAATTATCAAACCCAGAAGAGAAGTAGAGAGCACCGTGGGGAAGATGGCTGGTATCAGAATTGGTAAAAAGGTTGGAGAGTAGAGGTATGTCTCACCTCCACCTCACATGAATCACTATCGGCTTTGTGCTGATGATAATTCTCATTATCCCCCACTAACTGAGACGAGGTCTGACGCTGCTATTACCATTTTATACGCGTATAGATGGAAGAATTAAACACTACAGAAAGATTTAAAATAAACAGCGAAAGTCTTCCTCCTAAATTCCTATGTCTAGTCTCTTTCCTCAAAGGTAACCATTAGTAGCTTCACTTGCACTTGTATGATTTCAGATAATTTTTTTACGCAAATACCATACTAGCATATGTTTATTCTCTTTTCAAAATTTACCCCTAAGAAGTCATACTAAACACTTTCTGCATCCTGCCATAATAATAGATTTTGGAGACTGGTCTATATCAGCAGATACAGAGCTACCCCATTCCATGTAATAATGGCTCCACAGTTCAGAAAGAATGGCATGGAAAATCTTCTTTATTCATTTTTTTTTTATTGTGCCTTAGATGAAGGTTTACAGAGCAAATTAGTTTTGCATTAAATAATCAGTACACATATTGTTTTGTGACTTTGGTTGCCAACCCCACAACACGTCAACACTCTCTTCTCTCCTTCTAGACCTTGGGCTCCCGATTACCAGCTTTCCTGTCCCCTCCTGCCTTCTCGTTCTTGCCCCTGGGTGGGTGTGCCCATTTAGTCTTGTTTTGTTTTATGGTCCGGTCTAATCTTCGGCCGAAAGGTGAACCTCAGGAGTGAGTTCAGTACTGAGTTAAAAGGGTGTCTGGGGCCCATACTCTCTGGCTATCTTCAGTCTCTGTCAGACCAATAAGTCTGGTCTTTTTTGTGAGTTAGAATTTTGTTCTACAGCTTTCCCCAACTAGCTCTGTCCAGGACCCTCTATTGTGATCCCTGTCAGAGCAGTCGGGGGTGGTAGCTGGACACCATCTAATTGTGAGAAAATTTTTCTTCTAAGAAAGGATCTTAGAGATCTTGGACTACAGCCCTTGCTTTGTATAGATCAGAAAACTGTGGTCCAAGTGGTAAAATCCTTTGACCCAAAGCATACAGCAAGTTAGAAGCAGAACTTGCAGTACAGGTTCTTCTTCACCAAGCCACCCTTTGTTCTATGCTTTAATGATGGGGACATGAGGACGTATGAAGAGAACTGGGGCAATCTTAGCCTTCAAAGAGCAGCCCTTTTATCCTCCTCATCAGATGGGTTCTTTAATGGCTGAAATGAACTCCTATTCCCAACACTTCCATTTGAATTTCTCAAGACCTCTTAACTGGAATTCACATACTCTGGAGCAAGAGGAGGTAGTAGAGATGGGGCTTTACAGTCTCTAGGCTCATTAGAAACTATGACTCATCGGGCTACTTACTCTTCTGTCCACACAAATTCAGGTCACCATCCTAGTGACATGGGAGGACCTATGGAAACAATGACCTAGTTATAGAACTCTGTCTTTCCCCTTAACCACCCAGGATGGCCATGGAGTGGGAATCCTAATCATGTGAGGCACAGCCACGGAAAAGGATATTTAACCTACAGAAGAAAAGACTGGAAGATGGGCAAGACAGTTGCCCTGATGTCAAGGCCAGTCCCCATGACAGGCATGAGAGGCATTCTATGTGGCTTCAGTGGGTGGAATATGGATCAATGGATTGAAATTTCAAGGGGGCAAATTTTAGTACTTAAGGAAGAAACTCCTAAAGATGGAGGCTGTGGGGGTGAATGGTTAAGATTGCAGGCTTTGGAATTACAGACAGCAGATGAGAAATGCTCGTTTGCCCTTAGTACTATGTGACCATGTGCAAGTCACTTAACCACTCCAAGCTTAAGTTGCCTCAGCAAGCTTTTGTATAGACCAAATGAGATTATATGATAGCTAATAAGGATATATATGATATAATCTCATTTGAGATTATATGATATATAATATATATATATATATATATATATATAATCTCAAAGCCTATAGTCTTAACCATTCACCCCCACAGCCTCCATCTTTAGGAGTTTCTTCCTTAAGTACTAAAATTTGCCTTCTTGAAATTTCAATCCATTGATCCGTATTCTACTCATTGAAGCCACACGGAATGCCTCTCATCACTGCATTGGGGACTGGCCTTGACATTTTATATATAATCTCATTTGGTCTATCCCTGGTGGTGCAATGGTTAAGCACTTGGCTGCAAACCAAAGGTTGGCAGTTTGAACCCACCCAGTGGCTCCACTGGAGATATGACCTGGTGATCTTCCCCCTTAAAAATCACAGCCTAGGAAACTCTATGGGGCAGTACTACTCTGTCATAAATTCACCAAGGGCATGGACCTTGTCATTTATATTTACTGTTTTATACCTGGTCCCCAAACCCAGAATCTAGCATGTAAATGAAATGGTTGGCTTTACTGGACCCTTAACATGAGATAGATGCTGGGTTAGGCATTTTCATTCATTCCAAAAACATTCATTGAACGTAGACTATGTGCCAGGAACTGGGATCATCATGGTAGTCTTTACTGTCTTTATTGTTACGGTTATTATAGTTGTTGTTGGAAGGGTAGTGGCGGTAGTTGTTGTTAAATGGCTCATTTCAGTGGCAGTGAGTTCCCTATCACTGGACATACCTAAGCCAGTACTGATGACAAGTTGGTAATATTGTCAAGGATATTCACGCACCTGTGTAAGGTCTGGGGTCATATCCAAATCTGAAGCAAGAATTCTTATTTTACATCATTCTGGAGCCAGCTGGATAGTACCTCCTCACACTTTTGTTCTTACCACACAGAAACACTGTGAAAGGGAAACATTTGCCCCGTGAGGTTCCTCGGTTTAAACCCTGTCTGTAATTTAATTTAGGTACTCTTTTTAAAGCCCTTGTGGTAGAAAGGTGAAGAGTAGGGAGAAGAGGCATGGTCCATTTGGATATATCTTAACCTGGGATTCTTCTAGTACAAGTGAGCCATCCGTGGCACTATACGTCCTGCTTCCCTTTCAAAAACCTTAAGAGAACTGTTGGTTTTGGGTACTACTAGACATGGTATCATTTCAGTGCTGATATGAAAATGTGTATTGTACTGAATGAATAGCGTCCCCTCAAAATTCATGCCTGCCCAAAACGTCAGAATGTGACCTAATTTGGAAATAGGGTCTGTACAGATGTAATTAGTTAAGTTCAGATGAGGCCATACTAGACAAGAGTAGGTCCTAGTCTAGTGACTGGTGTCCTTATAAGAAAACAGAGACACACAGACACACTAGGGATAAGCCTATATGGTGACAGGCAGAGTTTGGAGTGATGCATCTATAAACTAAGGAATGCCAAGGATTGCCAATAAACCATCAGAATCTAGGAAGAGGCAAGGAAGAATTCTTCCCTAGCATCTTCAGAAGGAACACGGTCCTACCAACACCTTGATTTCAGATTTCTAGCTTCCAGAACTATAAGTGAACAAATTTCTGTTGTTTTAATTCATTCAGTTCATGGTACTTTTTACAGCTGCTCTAGGAAACTAATACATGGGTGTATGTGCAAGAAAACAATAATGAGCTTTAAACTCCTAATGAACAATTTCAAGGTCATATGAATGCCACCAAGGAGACAGAAGTCCTTTAATCTTTTGTGGCATTATCTTTGGCCTTTTTTATGTCTGGTACCATTGTCTGTGCTTGAGTTTATGGTTGTTGCTCTGTGGTTGGTACTGGACCACACTAATTATCTGGGTGACCATATTAATTATCTGGGTAAAAATGGAAAACTTTGTTCCAGGCGTGGACATCTGACTTCCCCAAAGCCAAATACTTTGGCATTAGGAAATATCTCGTTGGTTGGTTGAAACATTTGGTTTTCATCCTAGGTGTTTGGAGGAGACACAGCCTGACGGTAAAAGAGAACAACTGGAAGGAGAGAACTTCCCATACAGGAGCAGCTTTTGCTGCTCTACCTCTTGGCCTTCCTATCTGCTTTGCAGCTGGGTCCCTTGCCTTAGATGGGACACTCCTATGTATTCTGTATTCTGGCCACAGGGACTCCAACTTCAAGATGTTAACTAATAAGTTTCTGACTAAAATCCACCCAACTCATTTCCTTTGGAGGCAGACTAAGGAGCTTCAGAATCCATGTTAGAAACTCAGCCCAAAGTCTACATTCGGAATGGTCTTCCCAGAACCTTCCTAAAAAGTATTCTGTAAGTTTCATTTACAGAGCCCTTAAGCTTATAAGCTGCATTTATAGGGTCATTAAGATCTATTGGCCAAGTTGCTGCCCAAGGAACAGCCTCAAATCCACAATGACTTGGCCACTCAAGCTCTCCAGCCTAGATGGTTGAATCTTGGCTGAGCATCCTGGCATGAGGTCCCTTTTCTCTCCCGATCCTTTGGCCAATTTTTACCCCCACAACTCATCTTCTGACTATCAGATTACTGTTTGTCTTTAGCTCTGGACCTCCTTTTCACCACTTAGTTTTTGCATTTGTAATTCATCCATCTTCATGCTGGGTTCTCTGCCTCTAAACCAATTTATGTTGAGTATTCTTTGTTCTTGGAACTTGTCTATATCCAATTTTGTCTACCTTAAACTTACCCACTCAGTCATATTCTGTTGTCACATGGAGGGCCAGCTTCAAGGGTGGGTGACTTGTGCAGTCACATAGGCCCTATGCTCAGAAGGGTCCCATGCTTTGTTTAATGCTCTGCGTCACCTTCTTGAAATTCTTAATTTTATCTTTGAACTTGTGTTTTGTAAGTGAAGTCCAATGGGACAATGGAGCATGAGAGGAAGCAGGGGAGTTATATATAATACATGTTTCCCACTCCTTGTCAATCCCATTTGCAATATAGCATTCATGGTGTTCCATGAGCACAGAATCCATGGATCCACAATGTGTCAGAGTCCAGAGAGACTCAAAATGAGTACAGGTAAGGGTGTTATGTCTGTAACTGAGTAAGCTGACAACTCTGAGAGGCTATGCTTGCCATTCAAACCAGAAATTGCTTCAAACGCAGACAGAAAGTAATGGTGTTCTAATAAACACCAAGAACCCTATCACATCCTTTCTTACTTATGTTACTTGTCTCTATTAGCCAACCATTTATATTGAAAATGATGGCAGAAGGAAAAGGTAATTCCTCGTTCCTTTTCCCTTGAGTCCTCCTTACTCATCAGTAAGCTTAAAGTAGAGAGTATTGGTAGAAAGCGCACATATAAAGAAGTGAAATAAAAATAGTTGTATTAGTTTATCAGCATTTGTACTGCCCTAGTAAAAGAAAATAATATGCATGTATAAACTACGAAATGTGAATTGTGTAATTTCTACAATTTCACATACAAGTTAATTGCTCATATTTCCTTTTAAGACTGGCGTTGCGCAACAGGAATATGAACAGTAAAATTTATGTCAATAACTTAAAACTTTAATTTTCTTTTTAGTTGGAACAACATTAAATAATAAATAGAAAGCACCATGCCAAAGCAAGAAAGAGACCATCAAAGAAAGGAAAAACCTGTATTTTAGTACCTTTGATGATACGTTTTTTTCTGCTTTTTGAACAAGGAGTCTCATGTTTTCATTTTGTACCAGGCCCTGCAAATTATGTAGTCAACGCTGGTCCCACCACCTTAAGCGCTGATCCAGAAGGCCGTATCGCAAGCTTTTTCCCAGAGTGACTTCACTGACTTTGCACTCCTTGCCATGCCTCTGTCCTGGGACTTCAGTTGGGATCAATGGATATTATTAGCCCCTTTGGAAGAATGAACAACAAAATCTCCCAAACATAGTTCTGAACGGATGGAAAAATGGAGGTAAATGAAGTGGTGGGGGCTTATTCAAGGTCACAGATCGTCTCTTCCAGGAATAGAGGCACAAGCTAACTCTCGCACTCCTAGCCTTGAGGTCCAATGCCATGACCTGTCAGTACCCTTAATACTACATTACTAGCACTTGAGCTTCAAACATCACTTGAGACTACCAACGAAGTCTTTATGCGTTATAACTTTTAAGCATATCTTAGCTGAGGGCCCCTACAGTTTCATAGGAACAGATGTAGAGTAAAAGCCTCTGCCCTTCAAGGGGTTTTGCAAAGAATATTCTGAGGCCCAAGGGGAGTCCCATGTCTTATTCAAGGTTGGAGTGATCAACAGGCCAATGTGTGCCTCCTCTGTGGCCTCCATAAATATCAAATTCCTAGTTTCCCCAGGCAGGTCACAACGTCTTTTCTAATCATCATATGAGTCATTTGAAATTCCAAAGGAACAGGATGCTCCCATCTCTTTCCTTGAATTTCTTAGAGAATAAAGTATGCAAATCAAGTTTAAGGGCCAGATCCTTCCCAATCAGAAGGAACTCTAAGCTCAAATAGAGACAAGCATGGGCACTTTGGAAACTGCCTGTGCACCTCTGCTACGGTCCCAAGTCGCCTAAATGGACTAACGTCTCTTAGTACATGCTGGGTGCCCCGTTGCTATTCTCTTACAGCATTCAATGTAGAGCACAAGGGCTCAGTGAACCTAGGTTTCCTCCAGTAGCCTCACAACAGCCTCTTGTTTGGAGCAGAGACACCTTAGCAACACAGCCTGATCCTCCAGGTACTTCTGGGCTAGTCCAACTTCCTTCTAAATTCCAAGCCTCTCCCTCTATACAGAGCTCTGCGTAGAAGGAGGTCAGATCCTTTAGAAAATATCTCCAGATTGCTCATGCCTGGAGCTCACTGGGCTGCTCTGCCAGCTGCTGATTCAATGGAAGGGTTAGCAGCCTTTCTGCCAGAATAAACCTGCAGTTGTTGGTCTCCCTTCTTTTAGCAGGCACATGGGGGAATTATATCTCATGGGTCACACAGCACTGTTCTGGCTCTAACAACAATAACAGTGATCATCTTTCCTTCCCTTCCTATCAAGTGATGATCACAAACACACATTTAAAATTTTTGTTTCCATTTAAAATAATCTCCATAAAAATATTTTAATAAAATGCAAAAATGTTTCTGACATAATTGTAAGTGGGAATAAAAGCAGGATACACGGCTATATATATAGGAGGCCCTCAGCTTTGTAAACAGTTTACGTTTACACACAGAAAAAAATATAGGAAGGAAATATACCACAATGGATTTCTTTAGGTGGTGAGATTAGAAGTACTTTATTTTCCTCTTTAAAGTTTTTGGTATTTTCTAAAAAAAAAAAAAATACGTACTATAAGCATGGATAACTTTTGTAATCCAACAAGAAAGGATACTTTATTAGCTGGGGCTCCTGAAATGGTAGTACCCAATTTTATGCATTACCCCAAAAGAAACCAACATCAGGCTTCTTTCTATTTCTCGCCCAAGTGATTTGTACGTGGAATTCTCCTCCAAACTGAATTTTCTATACAGGATGCAGATTTTGACTTTGGCAAGACTGCTTAGCTTGTAATCACTCTTCTTTTCTTTCTTAGGTGGAACTTGACAACATTTGGAAATAGCCTTATTAGAGCCCTCAATCAAGGGACACTTATTTCTTTCTCCCAGTTGCCAGGGTTAAGAGTTTCTCAAAGGAATTTATGATGTGTAGGGCTTTGGAGCCCACCTGAGACTGGGCTCAGGGGAGACAGAGGCCCAGAGGATGCTGACTTTGTACATCAAGGTGTGATAACAAGAACATTGGTTTTGGAGTTGAATGGCACTGGAGCCTCATTTTTCTGTTTCTCTGCAAAGCTGATGATCATATTTCTTTTATTAAGTTGTTATGAAGATTTAAAAAGACAATATATGTAGGCTGCCCAGCTCGGTGAACATAATAAATGATTAATATTAATAAGTGGCGGGCACTGGAGGAGAAGGCAGCAGAAGGGGAAAATCATTCCCTTTCCAGAGTGTGTGGGGGTGGGGGTGGGAGTGGAGGAGCTGTCCAGATCTCAGCCCCACCCTGACTGAGCTGGCCTGACCAAGGACACATCTTTGGTTTCAGGATGGAAATGTAGCCACTTCTGGGGTGGAAGGCAGGCAGTGTTAGCCCCTGGTAGGCAGCCAAAGTCATGGGGTGAAGGGCAGTCCTAGAATGCCCACAGATAACACTGAATATAAGACTCTATTACCACTCAGAAATCACTGCATTAGTGATCTACGATGCCTCTTCCTCCACCCATAGCTGCTGAACTCTTTAACTATTCATCAGGCAGCAGCGTGCATGCCAGAGACTTACGGGAAATAAAGGGAATCAAACCAAATCTTGTGATGGATTTAAATATTCCATCTTTGGTCTGCTAGTACTTTATCTGCAGCTGTTATTACTAGTACTGCTACCAGCATCATCATTTCTATAACTGCAAGCTACTACCACTATGACTATTAATCCTTTACATTTATAAACTGCTTCACAATTTACAAAGTGCCTCTCCAGCCTGAGTTTTGCCTGATTAAAGATGGCACTGGACATGGTATTATGGGGAGGCAGAGATGGGCTGGCATCAGAAACCTCAAAGGGAACAGAGCAGGTCTGCGCTTAGAGCAGAAGTATCAATACTTACTTTCATCCCCCAACTGCTTGGGCTGCAGACATATCCACCAGCCCCAACCACACCCAGACACAGTTCCAACTGTTCCCTTTCATAGCTAGTTTCGGCAACTTCAGGGGTTAGGAACTGGGAGAAATGGCTTTTTTTTTTTTTTTTTTTTACAAAGGAGTTTATCAAACCAATCCGGTTACCACCGTCAAGTCAATTTCAACTCATATCAACCCTAGAGGACACAGCAGAACTGGTCCATTGGGTTTCCAAGGCTGTAATCTTTACGGAAGCAAACTGCCACATCTTTTTCCATAGAGAGGCTGGTGGGTTCGAACTGCCGACCTTCTGTTTAGCAGCCGAGTACATAACCACTGCACCACCAGAGCTCCTTCAAAGGAGCCTGAACATGCCGTAATCCCACCAAATGGGGTGGCACAAGAGGAGAGAGTACTTCTCCAATATAATGCCACTGTCTCTGCCAACTTCTCCCACCTTGTCACAAGAAGGCCCTGGAAAGACCCACATTCTCCCTGTTTGAGAGGCTTTACATTTTCCTGTACCTAAATTAATTTTTTTTAATGCCCCACTTTGACCCTAATCCCCAAAGTAAACTCTGGAATGTACACCTTCTTATCCCAATAGAAGGGGCCCCCTTTTCCTCAACCTTAGCAGCCACTACTCCTGGTGAGAATGAGGCAGAGAGGAAGGCCAGGTTTTTCGGCTTAAATTCGGAAAGCAGGCACATAGCTCAAGGCCAGCCATGAACTATGTTCCCTTTGAGCTCTCTCTCCTCACCTGGCAACTGGGAGTCCCAGTAGCACCTTGGAATCCATTTTGCTTAAGATGCTGAAGGCATCAGGGCAAACTGCCTTCTGCCACTGGGGCCAAAGGAACTTGGGAAAGGACCTTGCCACTGGGATTCGGTCAGTTGGGGAGAAGGTGAGAGCCAGCTCTGGTGCCTCTGATACCTGAGGGCAGGCAGGTGCGTTGGCTGCTTCTAGGATCCTGTTACAGGAAAACGCGGGTCATAGGGTGGGTGCGGGTGACCCACCCGGGGCGCTGCTTCTCTCACTTGTACCCAGGTCCTCTGGTGAGTACTAGCAATAGCAGTCACCGCCAAGCTGTTGAGTCCTTTTCTGTCTGTCCCAGTTATTTACAGGTGAGATTTACGATGGATGTGGGAAGAGACTCGGGATGACTATGGCCTTTGGAATGCATAATCCTAAAAGTCACACTTTTTCTAAAGCACCCCCCTCCCAGGTTCTCCTCCCCTGAGCAGGCATGGTCACAGCTGGGGAGTCTGCCCCGCGGGCGCACCGCAGTGGTCGACCGTGATAGGAAGAAAGGCGAGCTGGGAGGCTGGGAGGGCAAGGGAGAAGGAAGGGGTCGGGGTGCGGCGTGGTGCGGCTCACCTGCCAGGCTGTTGTAGCAGTCGATCTCGATGGCTTCCACCGTCTTGCTCTGCTCCTCCGAGAGGCAGCCGGCTTTGGGGGCTCCGCTCAGGGAGGCTGCGCGCGAGTCCCGCTCCCGTTCCCCGGGCAGCGGCAGCAGTCCCTTCAGCTCCAGCAACGCGCGGTGGTATTTGCCTATGGCTTCGCGGAATTTCTTGTCCTTGTAACACTGGGCCCCTTGGCTCTTGAACTCGTGGGCACGCCGAATGAGCTCGGCGGGCTCGGCCGCCGCCCCAGCCTGGCCCGGCGCTGGGGCCCCGCTGCCGCCGCCCGGGGCGCACAGAGGCGGCTGCGACCGCTGCCCCTCTCCCGCCGAGGGAGGACTCGGGTTCCCCTTGGCCCCGGCCACCGCGCTCTTCCTCTCCATTCGGCCACCGCCTAGGCGCCCCGCGCGCGCTCCGATCCCCCGCCGCCCCCTCCCGGGTTTAAAAGCGGCGGGCGCCGGCCCCACGCCTCCGAAGCTTCGCCGCGGCCGTGACACCCTGCGGCCGTCGCTCGCCCAGCACTCCCATTCTCCTCGCCAGCTGCCAGAGGCTGCTCTCTCCTCCTCCTCCTCCTCCTCCTCCGATTGCCTTCCCCTCCTTCCTTCCCTCCCTCCCTTCCCCACTCCCGCGCCGCCCGCCTCCTCCCCGCCCTCCTCCCTGCGCGCAACCTGCGGGCGGTGACCACCCAGCCCTCGGCGCTCCGGGCTTACCCGTCTCGGGGGTCAGTGGGCCCGACTGGGGTGGCGGTGATTCTCTCTGACCCGGAAGAAGCTTGGCTAGGCCGAAGGAGGTGAAGATTAATGATAAAGACGGCCGCGATCTTTCCCATTCAATCCTTCCCCCGGAGACGAGCCTAGGCTGAAAGACACGAATGGGGGAAGGGGTGTGTGTGTACGTTTTTTGGGGGGGGCGGGGGCTGGCTGCAACCAAATGCTTGCAGACTCACCCGCAATAGATTTTTTAAAAACTAAAAAGAAAGATGCGGTAGGGAGCAAGGGACAGGCACACTCTATAGCTTCTTATTCTTTGCAGTATGGCATTAATATTTTAAGGCGGCCAGGTTCCCTTTTTGTGGACCCAGGTTGTTGTGAGGTGTGTATCTCCAACCTTGTGTGGCCGCCGGGGAGCCCAGAACACGGTGTGTACTTCAGTGTATGGTCGCTGTACCCCAGGAGGATATTTGTGCTTAAACCTCTGTGTGTGAGCAGCTGTGCGGAATGAATCACAGACATCAGAGATGGAAAACACCTGTTCCTGTTGGTCACTAGGCTTGGCACGTATGCATTCTAGTTTCCATTTATAGGACAGTTCCACGCCCTTCTTCAGTGCTAGGCTCCTTCATTCATTCTTACATTCAGTCAACCCTGAGTGTCATCTGTCTGCTGGGGATTTGCTAGGGCTAAGGTGCAATGCTTAAGCACTCAGCTGCTAACCAAAAGATTGGTGGCTGGAACCTACCAGCTGCTGTGTGGGTGAAAGATGCAGCAGTCTGCTTCTATAAAGATTTACAGCCTTGGATACGCTATGGGGCAGTTCTCTGTCCCACAAGGTCGCTGTGAGTCGGAATGACTCCATGGCAATGGGCTTTTTGGTTTGAAGAGGCATAGACAAGTCACTGCCCTGAACTCAAGAAATTCCCGGTCTACCAGGAGAGATAGCCATCCACTGGTAGAGTCAGAGATGTTAGTTGCCTGTCCAATTGGCTCTGACTCATGGTGAGCTCACGTGTAACAGAGCTAAACATTGGGGGTCCTGTGTCATCTTCATGAGGGTTGGTATATTGGAGTCCACTGTCGTGGCTATTGCATAGTGCCTTCCAACCTAGGAGGCTCATTTTCCAGCCTTGTATTGGAATAGTCTGTTGAAATCCATAGGATTTTCCTTGGCTAATTTTCATAAGTAGATCACCAGACCTTTCTTTCTAGCCTGTCTTAGTCCAGAAGCTCTGCTGAAACCTGTCCTCCATGGGTGACCCTGCTTGTATTTGAAATACTGCTGGCATAGCTTTCAGCATTATAGGAACACACAAGCCACCACACTACAACAAACTGACAGAGACGTGGTGGAGAGTCACAACACCAGGTAGGAAATAGTAAGTGACACTGGGGAGAAACAGATAAAGTGCTGTCGAGCCCTGAGTAAGGGAGGGAGAGGTGACTTTTGGGTGGTGGTGGATCAGGAAGCTTTATGGAGGAAGTAACCTTTGAGGACCTTGAAGAATGGGACGAATTTGGGTATGAGGAAACAGAAAAGTGATGCATCAGCCAGAGTGAGGAAATAGAGCAGAAATTCTGAAGTTAGAAATCTCAGGTGTGTTTAGGGCATAGTGTTTTGATTTTGTGGCTGAAAAAGAAATGGTGGAAAATGATTGGGTTAGATTGTAGAGGCCTTTGGATGAAGAGTTTGGGTTTGATTTTGTAGACAATGGAGAAGGCAGTCATATTTTTTAGTGCCCTCCTCCTTTATGATGCTAAGGAAAAAAAAAATTGTAAAGCAGTAGTTCTCAAATTGTGGTCTCCAGACCTGCAACATCAGCATCACCGGGGAACTGTTAGAAATGAAACTTCTAGGGTCCCACCCCAAACCTACCAAGTCTGAAACTTTGCAGCTGGTATCCAGTAATCTGTACTTTAACAAGCCCTCTAGGTAATTCAGCTGCATGCTTAAGTTTGAGAAGCTCTACACTAAAACCTTGCTATCCAAAGTGTAGGCCTTAGGCCAACAGTATTAGCATTGCCCTCTTTGAAATGCAGAGTCTGCAAAAGCCCAGACCAACTGACTCAGAATCTGCATTTTAACAAGATCACCAGGTGATGTGTACAACTATTAACACGTGAGAAGCACTATTCTAGAGGATTTGGAGAATACAGAAAGGTATTAAGAAGAAACCCCTAACCTTCATCATCACTCAGAGATATTCTTTGTTAATATTTTGGTTGAATTCCTACCAATTGTTTTCTGTGTATCTATATGCATACAAGGCTCCCTGGGTGGTGTAAATGGTTAGGTGCTCAGCTACTAACTGAAAGGTTGGAGGTTCAAATCCACTTTTCAAAGGTCAAAGCCATTGAAAACCCTATGAAACACAGTTTTACTCTGACACACGCGGCGTTGCCACGAGTTAGGATCCACTCAAGAGCAATGGACTTGGTTTTTGGCTTACATGTATACAAACCGCTCTTTTAACAAATATAAATGGTATGGCACTAAATACACAAATATACACAGTAGAAACAAATTCCTGCTTTTTTTACTTCACACTATATGATATGATTAAAAATGTACATTGTTGTTAGGTACTGTCGAGTCAGTTCTGACTCACAGTGACCCTATGTACAACAGAACAAAACGCTGTCCAGTCCTGTGCCATCCTCATAATCTTTGCTATGTTTGAGCCCACTGTTGCAGCCTCTGTCTCAATCCATCTCATTGACGGTCTTACTCTTTTTCTCTGATTCTCTTCTTTACCAACCATGTCCTTCTCCAGGGATTGATCCCTTCTGATAATGTGTCCAAGGTACACGTGATGAAGCCTCACCATCCTTCTAAGGAGCATTCTGGCTGTACTTCTTCAAAGACAGACCTGTTGGTTCTTCTGGCAGTCCATGGTATATTCAGTATACTTCACCAACACCATAACTCAAAGGCATCAATTCTTCTTCAGTCTTCCTTATTCATTGTCCAGCTTTCACATGCATATGAGGCAACTGAAAATACCATGACTTGGGTCAAGTGTACCTTAATCCTCAAAGTGACATCTTTGCTTTTCAACACTTTGAAAGAGGTCTTTTGCAGCAGATTTGCCCAATGCAATATGTCTTGATTTCTTGACTACTGATTCCCTGTGTGTTAATTGTGAATCCAAGAAGAATGAAATCCTTGACAGCATCAACATTTTCTCCATTTATCATGATGTTGTTTATCAGTCCAGTTGTGAGGATTTTGCGTGTGTGTGTGTGTTGAGGTATAATCCATACTGAACACTATTGTCTTTGATGTTCATCAGTAAGTGCTTCAAGTCCTCTTCACTTTTTCAGCAAGCAAGATTGTGTCATCTGCATGTCACAGGTTGTTAATGAATCGTCCTCCAATCCTGATGCAATGTTCTTCTTCATATGGTCCAGATTCTCAGGTTATTGGCTCAGCATACAGATTAAATAAGTATGGAGAAACAATACAACCCTGATGCACACCTTTCCTGATTTTAAGCCATGCAGTATCCCCTAGTTCTGTTTGAACAACTGTCTTTTTATCTATGTACAGGTTTCTCATAAGCACAATTAAGTGTTCTGGAATTCCCATTCTTCACAATATTATCCATAATTTGTTATGATCCACACAGTCAAATACCTTTGCATAGTCAATAAAACATAGATAAACATCTTTCTGGTATTCTCTGCTTTCAGCCAAGATCCATCTGACATCAGCAATGATATCCCTTGTCCTACATCCTCTTCGGAATCTAGTTTGAATTTCTGGCAGTTCCCTGTCCATGCACTGCTGCAACCGCTTTTGAATGATCTTTAGCAAAATTTTACTCGCATGTGGCATTAATGATATTGTTCGACAATTTCCGCATTCTGTTGGATCACCTTTTGGTCACAAATACGGATCTCTTCCAGTCAGTTGGCCAGGTAGCTGTCTTCTAAATTTCTTGGCATAGATGAGTGAGCACTTTTAGCGTTGCATCTGCTGAAACATCTCAATTAGTGTTCTGTCAACTCCTGGAGTCTTGTTTCCTGCCAATGTCTTCAGTGCAGCTTGGACTTCTTTCTTCAATTCCTTCGGTTCTTGATCATATGCTACCTCCTGAAATGGTTGAATATTTATAATAATATTTAAATATTCTTTTAAACCCTCATTTTTAACAGCTGCATAATATTTCATTGTATGTCTGCATCACAGTATACTTAACCATTATTCTATGGCTAGGAAGATTTTAATTCCAATTTTTTGTTATTATGAGTAATACTGAGATAATAAAAATAATAGATCCACTTACATATCATGCTCTTTTTACATATAACGATTCATTTAATCCTCATAACAACCCTCTGAAGTAGGTGCTATTAGCCCCATTTTGGACACCAAGTCATAAAGACTCACTAAGGTCACACTGCTAGTAAGTAGTGGGGCTGGGATTTAAATCCAAGCAACCTGGCTTCAGAATCTGTGCTCTTAGCTATCTTTCTACTTAAATTTTTGTCTTTATTTTTCCCTACAAGAAATTATGTCGTTCTTTTTTTTTTTTTTAAGTCTTGAAACGTTGTCCGTGTGCTTTTTGGGTAGGTTGTACTAACTTGTGCTTCCGCCTTGACAGCTGCATCCTTGACAATATTGAGGGTTAATATTTAAAAAATATTTTCCAATTTGATAAATGAAAACTATTTATTGAATCAACTGGGATTTCTTTAATGATTAGTAAGGGTGAACATTTTTCACATGTATTGCTACCATGTATATAATACCGAGGTCTTTCCAGTCGTACGTACTTTTAATATACTAAATTACACCTTACTTGTACAGCAACTTACTTTTCTAAGTGCTTTAACATCTTTGATCTCATTTGGTCCTCACTTTAGCCCCATAGAGGGTAAGTGATTCTCCCTGCACACAGTGAGTTTGCAGTGGTCTCAGACAAGTGAGACCTCATATTAGTTCAGTAGTGAAGAAGCTTTGGGTTCAGACAGATGTGGACTAGTTTTCCAGCTTTGCTACTTCCTGGGCAAGTTATTCAACTTCTGCAAACGTCAAATTTTCTGACTCATTAAATGAAGGTACTACTTACTTCATAGGGTTTTCATGAAGTGCATTGTAATTGCTCAGCAGATGGCAACTTTAATTATTGCTCATTAAGTCTTGTCATTATCGGATCCCATAATAATGTTGTAGGAGAACTCCAATTAATCCATAAATATTTGCCCACCCATGTCACTTTTTACTTTAAGGTACTAGGTCAGGAAGAGCAAAGAGAAGAAATTTAGAGGTCTGGTGCTTTGAATTTTCGTTGTTACCAGTGCTTACAATCATTTAGGTAGGAACGGCTACTGAAGGCAAATATGGGACTAAGATCGAGGCCTGGGATCTGGCTACTGTCAGAAATAAGTCATGATTTGGGTCGCAATGGTCACAACCATTTAAAGATGAGAAGTAGCGATGTGCCAAATTGCTTTTTGTTTTCCCACTGTGCCCTGGCTTAATGGAACAAGTATTTCATTCTAAGATTTTGGGTTTGAAAACAAGGCTGCCAGAGAACTGTGATCCATGTGGTATGACCCTGTGTATGAAGCAGAACTCAACACAAGAGCTCAGTACTAGCTTAAATGAAGGAAAGTACGAATGAGGAAGGGAGGGAGTATTATGGGGGTGTGCGGTAGGAGGAGACTTACTATGCCCATCTGTCCTGCTCAGCAGAGCTGTGTGTGTATGTCTGGAACTGTTTCATTTACTTGTTTTTAATATGCTTCTGTCTCTCTGTCTAAGCCACTCATTGGCAAGTGTGTGCTGGTTTCTCCTGCCTTGAAATGGAATTGAAGTAGGTGCCAACAAGAATATCTCAAATGTCCTTTCATTAACTACTAGCTGTATGTACAGCACTATTTTAGCAAGTGAGTAAAGAGCTGAAGGACAGAAAATTTAGGCATGGATTTAGGTCAGAAATTCAGTGCTTCTCAGACTTTAACATGTGTATGAATCACCTGAAGAGCTTATTAAAATACTGCTCTCTGTTTCCATTCCTCTAGGGTAAGGCTCAAGATTATGCATTTCTAACATGCTTCCAGGTGATGCTGCTGCTGCTGGTCAATGGACCACATTTTGAGAAGCAAGTGTTTAGAGAAAAGGGAAACTTCATACCTCCCTCTCTCTCCTGGCCTTCACCTTCTCCCAGAGAGGAGGAGAGTGTTTACTTGGCTGGTCAGATTCCAGGAATTAATTGTTCCACATTTAACAAGGGCATGGTTAGGGATCTCCATGCAGCTTTCTCTTCTACTTTGTGCAGGAAGAATCAGTAAGCTGAGCCAGGGCCTCCTCTTGGGATCTGACCATAGCATTTTCTCTTCCTTAAATGCATAGCCAAGAACACTTTTTATTGCTTCCATTTCTTGTCTAATGTGGCAGGCCAGAGAGTAAGAAGACTTTGGTGCTTAGTGGGCAGAGTAGGGGTAGGGAGAAGAGGTGGAGAAGAGAGAAAGGGACATGGTGGAGGAGGCCCTCTAGATCTTTAGTGTAGGCTACTTCCTCCAACCTAGTGTGTGTAAGAGAGCCCTGCACTACAAAACTGGGCATTTATTCAGGTGAGAATAAAGTGGTATTTTGATTTTTCATCTGCTGGTGGCCCTTGAATATATTGCTTCCTCATGGAACTCACAGGGGAAAGAGCTGACTGAACCACAGCCATCATGGTGCACTTGGCCCAATGTCATCAAAACCTCTTCCTTTGTTCCTAATGGGCAAGCCCTGGGCACCTGCCGGTGAATCCTATGGATGATCATTCTACTAGTGGGATGACTCACTACTGTTGAGATATGCTGGACAATTCCTTAGAGAAGATGTGTGTGGAGCTATTCTGAAGGAAAGAACTTGGTGTGGTCAACAGCAAAAGGCTCAATGCACCTGCTGGCTTTATGGGTCTCAGGCTTTGTATCTGCCCTGATTCTGGACCATGTTTCTGCTTCTCTGAGTTTCCACCTCTCACTTCCCACTGGTCTTAGAAGACTGAAGACCCTTTTCTTTCCAAACACACTCTGGAGCTTGCATATCTTCTAAACAGATGGTGTGTGCTGGTTTGTCTTTTCCTTCAGCTCTGAGTCTTAAGCGTATGCGAAAGACACACATTTGAATCTCTTTTATACTAATCTAAGCTGTTCAGGATTTGGTCACATGCCAACCAAGCCAAAACTATTTTGGGGATGTTTTTCTAATTGCATCAGACTTCACAATTTACCTGAGAAAATTACAGCATTTCTATCACCATTTTTTATCCACATTCAATCTTCAGTCATTCCTCTGTGGAAAATGGGGATTATTAACTATTTCACATCCAGAAGAAGCATGTGAGGCTAATGAGAGCTTCATAGTTTTGTGTATCCCACCTTTTACAAACTCCCCCACACCCAAAAAATCTCTCTATAGTTTCAGAGCCCTGCTCAGCCTGGCCTTATTTTTCTTCCTCTTTTCCTATTCCCACTCTCTCCTGCCACTCAGTCCATTTTCTATGCCCCATCCTCCCTATCTCCAATATCAATTATAGTCTTTCATGGGCAGCGTGACGTCAATTATTTGAATCTGGTACATCCCTTCTTTAGAGGAGTCTTCCTTCCCATTTTCGTGGTTTCTCATGGACCTGTCAATCAGGGTGCCTTCCCTGCAACCCCTTCCCTCCATGCATACTTGCTAGTACCTCTTCCAGCCTTAGTGATCATGTTACTCCATCTCCCTAGGCCACAGTAATTGGTTTGGGATGGGAAATGAGTCAAGTAGAGACAATCAGTTTTCCCTGAGATTTATATACAGACAATGGGGGAGAGAATTTTTTTTTCATTGGTATTATTGAGAGGATTTGAAGCAGGGGCTCTCAGTGGGTATCTTGCCCACCACCTGGAGAAAGCCCACCTAAAAAATGAAGTTGAACAGAGGCAAAAAAAAAAAAAAGAGAGAGATGAAGAAGAGACAGAGCTCTAAAGGCATCAACTAACTTCTTAGATCCAGCCGTTTTTAATGCCAGATACATCCTTGGGCTTACCACATATGTGAACCCATGAATCCCCTTTATTACTTAAGGTAGTTTGAGCTGTCACTTGCAATTGAAAAAATATTGACTTATACATTCCTTCTCAAGTGTTTGCTCTCTTCACCCACCACCTACTGCTACTCCAGTTTGGCCGTTGTTACATGTGGCTAATAACCACTGCCATGTCCCCTTACCTAAGCATACACAAAAGAAAGAATAGTATAATGAACTTTCAAGAACCTATCACTCAGCTTGAACAATTATCAATAACCAATGTTTATTGCCATATGTTCAGTTTTCCATATGTGCTATTCTCTTTTCTGTCTTTATGCCTTTGCACTTGCAGTTCCCTGGGTGTTCCATGTCTCTCCCTCTCTCTATTTTTTCTCTTAGACTACTAGGTCTTTCAGTCAAAGTCACCCAGATTGGCTTTGTCCCCTCCACTATGAAGCCTTACTAACTTCTAAGTACAAGTTTGGTGTTCTTTCTGTGTTTTGGTAGATCCTTTTTTGAACTTTTAGATGATAATAGCACTTATTCACTCCATGAGTATCTATTGAAAAACTTCACTTATTCAGACATTGGGATCCATCAATGAACAAAACGGGCAAAACACTCCCCTTCATGGAGCTTCCATTCTAGTGGGGGTGGACTGACAAGAAACATCACAACTAAGTAAATTACTTGGCGTAGTAGAATGTGATAAGTGCAATGGAGAAGGAGAGTTTAAGAGGGATTGTGTGTGTCTAGATTTTAAGTAAGGATAATCAGATTAAAAAAAAATCAGATCGGTCACTTTTATTACACTGTGTAATGGTGATTTGCTTACTTTTTTGTCTCCCCGGCTAGGCTATAGCTACTTGAAAGCAGGGGTTGTGTCTTATTCATTTTGTAGCCGCAACATCTAGTATAGTATTAGGTGTTCTGCAAAGGTTGTGGAATAAATTGAATAAACAGAAGAATACAAAATAGCATAATGGAAAGACTCGTGGTGTCAAGGAAGTTTTTTTAAACATAGTACATCTCTGGGAAAAAAATTCAAACAGCACTCTATATTTAAAAAGAGTATATTAAGAAGCAAAGTTTCCTTCTACTTGTGGCCCCAGTCCTCCAAAATCCTTCCCAGTAGCACCCACTGTTACTTCTTTGTTATGTATCATTGCAGAGGTAATTATGTATCTATATATCTATCTATCTATGCCTGTCTATCGTTTCTCTATCTAACTTGCAAATATTATTGTGGAAATAATTGTATTTTAATGTATATGCAACTGCCACATTCTAAAATACACCCATATAGTACAGGTAGTCCCCAAATTACAAAGAGGTTCCACTCCCACAACTCCATCATAAGTAGGTTCTGACATAGGTCAAATACTTCATTTTTTTTCCTCTCAATGTTCATTATTATTGCCTTTTTTTTTTTATCAGTATCTTTATAAATCTGATCTTTATTTGTCTTTGGGGATTGGAACCATTACGTACAAACATACAGATATATTTTAATATATAGCCTGTTACCTGTTGCCATCAAGTCGATTCTGACTCATAGCAACACTACAGGACAGAGTAGAACTGCCCCATAGGGTTTCCAAGGGCGGTTGGTGGATTTGAACTGCTGACTTTTTGGCTAGCAGCCATAGCTCTTAACCACTGTGCCACCAGGGCTCCATATATACATAAAAAAATACACAAATCATTAAAATTTACTTGAACGATGAAGAAGCATTGGACGACATTGCCATATTGTCAGTTCTGGTAATAACTCCACTTGTGGAAGGTTGTGGATCTTCTGCATTACCCCTGGGAAGGGGGATGGCATTTCTAGTCAGAAAATTAGTGAGAGTCGTCTGTATGGTCCTTTTCTTTTTTTTCTTTATGTATTTCGTGGAAACATCTCACCGCTTCCCAAATCTGCCTATCGACTTTAGCAAAGTGATCAGTGTTTGGGTCCACGTTTTCAAACAATTGAAGCCCCTGATTTAGCTTAGAAAATAAATCCACAGGGCAGTGGTTTGAGCAGTAAATCATAAAGTTGAACATCCACGAGGTAACAGCTGAGAATGATGACTTCAGCAAATTACGTGCTGAAACATTGTATTTGTTTGTATGGCTGCATCAGAATGTATTTTACAAGGCTCCAGATGATGGGCAGCTAAGTGTAATGAAGATGTTTTGATGAACCACTCACTAGTTGAGAAGTCAGGCTGTGGTATGAATTTGGTACATCAAATCTTTCGTATTAAGCTAAGTCAACAGCTTTCCTGTTGAGGATGAGGCCAATCTCACCACTTATGTGTATATTATCTAACTTCACGACAACCCCATGAGGTTGTTATTATTGTACTCCCTTTACAAAGAAGAATCCTGAGATGTTTAGAGGTTAGGCAATTTGCCAAAGATCACACAGCTTGAAAGCAGGGCGTGGGTCTGTCTGACTCCAAAGCCCATGCTTTTTGCCATCACTGGGGTTTTTGGGAATTCTGCTAGAGATGAAATAAGGATGATTTATGTAAACTACTCAGTGGGCTGTCCTAGATTCTTTCAACCTGGGGTGCTCTAACACTGTTCCCTCCATCCATTCTCTGCCCTTTTCTATCCCGCTTTATGCCCTAGGAGACTGACTTCTACACCCACTGGGCTTCTTTAACCTCTTGCTGCCCATCAGGTTTGGCCAAAGGGAGGCACCAACATGAGACTGATGATGGAAGGATAGAGAGGGTAGGGTATTTCTTTCTCACTCCCTTCTTGATTTGGAGCATAGTTTTGGCAGTGGCCATGTCCCTTTTTTACTGTAGTTATGAGTAGGTTCCCCCTCCTCCTCCATGGTTCTACCTCTCAGTGGGCTCTGGGAACATAATTTCTTCCCTTTGCTCGAATATTTTTCTTCTGGTGCTAGTTTCTGGTTGCCTCAACATTCTTTCTTGGTTCCTATAACCATGCCCACATTTCTGTAAATATTCTTCATACCGAAAGTCTCGTAAGGTGAACCATCATTGTTATATTTTGTCTCATGTCTTGACCCTATTATAAATACTATTTTAAGATGTTATCCCTTTTAGAAGACTTTTAAATACCTGATGCTACAAGACCCAATAGAATAAGTCTGTAATGGTAAAATTTCAGGTTGGTAGGATGAGCTATTTGGGGTTAATGAGAACTTTTTACTCTCAGATTCTATTTAGTTGGCAGCAGCCTATCTGGCCAAGTGCTGAGACCTGCTCTGCTAGTGGTGAGGTTCTCAGAATATGTGGGGGGTTTTGTCATTGCTGCAAACGTGGACCCAAATGCTCTGTTTCTCATACTTTCATATGAAACTCTGAAACTATGAGCTGGAGCGTCTATCAGCAGTCAGTTAACATTTTAACAGCTTTTGTTAAACTACATACATACACACACAAACGAATATTTTTTTTTTCCTAAAGAAGTGCTAGAGAGATATATTAGTTATCTATTGCTGAGTAACAAATTACACCAAAAGTTACCAGATTAAAACAACATTTATTACTTCACATTTTCTATGGGAGCTTTTTAGTAGGGTGGTTTTGCCTCAAGTTCTCTTATGAGGTTGCAGTCACACTGTTGGCCAGGACTGAAGTTCCCTGAAGGCTCAACTGAGGGAGATTCCAGTTCCAAGCTTATGCCCATCATTGTTGGCAGACCTCCACTCCTTGCTGGCTCTTGGCTGCACATCTCATTTCTTTACCATGTGGGCCTCCTGTCGTCTTCCCCACACGGTAGCTGGCTTGCCCCAGAGTGAGAGGTCCAAGAGAGAGATTCAAGAGATCCATAGTCTTGTATAGCCTAACCACAGAAGCGACATACCATCACCGTTGATGTATTCTGCTGGTCACATGGACTAATCCTGGTACAATGCAGTGTGAACATCAGGAAGTGACGGTTACTGGGGGAGCATTTTGGAGGCTGGCTACCTCAGGAGAGAAGCAGGTGTTGTATTTTTGATTGTACCTAGCCACATGCTAGAGCCTAAGAGAGCATTTGTATAGTATCAAAAGAAAAACAAAATCAAGTAAGTTGGCCACTGATCACAATGATGTAAAAAGGCCTGCATTTAAAAAATTTTATTTTGTTGTTGTTGAGAGTATACACAGCAGAACATATATCAACTCAACAATTTCTGCATGTACAATTCAGTGACATTGATTACATTTTTCAAGTGGTACCACCATTTTCACCCTCAGAAAGCACACGTTTTTATTACAAAGGTCAGAGGAAATTCAGGGCATTGACAGCAATTTAGAACTCAGAGTTCCATTTTTTTCTTTTGGTTGTGATTTTGTTTTTTCTGTAAATTTAAGTTCCTAAGTTTAAAATTGAAGAGTATTACCAATGCGTTTTTAAGATGTTAAAATGTCATTTGATCCTAGAACATTTCTTTGAAGCTAACCGGATGGTAGGAATTCTCTGTAAAATTATTCTATCGATCTCTACCTTATGCTGTAATCACTGCAGACTTATTTAATGGTGTGATTTGGGTTGCTATCCCTGCCTAAAAGCCCCTGAGTCTAGTTATTCAGCTGCTATAGATTGAATTGTGTTCCCAAAACTTGTGTCTAAAAAAGATATGTACTAACCCCTGGATAGAGCCCTGATGGTGCAGTGGTTAAGAGCTACAGTTTCAAACCAAAAGTTTGAATCCACCAGCCAATCTTTGGAAATCCTGTGAGGCAATTCTGCTCTGTCCTACAGAGTTGCTATGAGTGGGAATCAACTCAAGGGCAAGCAGTTTGGTTTTTGTTGTTGTTTCACCCCTGGTGTCTGTGAACAGGACCCTGTTTGGAAATAGGGTCTTGAAGATGTTATCTGTTAACATGAGGTTATACTGGAGTAGGGTCTCCTATAAAAGAGAAGGGACAGAGAGAGAGAGAGAGAGGGATGATGCCAAGTGGACATGCCTCTGCAAGCTGAGGAACAGCTGGGGCTACCAGAGGTTGAGAGAAACAAGAAAGGATCGTCCCCTAGAGTTTTCAGAGAGAACATGGCCTTGCCAGTGCCCTGAATTCCATACCTGGAGCCCTGGTGGCATAGTGGTTAAGAGCTTGGCTGCTAACTGAAAGATCAGTAGTTGGAATCCACCAGCCACTCTTTGGAAACTCTATGGGGCAGTTCTACTCTGCCCTATAGGGTTGGAATTGACTCAACAGCAACTAGTGTAGCCTCCATAACTATGAGACCATAAACTTCTGTTCTTAGGAGCCACCTAGTTTGTGATATTTTGTTACAGCAGCCCTGGGAACCTAATATACCAGCCTACTGGGTGATTCTGTGAGTTATCCCATAGCCTTTTAGTCAATCCATTTTATGCTTAAATCAGTTCCATTTGCGTACCTGACCGGTATAATATGATTCACCTGGTATCATGATGTCGGAACTGGGAAACTATCAAGCTTTGATGAAAATAACGGGGATATTTTGGGCTCAGCAAGAAAGCTCTGAGTAGGTGGCTGTTTCCACACAGCTCAAATCACACTTCTGACCACCACCAACATTGGGATTGTGTGGCTTTTCTGTAACAACTGTAAAATGTGGACTTGCAGTCATGGAGTTGCTGAAGTTGGCCAGATTTTCTTTCCCCTTTTCTTGTACCCAAGATCTCTTCAGACCTGCAGAATGCGTCTGAACTCCTGCAGGCTTTGCTGCTGCAGCAGCGATCTGTCACCAGCCAAGCTAGCCATCCATTATTTATTTCCTTTCCCTGCATTCTGCCCCAACCCTCCCAAATAAAGGCTGCAGAGGCTTTATCAGTAAACTCAGGGCTGGGATGTGGACCTGGAAGAGAGGTATTTAGACATTTGGGTGGAAGCAGCAAAGAGAAATAATTAGAAAGAAGAACATACAGCTTAGCTTCCACTTAGTTCTCTTGTGTGCACCGGATAATCTTTTAAATGGAAGTATAATATATCCCACTTATCAAGACCAGAAGTCCAGAGCTCTCTGAACTGTCCCTATAAATCAAAGTACAGAGAAACACACGAAAACACCTATTACACCACGTTGAGGAAGTTTGTTAACAATTTTCTTTCTTTACCTCCTTCCTTTTTTCTCTCCTCCTAATCTTTTTTGGGAGCCATGGTGGAGCAGTGGTTAAGAGCTCAGGCTGCTAACCAAAAGGTCGGAAGTTCAAACTCAAATTTACCAGCCATTCCTTGGAAACCCTATAGGGCAGTCTCTACCCTGTCCTGTAGGGTCACTATGAGTCAGTCGACCTGTCGGCAGTGGATTTGGTTTTTTGTTTAAATCTTTTACTTCCTTTTTTCCCATCAACTAAATTGCATTGTAGTTGATCAATTTGTTCTGTCTTCATCAGGTACCTTTCTTTGCTGACAAGTTAAGGCATTACATTTTTTGAGTTGGCTATTTCATTCAAAAATTACTAGTGTTACCAGGGCCACCTTGGCATGTGAGAGAAGGTTACAAACAGGCAGGTTGTGATGCAGGAGAAAAGGGAGAAGTTCTGGAGAAGAGTTCAGAATGGATAGACTTAAATGTGGGGCCAGAAGAGCAGTACTAAAATATTCTGGGAGTTGGGGCCTATCAGAGCTAGAGGGCAAGTACAAAAAGGCAGCCAAGGGTTCATTTCCAAGTCTAGCCCATTAGCACAGAGACTTTGGGAAGCACCATGCTCATGACTTATTCAAAAAAAAAAAAAAATTTTTTTTTTTTTAATATGACTCTTTACATTATCAATCCTTTTTCAGTTTAAAAGAAAGAAGGGGGAAAAAAAGCCCAGAGATAAAGGTGAAGTGTTGCTTTGTTTTGCTTTTGTACTGGTAAATCCAAGGCTCTGGTGTTCCTCCTGAGCACTGAGAATGAAACCCAGCCAGCCTCATTCCCCTAGAGCCAAAGGAAGAGCCAATGGAATATTGCTTGGTGAAGTGGAAGCTCTTGCATGTAAAATCATCTTCCACTGGGTAGGGACGCACTGGGCTCTCCCAAGCTGTGGAGTAGGGAGCCAAGACTCAGGCCCTTTCCCTGTACCTTCTCTGCCTCAGCTTGGCCCTGGGCCAAACTGTAACTGGCTTTACTTGCCTCTTCTTCCTCAGCCACTGTCAAAGTTGAGACCAGACAAAGAACTTATTAAAAAGGATAGAATATAAAGTTTCCAACATTATGCATTCTAGTATTATAATTCCAAACCATAATTTTAACAATGTAATATATGTTCATGAGGCGTGAACAAATCTTTTATTTATTTATTTTATGTCCTTCTATTTAAAAAAAAATTTTTTTTAATTGTACTTTAGATGAAGGTTTACACAACAAATAGTTTCTCATCAAACAGTACACATATTGTTTTATGACATTGGTTAACAACCCCACGACACGTCAACACTCTCCTTTCTCTACCTTGGGTTCCCTTTTACCAGCTTTCCTTTTCCCTCCTGCCTTCCAGTCCTTGCCCCTGGGCTGTCATGTCCCTTTCGTCTATCTAATCTTTGGCTGAATGGTGAACCTCAGGGGTGACCTCATTACTGAGCTAAACGGGTGTCTGAGGGCTATACTCTCTGGGTTTCTCCAGTCTCTGTCAGACCAGTAAGTCTCGTCTTTTTTTGTGAGTTAGAATTTTGTTCTACATTTTTCTCCAGCTCTGTCTGGGAGAACAAATCTTTGAACAACACATGGTGGGTTGGGAAGGGGAGTGAGAGAGGGACTTCAGAGGTCATCTATACCAAAGTGTAACAATTATAATAAGGGCTTTAAAGTCATACTTTTTATGTTTAAATTCTGGTTCTGCCATTTATCACCTGTGTGGCGTTCTGCAGGCGACAACTTCTCTAGGCTTCAGATTTTCTGTCTTAAAAATGGGGACCACACTACTTACTTCATAAAACTGTTGGAAGATTAAACACCAAAATCCATGTCAAGTGTTTTGTTGAGTTTCTGGGCATAGTAAGTGTTTAATTGTTGTTGTTAGTTGCCATTGGCTCCAAGTCATGGTGGCCTCATGTATAACAGAGGGAAGCATTGCCCAGTCCTGCACCATCTTCATGATCATTGGTATGTTTGAGTCAGTTGTTGTGGCTATGTGTCAATCCATCTTATTGAGGGTTTGCCTCATTTGTTGATCCTCTACTTTACCAAACATGATGTCCTTGTCTAGTGATTGATCATTCCTGATGAAGTAAGCAAGTCAAGGTCTCTCTATCCTCACTTTTAAGGAACATTCTGGTTGTATTTCTTCTAAGACTGATTTGTTTGTTCTTTTATCAGTCCACAGTCTATAGAAGTGCTCAATACATGTCAGTTATTGTTGTGGTAATCATTGTTACCATCAAGATTAAAACAATAGACAGAAAAAGGAAGGCAGTATAGCATCTTTGCTAAAAAGTGTGCACTCTATGACCTTGAGAAAGCTACTTAACCTAAGACTCAGTATCCTTCATAGGACTGTTGTGAGGTTTAGATGAAAGAATATTTGTTCAGTACTTAACTCAATATTTGACCAATATAGTGGTTATTATTTAGATAAAATGAAATATAGAGAGGTTAGTGCTAAACTATGACAGATTAGGAATAAAGGGTAGGCAACCTACTCCCAAAATCAGCCAGTGAAAACCCTATGGATCACAGTGGCCCAATCCCATTGTTCATGGGGTCTTCACGAGTTGGGGGCTGACTCCACGGCGGCTAACACCAACAAGAGCCAAATTAAAACAACACCCAGTGCTCTCAAAAAAAGGTGGGGGAATGAATTTAGGGTTGAAGGAACTCCACTGAAGTTTGAATTCAAAAGTCTAATCTTCTTAAAAAAAAAAAAACATTGGAGTCATCCTAACTTACACTTAGACATTATTCTAGTCTAGGCATGAATAAGGAAGACCAAAAAAGAATTGACTCCTTTGAATTATGGTGTTGGCAAAGAATATTGAATATACAATGGACTGCCAGAAGAACGAACCTGTCTGAACAACCAGAATGCTCCTTGGAAGCAAGGATGGTGAGACTTATTATCTCATATTTTGAACATGTTATATGAGGGACCAATCCCTGGAGAAGGACATCACGCTTGGTAAAGTAGAGGGTCAGTGAAAAAGAGGAAGACTCTCAACAAGATGGATTGACACAGTGACTACAACAATGGGCTCAAGCATAACAAATGTGAGGATGGCACAGGACCAGGCAGTGTTTTGTTGTGTTGTCCATAGGGCCGCTAAGATTTGGAACTGACTTGACGGGGCCTAACAACAAGTAGTCTAGGCTGGGCTCTTCTCTGGGACAACGCCTACACTTTTGCAATGATGAATTGGAGTTAGGAGGGAATTATTACTGAGACTTTATTCGTGGCAGCTGCAGGGAAAGGAGGGGTTTAGGCATTACCCTGTTTCAAACACTTAAAAAGCCAGTTGTTGTTTGTTTCCAACCAACAATGTGACCATCATTTCCACTATCTTTGAGTCATTTCTCTCAAATGTCACCCAAGTAGCTGCTTGGAATGAAAAGGATCTAAAAGAGCTTAGCAGATAGGATCCGCATCTGCTTCATAAAAAATACGCAAGTTTCAGGAAACCCTCATTCAGCAAGGAAGGCCAGGTAGTCAGAATAGAATATTAAATCAACTCAGGCCCATTGTGGGACCAAAAAAAAAAAAATCTATCAAACCTGTTTCCTTTAATATTATTAATGCAGCTCCAGTCTTCTTCTGTATGCTCAGTGGCTGCTAGATCTCCTAAGTATATATATGTGATTCACAGATTTTTCTTAGTTTTATCTGTCCAGTAGACACCTTCACTTGGGCCACTGACACTTCAAACTCAACACACTTAAAACTTAACAAAACTATTCTACCCCCTTCTTTAAACTGCTCTTCCATTTCCTATCTCAATAAATCGTTCATTCAATTACCAAGCTAGATATCCTGAATTCTCGCTCTCTGCTCTTTGCGAATTCCTATCAATCTTACCTCCTAAATAGCTGTCATTTTGATTCATTTCTTTTTACTCTACTGTCACTCCCTTTGTATAGGTCAACATTTTTTCAGGCTTAGATTATGGTAACAAATTTCTAAATTCAAATCTATTCTTGTCACTTGCCTCCTTAAAATTGCTAGTAATCTACAGCTCTTAGTTTCTGGACATAGTTTATAATGATCTCTCCCCCGATTTCTTCTCAGGCCTTATCTCTCCCAAACTTGTCACATATTCTATGCTCTAGCCATTCTGAATATGTTTCAGTTCCATGTTCCCTCTTGCTTCCTGGCTTTGGTTCATGCTCTTCCCTCTGCCTTGAATTTTATTACCTCTCCTTTTCAGTTGATGAACTCCCACTCATCTTTCATGTTAGACATCTCTTCCTCCAGGAAGTCTTCCCGCATGCATTTAGTAGCCTCCCTTCATGCGTTAATTCTACTCTGCATCCTCCACCATAACTCTTATTACAATAAAGTTTAATTATCAGTGGTTTTCTATGTGCCTGACACTTGGCTAAAATGTTGAGGCCTTGTCTATCTTGTTCAGTTACTTCTCCATCACCTAGCACAGTGTACTATACACACTTAGTAGGTTACACTGTGAATATTTTTTGAATGAATGAAAAGTAATATAACAGAAATGTCCTTTTATTTTTTTAATTGCAGCCCTCTTAAGGTTATATAAACATGTAATGAGAAATTGAAAGACCCTAAAGTCTTCTCCTGATCCACATCACTGTCAGTCCGTCATTGGGAACTGTCATCCCATCACCTGCTAAGTCCAGTGTAAGTAGCCTACAAAAAAGAGGGAATAAGCAACATGCTTAATGCAGGAATGTTGAAATGCTGGCTATAATTACAGCTCAAAATGCCAAAAGTTTCCATCCCTTATAGACTCAAAACCAGCCAAAACGAATCCCATTGCCATTGAGTCGAGTGTGACTCATAGCAACCCCATAGGACAAAGTAGAACTGCCCTATAGGGTTTCCAAGGAGCAACTGGTGGATTTGAACAGCTGACCTTTTGGTTAGAAGCCAAGCTCTTAACCGCTGTACCACCGGGGCTCCTCATAGACTCAAGAACCTATAAAGTCACTAGTCTTCTCATGGGAACATTTAGAAATGATATTTGACACACTTATAGTAAACAATCAAATAATTGTTGAGCACCTACTATGTTCCAGCCACTATTCTGAACATCATACAAAAATTCTTGCTTTTAAGAGGTGGAACCAACATGGCACCCTAGACAGACATATCACGCTGTCCCTTTGCAGCAAAGACCCAAAAAACTAAGCAAAACAGGTACAAATATCAATCCTGGAAATTTAGCATCAAATGAAGGGATAAAGAAATACACCAAAGACAGAATGGAAGCTCAATAATAAAGCAAAGCTAAAAGAGTGAAAACAGGGAAACAGAGATGTCAATCTGTAAATGACAACAATGTCAAAACAACAAAAGGGGGAATAAATGGTGTAGGTATGGAACTTTCAAATGGAGAGGAAGTCAAGGCAATATCAAGTAATAAAATACTGGTTCAAACTTAGGAAGATGAGGGTAAATTTCAAGGTAACCACAAACTTACTCGTCAGTTAACAAACTTACTCAGAATAAAAAAGAAAAACACAGTCTCAGTAAACACAAAATCTATAACAAAAGAAAAGAAAATCCACAAACAAGAGGAACTCAGCAAAGGAAAGTAAGAGGAACAAAGAAAACATTAACACCACAAAAGAAAAAGCACAACAATATGACAGCAATAAACTCATGCCTACTGATAATCACACTGAATGTAAATGGCTTAAACGCACCAGTAAAGAGACAGGAAGTGCCAGAATGAATTAAACGGCATGACCTATAAATATACTGTGTATAAGATACACATCCTAGATACAAAGACATAAATATATTAAAAATCAAAGGATGGGAAAAAATATATCAAGCAAATAGTAACCAAAAAAGGGGCAGGAGTGGCAACACTAATCTCAGATAAAATAGACTTAAGGCAAAATCCACCATAAAAGACAAGGAAGGGCATTATATAATGATTAAAGAGACAATCCACCAAGAAGACTTCCCTTAATAAACATATACACACCCAACAACAGGGCTCCAAAATAAGTAAAACAAACTCTAACAGCACTGAAAAAAGAAAATAACAGTTCTGCAATAATACTAGGAGACTTTAATACATCACTCTCAGTAAAGGACACAACATCTAGGAGGAAACTAACAAAGTTACAGAAGATCTAAAGTCCACAATCAACCAACTTCACCTCGTAGACATTTATAGAACTCTCCACCCAACAGCAGCAAAGTGTACATTCTTTTCCAAAGCACATGGAACATTCTACAGAACAAACCACATTTTAGGCCACAAAGCAATGCTCGATAAAATCCAAAACATCAAAATTATACAAAGCATTCTCCCTGATCACAATGGCATAAGAATAGAAATCAATAACAGAAAAAGCTAGAAAAAAAAAAAAAAGACATTTTAACTAAGTAACATCTTGCTTAAAAACAACTGAGGAATAGAAGAAACCAAAGAGAGAATTTTTAAAAATTCCTAGAATTAAATGAGAATGAAAACATATCACACCCAAGCCTTTGGGACACAGCAAAGGCAGTGCTCAGAGGTTAATTTATAGAAATAAACACTCACATCAAAAAAGAAGAATGGGCCAAAATAAAAATGTTAGGTCTACAACTCAAACAAATAGAGAACATCAAAAGAAGCCCACAGCTACCAGAAGAATGAATGAATGAAATAGAGAACGGAAAAACAATAGAAAGAATCAGCAAGACCAAAATTGGTTTTTTGGTTGTTGTTACGTGCCGTCGAGTCAGTTCCGACTCATAGCAGCTCTATGCACAACAGAACAAAACGCTGCCCGGTTCTGTGCCATCCTTACAATCGTTGTTATGCTTGAGCTCATTGTTGTAGCCACTGTGTTAATCCACTTCATTGAGGGTCTTCCTCTTTTCCACTGACCCTGTACTTTGCCAAGCACAATGGATGTCCTTCTCCCGAGTCTGATCCCTCCTGACATGTCCAAAGTATGTGATATGGAGTCTCACCATCCTTGCTTCTAAGGAGCATTCTGGTTGCACTTCTCCCAAGACAGATTTGTTCATTCTTTTGGCAGTCCATGGTATATTCAATATTCTTTGCCAATACCACAATTCAAAGGCATCAGTTCTTCGGTCTTCCTTATTCATTGTCCAGCTTTCACATGCATATGATGCAATTGAAAATACCATCCCTTGGGTCAGGTGCTCCTTAGTCTTCGAGGTGACATCTTTGCTCTTTAACGCTTTAAAGAGGTCCTTTGTAGCAGATTTACCCAATGCAATGCGTCGTTTGATTTCTTGACTGCTGGTTACAGGGCTGTTGATTGTGGAGCCAAGTAAAATGAAATCCTTGACAACTTCAATCTTTTCTCTGTTTCTCATGATGTTGCTCATTGGTCCAGTTGTGAGGATTTTTGTTTTCTTTATGGTGAGGTGCAATCCATACTTTGAAGGCTGTGGTCTCTGATCTTCACTAGTAAGTACTTGCTTCAAGTCCTCTTCACTTTCAGCAAGCAAGGTTGTGTCATCTGCATAATGCAGGTTGTTAATGAGTCTTCCTCCAATCCTGATCCCCAGTTCTTCTTCACAGAGTCCAGCTTCTCGGATTATTTGCTCAGCATACAGTTTGAATAAGCATGGTGAAAGGGTACAACCCTGACACACACCTTTCCTAACTTTAAACCAATCACTATCCCTTTGTTCTGTCTGAACAACTGCCTCTTGATCTATGTAAAGGTTCCTCATGAGCTCAATTAAGTGTTCTGGAATTCCCATGCTTTGCAATGTTATCCATAATTTATTATGATCCACACAGTTGAATGCCTTTGCATAGTCAATAAAACACAGGTAAACATCATTCTGGTATTCTCTGCTTCTGGCCAGGATCCATCTGGCATCAGCAATGATATCCCTGGTTCCACATGCTCCTCTAAAACCAGCTTGAATTTCTGGTAGTTACCTGTCAATATACTGTTGCAGCCATTTTTTGACAAGATCAACAAAATCGATAAATCTTTGGCCAAACTGACAAAAGAAAAACAAGAGAGGAAGCAGATAACCCAAATAAGAAATGAGACAGACAACATTACAACAGATCCAACTGAGATAAAAGGATCATAACAGAACACTATAAAAAAATGTGATCCACAATAGAGAACCCCTGAGGGAGCAGGAGAGAAGTGGGATGCAGACCTCAAATTCTTGTAAAAAGACCAGACTTAATGGTCTTACTGAGACTAGAAGTATCCTGGAGGTCATTGTCCCCAGACCCTCTATTAGCCTAGGACAGGAACCATCCCCAAAGCTAACTCTTCAGACAGGGATTAGATTGGACTATGGGATAGGAAATGATACTGGTGAGGAGTAAACTTCTTGGATCAAGCAAACACATGAGACTATGTGGGCAGCTCCTGTCTGGAGGTGAGATGGGAGGGCAGAGGGAGTCAGAAGCTGGCTGAATGGACACAAAAATAGAGAGTGGAGAGAAGGAGCATGCCATCTCATTGAGGGGAGAGCAACTAGGAGTATATAGCAAGGTGTATATAAATTTTTGTATGAGAGACTGACTTGATTTTTAAACTTTCACCTAAAGCACAATTAAAATTTAAAAAAAAAAAAAAAAGAGCACATGAGGCACCACTCCCCATCCACTAGGATGGCCATTATCAAAAAAGGGAAAATAGCAAGTGTTGTGAGGATGTAGAGAAATTGGAGCCTTTGTTCATTGCTGGTGGACATATAAAATGGTCTAGCAACTGTGGAAAACAGTATGGCAGTTCCTTAAAAACTTAAACATAGAAATACCACATGACCCAGCAATTCCACACTTTGGTATACACCAAAATAAAATAAAAGCGGGGATTTAAACAGGTACTTGCATACCAATGTTCATAGCAACATATTCAACAATAGGGAAAGGGCATAAACAATCCAAGTGTCCATCAATGGATGAAAGGATAAATAAAATGTGGTATATCCATACAATGGAGTACTAGTCAGTCATAAAAAAAATTGTGATCCAACAAATTTTAGAACCTAGAGGAAATGGACAAATTTCTAGAAACATACTACCCGCCTAAACTAACACAAGCTAAGCTAAGATAGAAAATCTGAATAGATCCATAACTAGAGAAGAGATTGAACAAGTTAAAAAAAAAAAAAAAATCCCTACAATAGAAGCCCTGGCCTGGATGGCTTCACTGGAGAACTATACCAAACATTCAGAGAAGAGCTTACACCAGAACTACTCAAACTATTTCAGAGCATAGAAAAGGAAGGAATATCCCCAAATTCATTCTATAAAGCCAGTGTAACCCTGATATCAAAGCCAGGCAAAGACACAACAACAAAAAAAAAGCAAAATTATAGACCAATATCTCTCATGAATATAGATGCAAAAATTCTCAACAAAATTCTAACCAATAGAATTCAGCATCATATCAAAAAAATAATACACCACAACCAAGTGGGATTCAATACCAGGTATGTAAGGATAGTTCAACATTAGAAAATCAATCAATGTGATCCACCACATAAGCAGAGAACCAAAACGAAAAAAATCACATGAGCATTTCAACCAACACAGAAAAGGCATTTGATAAAGACCAGCACGCATTCATGATAAAAACTCTCAAAAAAATAGGCATAGAAGGGAAATAATGAAGTCCATCTATACAAAACCAACAGCCAAAATCACTGAACAGAGTGAGGCTGAAAACAATCCCTTAAGAAAGGGGACAAGACAAGGATGCCTTTTATCACCACTCTTATTCAACATTGTGCTAGAAGTCCTAGTTACTGCAGTAAGACAAGAAAAAGAAATAAAGGGCATCCGAACTGAAAAGGAAGAAGTAAAACTATCCCTATTCACAGATGATAAAGATAAGATACTATAAGTATAGGACCCACAAGATTCCACAAGAAAACTATTGGAACTAATAGAAAGATTCAGCAGAATAGCAGGATGTAAGATAAACATACAAAAATCAGTTGGATTCTTGTACACCAACAAAGAGACCTTCAAAAAGAAAATCAGGAAAATAATGCCATTTTTAATAGCCTCTAAAAAAAAACAAAATACTTTGGAATAAATCTAACCAGGGATCTAAAAGACCTATACAAGGAAAACTACAAAACACTATTGCAAGAAACCAAAAAAGACTTACACATAAATGAAAAACACACCATGCTCATGGATAGGAGCACTCAACATTATGAAAATGTCAGTCCTACCCAAAGCGATCTACAGATATAATGCAATCCCAATCCGAATACCAACAGCATTCTTTAATGAAATAGAAAAACAAATTACCAACTTTATATGGAAAGGAAAGAGGCCCCGGATAAGTAAAGCACTATTGAAGAAAAAGAACAAAGTAGGAGGCCTCACACTACCTGATCTCAGAACAGCCATCGTAGTCAAAACAGCCTGGTAGTGGCACAACTACATATACATAGACCAGTGGAACAGAATCAAGAACCCAGATATAAATCCATCCAGCTATGGTCAGCCTATCTTTGACAAAGTACCAAAATCCATTAAGTGGGGGAAAAGAGTCTTTTTAACAAACGGTGCTGGCAAAACTGGATGTCCAACTGTAGAAAATGAAACAAGACCCATACTTCATACCATACACAAAAACTAACTCAAAATGTATCAAAGACTTAAATATAAAACCTAAAATGATAAAGATCATGGGAGGAAATATAGGGACAATGCTGGGGACACTAATACATGGCATAAATAGAATACAAACCATAACTAAAAATGCACAAACACCAGAAGATGAACTAGATAACTGGGAGCGCCTTAAAATTAAACACTTATGCTCGTTGCAAGACTTCACCAAAAAGTAAAAAGAGATCCTACAGACTGGGAAAAAAAATTTTGGCTACTACATATCTGACAAGGGTCTAATCTCTAAAATCCACAGAATACTTCAACACCTCAACAACAAAAAGGCAAATAATCCAGTCAAAAATTGGGCAAAGGGTATGAACGGACACTTTAACAAAGAGGACATTCAGGCAGCTAACAGACACATGAGGAAATGCTCACAGTCATTAACCGTTAGAGAAATGCAAATCAAAACTACAATAAGGTACCATCTCACCCCAACATTATTGGCGTTAATCAAAAAAACAGAAAATAACAAATGTTGAAGAGTTTGAGAGATTGAAATTCTTATGCACTGCTGGTGGGAATGTAAAATGGTATAACCGCTATGGAAAATGATATGGTGTCTCCTTAAAAAGCTAGAAATAGAAATACCGTATGATCCAGCAATCCCACTCCTAGGAATAGCTCCTAGAGAAATAAGAGCTGTCAGACAAATAGACATATGCACACCCAGGTTCTAAAAAAATTATTCATAATAACAAAAAGACGGAAACAATCTAAGTGCCTGTCATGGATTGAATTGTGTCCCCTAAAAATATCTGTCAACTGGCTAGGCCATGATTCCCAGTATTGTGTGATTGTCCACCATTTTGTCATCTGATGTGATTTTCCTATGTGTTATAAATTCTACCTCTATGATGTTAATGTGGCAGGATTAGAGGCAGTTATGTTAATGTGGCAGAACTCAATCTACAAGATCAGGTTTTGTCTTAAATCAACTTCTTTTGAGACATAAAAGAGAGAAGTGAGCAGAGAGACAGGGGTACTTCATACCACCAAGAAGCAAGAGCTAGGAGAATAGCTTGTCCTTTGTATCCAGGGTCCCTGCTTTGAGAAACTCCTCGACCTGGGAAGATTGATGACAATGACCTTCCCCCAGAGCAGACAGAGAAAGACTTCCCCTGAAGCTGGCACCCTGAATTCGGACTTCTAGCCTCCTAGACTGTGAAAGAATAAATTTCTCTTTGTTAAAGCAATCCACTTGTGGTATTTCTGTTATAACAGCACTAGACAAAAAAGACAGCGGCTATCGACAGATGAATGGATAAACGAACTATGGTACGTACACACAATGGAATACTACACAATGATAAAGAACTCTGATGAATCTGATAAACATGTCGTAACATGGATGAATATGGAGGGCATTATGCGGAGTGAAATAGGTCAATCACGAAAGGACAAATATTATATGAGACTGCTATTCAAAAACCCAGAAAAAGGTTTACACAGAGGAGAAAAAAAAACTTTTATAATTACGAGGGAGGGAAGAGGTGAGAAGGAGAAATCACAAACTAGGTAGTAACAAGTGTTAACTTTGGTGAAGGGAAAGACAAAACAATATAGGGAATGTCAGCACAACTTGACCAAGGCAAAATCATAGAAGCTTCCTAGACACGTCCAAAGACCTGGAGGGACTAAGTTACTGAGGCTAAGGGCTGGGGACCATGGTATCAGGGGACATCTAGGTCGATTTGCATAACATAATTTATGAAGAAAATGTTCTACATCCTACTTTGGTGAGTAGTGTCTGGGGTCCTAAAAGCTTGCGAGCAGTCATGTAAGATACATCGATTGATGGAAGCAAGTTCGGAGCAAAGGAGAAGGAAGAAAACCAGACACAAGGAAAATATTAGTCCAAAGGACTAACGGACCGCATGAACCACAGCCTCCACCAGCCTGAGCCCAGAAGAACTAGATGGTGCCTGGATACCACCACCGACTGCTCTGACAGAGATCACAGTAGAGGGTCCCAGACAAAGCAGGAGAAAAATATAGAATAAAAGTCAAATTCACAAAAAAAGACCAGACTTACTGGTCTGATAGCGACTGGAGGAGCCCCTGAGATTATGGCTCCAGTACACACTGCTAACTCAGAACCGAAGCCACTCCTAAAGTTCACCTTTCAGCCAAACATTAGACAGCTCTGTGAAACAAACAATAACGCACGTGAGGAATGTCTTTCTTTGTTCAATCAAGTGTATGAATACGTGCCCTAAAGCAAAGATAAGCAAAGATAAGAAGGCAGGAAGGGCTAGAAAAACTGGATGGACACTAAGAACCCAGGGTGGAAAGGGAAGGGGGAGAGTACTGACACATTGCAGGATTGCGACTAATGTCATAAAACAATTTGTGTATAAAATCTTCGAATGAAAAACTAATTTATGCTGTAAACTTTGAGCTAAAACACAATAAAATTTAAAAAAAAAGATAAAGATTAAAAGAAAAAATTCTTGCCTTTGAGGAGCTTTCATTCTAGAAGTTTACTTGATCCTCTGACCAAACGAACCTGCCGAACTCCTCATCACTAATTGTAAAATAAGCTGGAAAGGCCTCATCAGAGCTGTAGGTTTTGGTCAGCATGTGGGTTAGGTTTCTTATAACCACAAAAATGGAAAATCCATCATGTTTACCTGGGACACTTGTCTGAGTTCTGCAGGAGGGAGAGCTAAACTGATAGAGAATATCTTCCTATGAAATTTCCACCTTTGGCCTTTTCTCCCGTTCATCCTAGGTGCTTTGCTGAATTAATTTCTGACAGACAGTTCAGAGGTATTTTCTAAGGAGCAGAGTACAAGTAGGGAAAGGAAATGAGGCTGGGAAATGGAAAGTTCAATACCCAAAGCAGCCCATGTGTGCCTGCATGAGATAGAAGGGCAATCAGTGGAATACAACTTAAGATTCTTCCCCAAAGGCAGCAAGGGAGGAAGCTGCAGTCTACCTTTTAAGCAAATGTTATCAGAGGAAGCAATGGGAACTCTCATACACCGCAAGTAAGAGTGTAAAATAGTACAGTCACTTTGATAAGAGCTTGGTGCAATCTTCTAAAGTTGAATATATGCTTACCCCATGACCCAGAAATCCCACTTCTAGGTTTATATCCTATAGGAATGTGTGTACCAGAACATAGGTTCTAGAGTGTTCATAGCAGGGTTATTAAAAATAGCCCCAAATGGAAACAACTCAAATTTTTTTTCAACAGCAGAAAGAATAACTAAATTATGGCATATCAATACAATGGAACACTACTCAGCAATGAAAATGAACAAACTGTAGTCACAAGCATCTTAAAACATAAAGTTGGCAAATTAAAAAGCCAGATATAAAAGAAGATATATGATCTCATTTATATAAATTAAAACAAAAAAGCAGAGCTAATCAATTGCATTTAGGAAAGATTGTGATGTGGTAAAAATATAAAGGAAAACAAGGAAGCCATTGCCATAAAAATCAAGATTAATTAGACAGGCCCATTAAAAAAAAAAAGAAAGACTAAATGGGCACACCAGCCCAGGGGCAAGGATGAGAAGGCAGGAGGAAACAGGAAAGCTAGCAATGGGGAACCAAGGTGCAGAAGGGGAGAGTGTTAACATGTCCTGGGGTTGGCAACCAATGTCACAAAACAATATGTGTATTAATTGTTTAATGAGGAACTAGTTTGCTCTGTAAACCTTCATCTAAAGTATAATAAAAAAAATTTTTTTTAATTCAATATTAGGGTTATCTTCAGCAAAGAGTAAGGGAGTTGGGATAAGGCAGGAGATGGGTAGCCATGTTCCATTTCTTGACATGAATGGTGGTTAAATGATGTTCATTTTGTAATCATTAATTAAACTATACATGTACATTTTGTTGTTTTCCTGTTTATTTACAGTATTTTTACAAAAAAGATGTAAAAAAAAACAGCCTTGCATGGTTCAGAGGTAGTCAGGCTAAGTGGTTACAAGTATGAGCCTTGCCCAAAGTCCAGCAAATGGGGAAAAGACAGTCTTTTTAACAAATGGTGCACGCAAAATTGGATGTCCATCTGCAAAAAAATGAAATAGGACCCATACTTCACACCGTACACCAAAACTAATTCAAAATGGATCAAAGACCTAAATATAAAACCAAACACTATAAAGATCATAGAAGGAAAAATAGGGTCAATGCCAGATGCCCTAATACACAGCATAAATAGAATACAAACCGTAACTAACAATAAACAAAAACCGGAAGATAAGCTAGATAACTTGGAGCTTCTAAAAATTAAACACGCTCATCAAAAAACTCCACCAAAAGAGTAATAAGAGAACCTACTGACTGGGGAAAAAATTCCGGCTATGACAAATCTGACAAAGGCCTAATCTCTAAAATCTATAGGAAAATCCAACACCTCTACAACAAAAAGACAAATAATTCAATTAAAAAACGAGCAAAGGAAAAGAACAAACACTTCACCAAAGAAGACGTTCAGGAGGCTAACAGACACATAAGGAAATGCTCGTGATCACTAGCCATTAGAGAAATGCAAATCAAAACCATAATGAGACACCATCTTACCCCAATGTTACTGACACGAATAAAAAAAACACAAAACAGAAAATAACAAAGTTTGAGAGGCTGCAGGGAGATTGGAACTCTTGCATTGCTGGTGGGAATGCAAAATGGTACAACCATTCTGGAAAACGATATGGTGCTTCCTTAAAAAGTTAGAAATAGAAATACCATATAATCCAGCAATCTAACTTCTAGGAATATATCCTAGAGAAATAAGAGCCATCACAGGACTAGACATATACACATCCACGTTCATTGCAGCATTGTTCACAAGAGCAAAAAGAAACAATCTAAGTGTTCATCAACAGTTGAAGGGATAAACAAACTATGGTACATAACCACAATGGAATACTACGCAACTGTAAAGAACAAGGATGAATCTGTGAAACATCTCACAATATGAGTGAATCTGAAGGGCATTATGCTGAGTGAAATAAGTCAATCACAAAAGGACAAATATTGTGTGAGACTGCTATTATAAAAACTCATGAAAAGGTATACATGCAAAAAGAAACAATCTTTGACAGTTACGAGGGAGAGAAGGGACGGAGAGGGAAAAACACTAAGTAGACAATAGATAAGTGGTAACTTTGGTGAAGGGTAAGACAGTACACAATACTGGGGGAGCCAGCACAACTTGACCAAGGCAAGGTCATGGAAGCTCCAGAGATGCCTCCAAACTCCCTGAGGGGCCAAATTACTGGGCTGAGGGCTGGGGACCACGGTCTTGCGGAACATCTAGCTCAAGTGGCATAACATAGTTTATAAAGAAAATGCCCTACATCCTACTTCGGCGAGTAGCGTCAGGGGTCTTAAAAGCTTGTGAGTGGCCATCTAAGATACACCACTGGTCTCACCCTATCTGAAACAAAGGAGAATGAAAAAAACCAAAAACACAAGGCAAAGATTAGTCCAAAGGACTAATGTACCACAACTACCACAGCATCCACCAGGCTGAGTCCAGCACAACTAGATGGTGCCCAGCTACCGCCGTGGACTGCTTTGACACGGAACACAATAGAGGGTCCCAGTCAGAGCTAGAAAAAAATGTAGAACAAAATTGTAACTCACACACAAGAAAAGACCAGACTTACTGGTCTGACAGAGACTGGAGAAATCCTGAGAGTATGGCCCCTAGACATGCTTTTAAATCAGTACTGAAGAC